>NC_086291.1:9261027-9568752 GCF_963924245.1 Chroicocephalus ridibundus | reverse complement strand
GACTGCCCTTCATATATTAAAATAACACCTCCTTAGGAGAGGCTTCCATGGGCATTGGCTATAGCCCACTTCATAAAGGGAACATTTACACTCCAGAAAGCTTAAAAGTCAGCTCAGGATTGGAGCAAGACCAATTGGGAAGCATGGGACCAGGACGTTTCGTCTTTGCTATGAAATTACGTACCAAGCAAAGGCTGGGTTTTCGTTTTTTATTGTCGGGGATTTTTTAACTGACTTTTACACGTTTCAAAGACTCATTGCTAGAAACAAAGAAAGCTTAAATGTGGATTTTTAATAGTACTGTTAAATTTAATAGGCATTTTGTGCAGCTTTGCGCTGAAATTGTTTAATGCTTTATATACATGGCTGGCTTCATACCCTGGTGCTTTTACTTCATGCTAAACTATGTAAACCTTCTGCTGGAAACACAACTACTTTTGTATCCAGGAAGCAGGGCTTTGAAGCATAATGTGTAAAAGTGAGTGGGATTTCAACACACGATACTTAAATGCCATTCTTCACCCCATATGGACAATGTATTTCTTGTCAGTGCAATGAGGTTTGCAGAGAAAACAAGCAGAAAACGTCTTTAGATATTAGTCAGCTAGTAAAAGCCTGAACTTTGGAGCACTGCATTAGGTAATCAGTTGTATAAAAGGAAAGCATTTGGGTGCCTTTCTAAAACCTTCATGATACATCATAAATTTCTTCCCCAATGCATTCAGAGCAAAATACCTATTTTTTCAAATGCCCCTTCTGTCGCTCACTCTTTAGACTTGGTGTCCTACCACTGAACACTCCCTTTGCCCACATAAGATGATCATAGAATCGTAGAATCGCTTCGGTTGGAAAAGACCTATAAGGTCATTGAGTCCAACCGTCAACCTAGCACTGCCAAGTCCACCACTAAACCGTGTCCCTAAGCACCACATCTACACGTCTTTTAAATGCCTCCAGGGATGGAGGGATGCTACCAACTCATAAACTAAACTAGATTAGCCTGGTTTTCCAACTCCTTTTTTAAATCACTTACAAACGATGGATTAGAGTTGTAATTGAGGGGCTGCACACTAGGATACAAGAAAATTTCAGTTTAATTCTTGACTTTGCCAAAAAAAAGTCTTGGTAACCTAAGCAACCTTAGCTTCAGTGTTTAACCTAACTTTGAATCTGTGCTTCATTTGAGTGGTGGATCAATCTAGATTAGATGACCTCCAGAGGTGCCTTCCAACCTTAATTATTCTATCTTTTTATGATTATACTTCCCTGCTGCTATGACCATTGCTGAGGAGAAATAACAGGGTGACTTAGAGGAGTTTGTACTTCATGATGACAGAATCCATAGAAACAGATGTCCAAATTTCACACTCGTCCCTTCTTGATTTTCCCTATGCATATAACTGAAACTTCAAACACCACACAGCTTTTGCTGAAGTATTTTTGACCTCAATGAAGCAATAGAACCTGACTATCTCATCAGCAATACACACTGAAAGTAAGTAGTACCCTCTGAGTATCTGGACCTTTTAAGACAGTCTCAAAATATGATATAAAAGCACTGATCAATTCTGAAAATGCTTGACTATGACAAAAAATTATGTTCCTCAAGATTCTCCCATCCCCTTTTACAGACTCAAGGACCTTTGATATAGCAGGGCTGAGTTCTGGTCCCACAGACGTTCCTCTTTGCTGCTTGTGAGTATTTGCTAGGAAAGAATTGGTGAGGACATTAGGAACACAAAAACACAGGAGAGAATTTTGAATTTCTTCAGTGCAGCGCTAGTAATCATTGTATCAGCAAAAGAGCACTTTCTCATGGTAATGATCCGTTCAAGATCTATTACCCAATGCATAGCACGTAATCTCTTCAAAAGACGATAGCCTCCATCTTTAGTGAAAAACTGAGGACTGGTAGATCCTCCCATAGCTCCAGGCATGAATGCATGAAGTTGAGTTAAGGAGTCACAAGCCCCCTAAACTGAAATTGCTTACTCAAAGGTTATTTGCACATACAGACAGAACAAAACCCTATGCAATAAGACGAAGAGTACAGCTGGGTGGTAAAAATCCTTATGTCTCATACCAATCAACCGCTTGCGAAGCATCCTCTTGATGTGATGAGAGCTTTCTGCTCTACACACATTGCTGGGATTGCCCACACTATTTCTAAAATATCTGTTATTAAATCACCCTTAATACTCTTAGTATCATGATAGCGTCTGAGAAATCTTCCTCCACTTCCATCAAGTGACAAGACAAACACTTAGCCCTGGTAAGTCACTCTTTCTTCCCTTACTGAATGGGTCAGTCATTTTAGAAATTTTATTTTCCCTTCTTATATGTGGAAATACACATTTATAAAGTGAATATATGCTCTTCTTAAGTATATCTTATACCATCCAGAACAGAATACATCAAAGGATTTACATCTTCAGCCTTCTTTTGGGAAAAAAAAACCCCACGAAAATAAACAGAAAACAAAACCATTCCTCAAAGCAATTTCTTAGCTAATTTTTTGAAGGATAGAGAGTATAAAAGCTGTATGAGAGCTGTTATCATGTTTGGGCTCCTCCACATGCAAGGGAAACTCAGGCAAAGAGTTCTTGTAGGTACAAGTATCTCATCACAGACTCATGAATTCATATGAAGCGCACTAAGCACTTTGACATTGCCTTCGTTTGGGAGCGTTCAGCTCCCATAACAACAGCCAGCAGCACCATGCTGACAGATCAGCAGACAAGCGCAAGGACAGGTGTCTGATTCTTCAGACTCGCTTTTAGAGATGTGATAGACTCTTTCTGCACCGTGAGCTTGAGCAACCCCATCACCTACCTGCTTGCCATCCATTCCACTAAAAACCTATAAATGTCCCTACCTACCTACCCACATTTTAATCCTTCCCCTATAGCCATAGGATCACTTAGACACTACCAATACAAGCACAGGGCAAGAGATTGTAAGATAATTCTGTGTTTCCTGGTATGAAATGTGGAAAAAAACAGTATTATGATGTTGTTGCTTATAGAGAACATTTTACCTAGGAAGTTCAGAGAGCACTGAACTTGCAGACCCATAAATCATGGCTTTATAGTTCATGAGTTCCCAGAAATTCCAAGAGCAAGCGTAGGATAAAAAGAAAAAGTACATACATCCAAGAAGGGGATTTCCAGAAAATTCACTTTGTCAGAATGTAAGCATCTAGCACAGGTTTTGACCAAGTCAAAGCAGCCCACCCTAGCTCTTAGGAACTAGTCCACATCCTTCTCCTCAGCTCTCCCTGCCATGATGCTCACTCCTCATTCCACCTGGCCCATGATGCCAGCAAGCTCTCCTTTTATATTTTACTTAACATAAAATTTAAGCCAAGAATCCCCTTTTCACTGAATACCATGAAACCTATGTCTTGCCTAGAAATTTCCGCATTGCCATGCCTAAAAGAATTAACCAATTCCCTTGTGATTCCTATCTTACGCTCCTATCTTACACCTAGATATCCACCTGTTTCCATCCATTGCACAGAATATACCATTCTTCTTCTAATTCAGTGTTGGAAATTTGATTTCTTCTCAAATCCATTCCAGCAAGTTTGGCAAGGAGAATCGTAAGTAGATTTCACAGACTGACCATGTGCGTTCAAGGGTTTCAAAGCTTCAGTTTCCTGCTCATAGAAGAAACATTTTCTTTTTAACTCGCTCTCAAGAATGCTAGAGAAAGCCAGAGGTATCTGACATATTTTGGCTTGCTGTAACTAATACTTCATGGTCTGATGATAAACATAATAGGGCCGTAAGCTGGGTATTGTGTCGAAACTGTGTGTAAGGCATTAATTGTTGGGAGCTGGAATTGAAATCAGATGGCCCACTTCAGATTGACATAACCCAACGGGTTGTTCTTCACACCTGAGTGGCAAATAAATCAGTGTCGACCTGAGAGCATGCGACATCGTGCCGCTTATTACGGCAATGGCGCAAACGGATTGGAAAAAAAATACACACACATGTGGGCACACACACGTACATAAATACATGGAAATTATTCAGGCTCCGTGTTGCTGCAGCAAATACATGGAAATTATTCAGGCTCTGTGTTGCTGCAGCTGCTAAGCTTTTACATTAGGGACTATTTTAAAGCTCCTTAAAAAGAAACATTTTGCCTCAGCTTTAATGTGACCGAGCAATTGCACTTTCCTTGTGTGCCAACTCACTTTTCCTTTCTCGGGACGTCTCCTGGAGCTAAGAAGAGCATTTCCAAACCCTGTTGTACAACTCAGAAGCTTTACTAACACAACCAGAACAATACCACCCTGTCAAACATCAGATTTGCCTTTATGCAAGTGCTTCACTACTACAACTAAGGAAATTAGTACTGGCTGGAGCCAACTGGTCTGTGCATAGCTTGGGGATGAAGGAAGCAAAAGTTAAAGGAATGAAAGGGAGTCAGGGAGAGAGAGAATTGTTGGTGAAAATTATTTTTGGTAGAAACAGGATTGCTACAACAGACTTTCAGTGTTAGAAAAGGCATCATTAAGTGGAACGTAGTTTTGAAAGCAAAGAAACTTGGGCAATTAAGATGGTTGTATTAGTTCAAATGGTGTGTGGGAGGAGGTATCATTTGATTGACATTAATTGCTTCTATTAGGGCTGTGTGTACTATACTTCAGCCAGGCACCAATAGAGACATACAATCCACGGATTAAGCAGAGGACAGTGGCTCTTTTGTAGCTCTTGGAGCGCATTTGGAGCTGAATGACAGTCCTTGAAGCATGGAGTTGAACTGCAAAGAAATCCCAATGGAGCTTAACATCACAGGTGGAAATATGCCCCTGAAAGGTCTTGCCACCTGCTCTAATTGCTGAGTTTAAATGTTTCAAGGCTTTTGCATCTGTACACAACTTCTCTCTTAGATGTAGTCATAGAGAAAGGTCCATCTGAGCCTCTCTGGCCGATTCGTCACCTTAGTAAATGTCTCCCAGCCAAAGATTCATGAAGACGGTAAGTGGTTGGCTTCCCTTCCTTCATGACTCCCCAGCCTCATTAACCATACATCCTCTAAGAGCAGATGGCCAGAGGAGCAGCATTTCTCACAGCTGCAGCACGATGTTCAAATTCACATCTGAGAAGACACTTGGAGCACTATGCTACCAAAGAAGAAATAAATCAGTTCCTGTCTTTTCTTCCTCCCCTGCTAGTATGGCTCAGAAATTTCCCAAAGGCAGAAACAGCCTCCCTGCCCACATTCCACAACCCCAATGAGAAGATCTAACAGTGGGAGAAAATCAACTACGATGTGGCTTAGACGAGATGTCTAATTTTTCGATAACTAAAATTAGATGAGATAAATCGGTCTCTCACCATTTTCCCTTTGAAACAATAGTGGTATTAGCAGTTGCCTGTGAGCGCATTCTGATGAAAAAGGGTGAAATGCTCAGATGCATTTTCACAGCGAGACATGAAAGGATCTTAGATGTTCTTCAGTGAACAGATCAGTAATTGCAGGAATTGAAGAAAGACCTTGACAAAGATACCCAGTAGATCATCCCAAGGTGGGTGAATACTTGATTGTATTTCTTTTTTTAGCCCATTGTCAACACTAATGGGAACTACTGGTTTAGGTTGCCTTCAAAAGATTTTTATTTTTTCCTTCCACTTTTCTTAGTTTTAGTCAAGAAAAAGTTTTTGTTTCTGGATTCTCAAACTCAGGCATCTCACTTCACCTCTCAGAGATTTTCCATTGCCTAAACAAAACCCTTTTAAAGACAAGTAGGCATAGACAACTTTTCAACAAATTTCAAAATTAATTTTATGTTGAAATAAGAAATCTAAATGTTTCTTTCAGAAAAGATTAAAACAGCGCCTTTTGCCAGGAGTGGGGCGTGCGAGGGGAGAGCAGGGATGTCACCACTCAGCACAGATTTCCAAACACTCTCAATTAACTCAAAAATGTCTTCTCCCAGGAAACAATCTATTTGCCCCCATACATCTGGCCTCTATCGGGGGGCAGGGGGACCCCAGGCCTGATCCTGCTCCTCTGCAGGAGGAAAGCCCTGTGCTGGACGTACCATCCTTCTGTCACGGAGGTGGTTTTAACTCCCTGTCCCACAACGCTTACAGACAATCATAAAAAGGGAAGTGTAATTCTTGCAATTACATCTGAGGAGCGGTTTTAATGAATATTAAACAGCTTTAAACATCAAAGTATTGACTGAAGTGGAAAAATAGTATCTTTACTACCAGCCCTTTCCCCTTGCTAAAAGAAGACGCAGAGAGGAAGGGAGAGCATGGGTTTTATCGGGGATGTCAGGAACAATTTATAGGAGTTCAGTGACCTGCACTTTGAACTGGGGTCTCCACCTACGGTCTGTAGCATCCTATAAAAAGATACGCCGTTATCTCCATTGCTGCAGCCAGCCATCCCGACAGGAAGGGCAGGCTGCCTGCAATGCCTGAGGAAACACTTGGACTATTAAAGGCAGACAAAGGTCCCCCTTTTTATTTTTTATTTTATGTGCACTGTTTGCTGCACAGGATTTCTTTACAGTATCTCAGGAATAGCAATTTGGGCCTTTTGAAAGTCAGCTCTAGCCGTAAAAGCTATCCAGGGAAAAATCTGAAAAGGATTGTCAGCATTGATGCAATGATTTATTTCGGTCTTTATAGATGAGAGCAGAACAATGCCACGGTCAATCTTCGCAGCCATAACCTGCTTGAGGTCCTGAAAGCATCTAACCCACACCTCCCGTAAGCCTTTAGGGACGAGGGCTGCTTAAAGCATGCAAATCGCTGGAAAGGATGCAGCATGGCAGCAAGGGCCAGCGCATCCGAGCCGCGGTGGGATCCCAGGGCACTCACATCCCTTATCCAGCACTCTCCATCTCCGGGGGATGCCCAGAGAAACGCTGCTTCTGCCTGCGGCTGAGCCAGCCCTGCAGCCACTCCTTCCCTCAGCTCTCTGAGACAGGCAAGACGTCCTGTGGCTCACAGCCACGTGGAAGATTTGGGGACCCTGCAGGAAGGCTGGCCACTCGTATCTCTACCCTGATCTAAGCCATGTGCAAAATTGCAAACAGTAACAGGGTCATCAGTTCAACTGGCAGTACATCATAATTGCGGCTAGATCGTGACACACCCTTGCGAGATCAAGACTCCTTCTGTAGATGATTACTATTTATTTATAGCATGCGATAAAAATTTACAGTACACAGGGAGGCTAGAGCTGAGACCAGGATAGGGACTGTAAAAAGATCTTATCACTGAGAATAGGCAGTTTTGCATAAGGAACAGTTTTATCTGCGAAAATACCAATACAAGAACGCTTCTTAGAAGTATGCTGACATTGGCAACATTTCTAGCAAGGAAAATTATCAAAATCTTTGATTTCAGCAAAGCCAAAGTGCTTTACTTCAATTGCCTTATGGACAAGAAGAGAGTGGGACAGTGCAAGAGGCGAGTCAGTCTTAAACAACTTGACGTCACGGAAACGGAGCTGACAAGTTCACTTCTCAATTTCATGAATGCTTTCCTCCAATTTTTTGTTTCACTGGAAATTTAGACATTTCAGTTTTCACTCTGACTAGCAAGGAAAAGCCCGGCTCCGCGGTGCTCCCAGAGGGAGAGCGGTCAGACCCCTTGACAAGCTTCATCTGCAATGCCCGTATGTGAGCGAGACCGACGGTGGGGGAGAAGATCAAAGCGGTTCGTCCCTCTCTCCAGGGAATGATGGCAACCTCCAGAATAAGAAAACGTGCCGGGTGAGCTCAGCAACCAGCCTGCCCCTCTCTGCACACCGATGGTAGCAGCTGAAGCACTGGCCACAGTCTGAACTGCACACACCGGCATCTCTTTGCCTGTCGTAAATGTATGTTTGGCGCAAGGAGGAAATCATTCAACGTGTTTCATACGGTTTTTGCTGTTTAGTTCTCCATTCCCACTATAAAACCCATGATAAAAGAACATAAATAACCAAACTGGAAACAGCTTCTCTAGAAATCATCCAGAATATTTCTGAGCCATAAATATTCTGTCACTGCTGATTTAATTTCTAGTACTCAAGAAAATGCAATTACGAGAGACAAATGGTGATGAATGCTGAAACCAAGGGTATGTTTTCGACAATGGGAGACAGGACTGGCTCTCTGTGAGTTGGCGTCAGAGACATGCCAATAGCCACCCATGTTCTAGCACTGCCAACTTTCAAAATGCACTGAATGCTACAATCGCCTAAAAGAAATAAATTAATGCAACTGTCCTACTCAGTCACTGCATCACCCACTTGAAAGGGCAGATGTCAGAAGCCCAAATGCTGGGACAACATTTATAAAGAATCTCATCAATTAATTTGGTAAGAATAAAACTAGGCAGGATAACCCTGATTCACAAAAGCAGCCACATTTGGGTTTCCCTTTGAACTTTGCACATGCTTAAATACTACAGTGAATGAAGGCAATCATCTCACACAACCTGAAGAGCTCACAAGATCTCAGACCTGCAGCAAAGACACACTATCACTTACTTGCCCCAAATGAGAGAAGCGGGGGACCATGAGGAACCCCACACTGTCCTGCTCCCCTGAGGCCCGGCTCCAACGACAGGAACACACCTCCACATGGTGGAGGATGCTGTGCAAGACCCTGGGGCTTTGCTGCAGCCATACCCACAACACTACAACCTCACTGCCCAGTTCAATTTGCATGACGCTATCTTTTGGTTTTTAGATCAGCAAACTGACTCTCTAATGAAAATACGAGAAGATAGGAAAAAAAACTGGCGACATTTCAAACCGACTCTTTGAGCTAAAAGCTTTCTCTTAGCATTTCTCCCTGGCAGACCCCAGTGAGCCAACTGCATCGTGGGCTGCATCAAAAGCAGCGTGGCCAGCAGGTTGAGAGAGGTGATACTGCCCCTCTGCTCCACTCTGGTGAGACCCCACCTGCAGCACTGCCTGCAGCTCTGGAGCCCCCAACGCAAGAAGGACATGGACCTGTTGGAGCGGGTCCAGCGGAGGGCCATGAAGATGATCAGAGGGCTGGAGCACCTCTGCTGTGAAAACAGGCTGAGAGAGTTGGGGTTGTTCAGCCTGGAGAAGGCTCCAGGGAGACCTTACAGCGGCCTTTCAGTACTTAAAGGGGGCTACAGGAGAGATGGAGAGGGATTCTTTATCAGGGAGTGGAGCGATAGAATGAGGGGTAACAGTTTTAAACTGAAAAAGGGCAGATCTAGATCAGATATTAGGAAGAAATTTTTTACTGTGAGGGTGACAAGACACAGGAACAGGTTGCCCAGAGAAGCTGTGGATGCCCCATCCCTGGAAGTGTTCAAGGCCAGGCTGGATGGGGCTTTGAGCAGCCTGGTCTAGTGGGAGGTGTCCCTGCCCATGGCAGAGGGTTGGAACTGGATGATCTTTAAGGTCCCTTCCGACTCTAACCATTCTATGATGCTGTGTCTCACTGAGTATTTATCATGTCATTTCTTTCCTGTCAGATACCTTCCACTGTGTATTCAGGCCATGCAAAACACCTTACTATGTTAAATGGAAACTCAGGGCTCTGCATTTGCCCGGAGATCACATTCCGTGCCTCACCTGAGCCTGTAACCAGTGTAGCTCACTGAAAGCGCACTGCACAGTAAATACTCATTAACGGTGCATAGTGCTGATAAAATCCCTCCTTCCCACAACACCTGGCTGCTGCGTAGCTGCAGGGGAACGTCAGGCACTTTGGTTAGAGACTCATCCCAGCTCCGATCTATCTCCCCTTAGGGGATGGAGCTGCTAATTATTGAGCAAATAACCAGACTCTGCTCTTTTGTGTTCCTGTGCACTGAAATACAATACAAACCCCTTACGGGGTCTGATCCAAAACCAATCTGATTTTGTGGTCTGTGAATCAAGCCTGTTGTAAACAACTCCCCACACTCCTCCAAGAAGACAACTGCACACGGGGTAGGTAACTGCAGGGAGAGCCTCCCTGCACAGCTTCAGAGAGAAACCCTCCACGTGCAGATTTCAAGCCGTGCGAGTATCTTCTCTCCTGGGGCTGAGCCAGTGCTGTGGCTTGCCCCATGACAGACGACTTGCTGGTGCACCACCAGGTGGGACAAGGAGGGAAAAGGGCTGCTCTTGGAGAATCTGACTGTTAGCCATCTTTTTCTGAGTGGCGACCACCCAGAGGAGGAACCTCCATCTCACCTCCTAATCCCAGTTTCTGGTGGGAAAGAGGCTGAGAAACCAGAGCTGCATGAGAGCCAGGGAGCTCATGAGGGAGCTTGAGGTAGGAGAGTGCTGGGAAACGTCGTGTTTGACGAGTGGATCATGTCCAGCCTTAGGCAAAGGAGCTGGCTGAGATCGCAGCATCAGGGCCACCATAGAAGGATGGAGCCCACCCTGTGGTCCCTCAGGAGGATTCACTCGCACTGCTGATGTCCTCGCTTTGCAGCGGTGGTGGAACCAGCTACCTTGGGCTGTGCAGCAACATGCAGCACCAGGAACCCAAAAAAACCCCTTTTCTTCAGCCTTCACTGTGACGGCCCTCAGGCTGGTACACAACAGAAACCCCAGGGAGGTCAGAGGACCTCAGGAAACTTGGGGAAAAATGTTCTGCCGGGACCCCACACGCTCCGTCTTTCCCCTAGATTAATTCAATCTGCCTCAGCTTCCAGCCAAATCAAGATATGGGCTCATCTTGCTAAATATAGCTCTCAAGTAATTTCCTGCATATTGGGACGGAGTCATTTGGCAACTGCTAGATAATATGTAACAAAAACACGGGGCAGCGGTGGACGCCTGTGGCTGCCCATAAACCATTAGCGGCAAGGTCAGCAGCCTCCGACCCTGATTGTGTAACCCCGAGCATTACCATTCCTCGGTTTATTTTCCCTTCCTCTCATGAGGACGGTAGAAATTTTAGGAACAGGGAAAGGGCATGCAGCACGATCTGCCTGCCATTTCCCAGCAATCTTCTTAATCCTACTCCTTTCCGTAAGGCTGCTCTTTTCCCAAGCCCCTCCTCAAAAGAGAGACGGAGGTGTCCCTTGAACTTAGAAAGTATCGCCTTAAAGTATCATCTTAAAGTCTTAGTATAATGTCTTTACATTGCCTGCCATTCCCCAGTAACTTATTCCATATGCTTAAGTACTCGTTGAGCATAATATGTCTGCCTTATTCCCATCTAGCTTCCCAGGGCTTTCAGACTATCCTCCGATTTCTGAACCCCTTGCCAACGTGAGTCATCTGCCCTTCAGGAATTTCTAAGTCCCCTTAAGTATATAAAGATAAAAACAAAAGAAGAATCAGAGTCTACATCCGTTGAGTTAACTCTTCTGTCTTCCACGGTGACTGAAAGGGAAAGAGTAAAAAAGAAAAAGTCACATAGAAAATGGTGGCTTTCCATGGCACGTCCTCCCGGTGTCTGGAAATCATCACTTCAAGGACCGCCTGAACTGGAGGTCGCATCAGGACTAGGAGCTACTCACGGACTTACCTTCCACGAACGTGTCTACTCCCCTCTCAAATCCATCTGTACTCTTGGCCTCCACAATATCCTGTAGCAATGAGCTATTTAATTACGTGATATGTGCCACAGTTCTGCAGCCCCTTCTCACTAGGTGAGATTAACATCCTTTAAGCATTCCTCACGGAGACTGTCTGTCACCTCATTATCCCAGACAACTGCTTCCAAAAGCAATAACGTTTGTCTGTGGTCCAGCGGCCCCTGGTCGGAACAATGTTCCTTATGAGGACAGACCCAGAGCCAGACGCCTTAAAAGCACCACCTAGGGATACTGCATCCCATCAGTAGTCAGCCTAGTCCCCTGTTCCGTGCCTGGCTCCTGGTGATGCCAGCACTTCCAGAGAAAAACTGCGATCAGTAAGCAGTTCGAGTAGCCTTCTCAGAGGAAAAGAGTATTAACCCTGACGAGTCGGATTTATGCAGTGAAGCAGAACTGTTGACAAAACTGGATATTCTTCTTATCCATGGAAATATCACAGGTTTGGGGGATTTGCATTTGTTTATTTTTAATTCCTGCTAAGTTCTTGATCTCAAAGACACCTTGAAGCAATGAGCTCCCTTTTTTAATTACGTACTCTGCGAAGGAGTACTCTTTTATTAGCAATTCTTTCATCACCTTTCTATTTTAATCAAATGTCCCCTTCTCCTTGCATTATAACGCAGAGCAAATACAAGTTTCTGATCTCCAAAGTATGTGTTTTCTTCTGCTTACTCATTCCAGCTCTAACAAGTTACCCTAGGAGGTCAGCAGCCATTTCTGTTCTGTAGCTTCGCCCTGGGCTGTTTCAACAATAATTTCCAGATTCATTTCCTGACAACTGTTGCTTTTAGCCCGCATTTCCTATGCTGGCTCCCACATAGCTCTAGCCCTGCCTCCATTACACTGCGTGTTTGCCACCTGCAGCTTCGCTTATCTCAGTGATCTGTGACACTTTAAACATAGTCACATTTACTATTTGCTCTTTCTCCACTTGGAGATGCAGATGGGCTTTCGTTCCTTTCACAGACAGGGCAGATACTCATACGAATATTATGCACAGGACCAGAAGGGATCCAGTGATGCAACCCAGAATAAAAGCACTCTTACTGACTTCCACCATGGGCAAGTCAGGTTTACCCACTCTCAGCTTCCCAAGCTGGGGAACTCTACGTATCAGATCACCTATTCTTCTGATTTATCATTGCAACATCCAAGGGAGGTTAACTCTGGTTAAATACAGGCAAATTAATCAAACTGACTTCTACCAACTGAAATTGTATCAAATGATATCAAACTGCACCTCTGTTCTTCGTTAAGGTCACTAATTTGCCACATTAAGAGCTGTTACGCCTAAACAGTGATGGATGAGCTTCAGGAAGCACTGGAAGGTGGTTTGGAGGAAACAGTCACATTTTCAGTTCCTGATGTCGGACTAAGCAATCCTGCTGGGATTAGGGTCATATCTAACCGTATGAAACCATCACACTTCGCATGTTTTCCAGCTGGAGACGTAACTCATTCCAGGCCAACTGCAGGTCAAGCTCATTCCAGCATTCTTGCGTCCAAATGGACACAGGTTTGCTGAGAGGTTTCATGGGACCCTGAGGAACCCTGCCTGAGATTCATGTTTGCAAGAGAGGATTCACCTGCTGAAAGCACCTAAAAATGTCCTTATTAACTAGTGAAATGAGAAGTGAATGTCTCCTCATTTCCTGACAAAGCAGATTTTTCTTTTCCTATAGTTGTTTTGGCTATTTATTCTTGCCTAATTTCGGATCAGGAAGCCCTCTTTGTGCAACATAAGCACCTTTCCAGTAGAGGTAAATGAAGGCTACATGCCTCCCACCAAGTGTCAAAATAAAGTACAGGGAAACTGGTGTTTGTGCTTTTCAAATTCCACATTTTTCTCATTAATTTCACAGAAGCTGGCTAAAAAACTCCCCTAGTAGCTTTAAAAAAAAAAAAAAATCACATCCCACTTATCTTAGTTATCTAGCAATCTTGCGATCGTTAAATTACACCTGGCACAAACACAGGCGAGCGAAGGAGGAGCTAGGCAATATATTTTCACTGGAAATATTTCAATGAAAAGGGGCATTTCTCACCAAAACCTCATACATTGTGAAAAAGTTTCTGTGACAATTAAAATCAGTAATGAAAAACACATTTTCTAAAATAAAGGTTCAGGTTTTCATATTTAGAAATCAAACTATTTTAAAAGAAAAGAAAGTAGATGGCCCTTTTTAACTGAAAAGATAAAATAAAAACAAAAACAATTCCCCAATTTAAATAGCAACATTTTAGAGCAAATAAAAATTATTCAATATCTTCCACAATAAGTAAATGCACATTTTTTGGTCATCTGTAATCCCAGCAAAGATAGCATCAACTTTTGCCATTTTCAAGGTTAAGTATAGAAGTTCTCCCTTCTGTTTCCATCTGATCACTTCTTCGCATATGGAATCACAGGTTGTAAGGGACCTTTAAGATCATCGAGTCCAACCATCAACCTAACACTGCCAAAAGCACCACTAAACCCTGTTACTAAGCAGCACATCTACACGTCATTTAACATACATAATACATTTTTCATATGCAGTTTTCAAGTGCTGTATACCAACGAAGGCTTTCCCCACAAAATGGGATAACAGTCATAAAAATATTACCCTTCAACAGATTGTGAAACTACATTAAGGTACTTTGGACTTCTAATAGATAATACGTATCTCTGAAAAAAACACTAACCTAAGACCAGGCTGTTTGCTGTTTTTTTCCCTATGAGATGATGAGCTCCGCACGCTGAGCATCCCTGTCTGATCTTGGGGAGTCTCACTGCTGCAACGCATTGCTGTATTTTTATTGCACATAACTACAATGTGTGAGTTACCACTGGGTAAAAACACGCCCCATTATGCCAGCGCAGACACAGCAAAAAATACCGTCATACCACTTTTAGAAAGGGCTTGAGAAGACTAAGTTTGCAACCCCACCCTCAAAAACTTGGAAAGAGTTCAGATACTACAAAGATGGGGCCAGACAGACTTTCCTTCGATATTTCAATAAACAAAATTCACAGGCCAAATCCCTGGTCTTAAACAAATGAAAGAGAATAAAACTTCCCCTTCAGTGTTTTGGTGGAACATTGTTTTTCAATGAACACGGTGTTTCAGTGAATGGCAAAACTGCTTCAAGTAAACTTGGAGGGATTCCTCTCCAGATACACAGCCCAGATCAGACCTCGAGCTTGGCTTGAAACTACTTCTTATGCTCTTCCTGCAAGGAGAGATTTAAGAGTTTGACAGTACTAATGCAGGACCAGAAGGTCTGAGGAGCTTGAGGACATGAAGACCACCTGAAGCAGAAAAGGACTCTGGAAAGGTAATGCTAAGTAGTTCTCGGGTATTATAAAACTTCCCACATTAATTCAACAGGGATTACTCATCAGGCTTCTCTGCTGAATTCCTTTTTGTTGCTTAAGTCGATATGCAGTTACCAGGCACTGTTTTCCACCTCCAGCAGCACTGCAAACCTCTCCTTCTCTTGCACTTGGTAGGTTTGCTCTTTAGGAACTTCTACCACTGTTACAGAGTGTTTATTTAGCAGTTTGAGAAAGGAGATCGCAAGACGCAACAGCAAAAGGAAAAAGGGGCAAGGCAAGTCAACGGCTGCAAATTAAACAGCGGCAACAAACTCATGAAGGCAGAGCAGGTGAATGTCTTTCTCACAAAGAACGTCCCAAGAGAGGCTACAGATCTGGTGGCTGGTCCTCCAGGATCCCCTTGGGATGCCTAAAATAAATGCCCAGTTTGTGGAACTGTTGGTCCAGCTCCCCCAATGCAAAGATTACGTGACAGTCCGTCGATCCAGCCTGAATGACTGGCAGAGACCCATCGGAGGCAGCAGAAGTCAATTAAGTCTGTGCTTACACACAGCCTTTCTGAGCCAAGCTAAATTTTTATAACCCCCAACGTTCTGTTTCAAATTCTAAACTCACACTTTCACATCCCTTCCAGTAGAAAATATGTGAATTAAACACATGTGTAACAGGCAGACAGATACACACACTCACTCAGAGCACCTTAGGAGACCCTGACAGTTACCAGGGGGGGCGGCCGGGTTGGTTTTTTCGGGGAGAAGGAGCCGGCATGTTTTGTTTTTTACAATGAGCAAGTAGAAGGACTTGATGTGGCAGGCTGCGTTGTGCAGCTAAAAGCCCAATGGGAAAGGAAGAAGTCACTGCCCTTTAAAAAAGCCGGGGGTCAAATCAATGCAAGGATTCTTCTGATCTCCAGGATCTCCCATCACAGACCTCCAGGGCCCCATCCTGAGCTACCGCCTTAGCTCACATTTCACCTCTTCTAGGCATCGCTTCGCATTTCTTCCTATTAACTACTTGTGGTTGGCCCCAGCACAGAAATGTGGGGATCCACCTGGTAACAGCTGCCCTCAGAAAAGTTCAGGCTTCAGCCTCTTTTTCCATAAGCAGGCAAATGTTCAAATACTTACCCAAAAATACAGGTACAATCTGGCAGTACAGCTCACAGGAAACATCCCTCACGTGGGAGTTTCAGCACTTGCTGTTTCTAGAGGTGCCAGAAATACTAGGGGCGGAGGGAGTGCTTTTCTAATAGTATTTGGAATATTTCTCACATCATTATGAATGTAGCTGGGAGAATAAATTATAATGAATCATTTTATTTTAATTAATTTCCCTGTTTATTCTTTGGGTGACTAACACACACCTTCAACTGCCTTACATGTGTTTAAAATTTCTTCCTTATTAATTAGGGCCAGGAATAATGGGGGGAGAGGCTTGATGACAGGCAGTTTTGGGGTTCATTTTAGCTTTGAAAGTTGAGATTTTTCGGTGAGTACATCTTGTGACTCACATACTGCGATTCTGCACCGTGATGAGATGATTGTCACATTTTGGCTCAAATTTCAACACCAGCAGGTGTCACCTCAAATCTGGAAGTGGTTATCCACAAGCATCTTGCAACTGTCACAAACTTTGCTATTTTAACAAAGAGACTGCTGGTAATCACAGTGAACCCAAAAGTGGTTCACACACTCAGAAGAGTTAATCTTCAACTGTAACAAGAGGACACGCACTTTTTACAGCCTCACAAAAAGCAGCACATAAAAGAAATGAAGATTTCCTCATAGATGTGGTTTATTTTGCTGCGTGTGTTTATGAAGGATGCAGTTTCACACCAAGAAACAGGGATCTGAAGACGTGCACGGCCAATTCTTCCTTCATGAAACTCAGATACATTTCAATACGTTGAGACACCTGCCCCATATCTATGCAACATAAGGACAAATCCTTTACGGGCGAGGGGTTCAAGGCCTCTAATTACAAGCTGTTTTCCTTAAAAAAATATCAGCTCTGCTCATCTGTTGTCATCAGAGTGCTTGGCTCTGCTTTCTGCTTCAAGAGAACAGACTCAGCCCTGTCGCAGCCTTCTGAATGTTTCACCAGGGTGGTGACAAGCCTTTGTGCTGTTTCCTCAGAAGAGGACCATGATACTTGAACCATATGTCATCACTTGAAGCCCACATGAGTTGTAGGACTTCCTCTCTGTGTTAAGTGGAAGATATATTCTTTAGCAAAGTCTTTTATCTGCCTGAATGCAATTCAGCCAGCCTGAATTTTCTTCTAAATGCCTTCCATCTGCTTTCGATTTGACTCTAGCAGGCTTTCAAGGTAGATATATTCTTCTGTTTTGTTTAATTATTTCTTCCACACAGAGATACCTTGCTGTGCCAGGTTTACTCTGCCTGCTCTTCATTTTGGGTACAAGCCAAGTACCCAATTTTCTAAGTTTCATGAATTTGACTAGTCTCTACTCATTTTACTGTGTTCAACAGACGCTAATGTGCAGTGCATACCTTGACTATATGAAGCTGACTCCCAGAAGACGGCATTTCAGCAAGCTACAAAGAACAATTTGGAGGCACCACAATTTGCCAGAAGGTAATTATTTCTGAGTCTGCATACACTGTAGAAGAGGACTGTGGGGTTTTTTTCTAACCTGTGGAAACACAGGCATTGACAGATAATATCACAACAGTGGTGCCTCAAAATCCAGTATCTTGTCACAGCTAGTATCAGCTGATTCAGAGGAAGAAGTGAGGACTTCTACAGTGCTCAGTTATCAGTGAGTGTGATCTGCAACAAAACTAGAATTCTCCAACAATCCACTGACTGCCTTCTTCCAAACCCAGGTCACAAGTGTGATGCCACAAAAGCCAATGGATGCTTTAGTCTAGCAAAAAGGGGGAGATACATTCTTTTTCCCCAAAAAAAATTAAATCAAAGTTTGACGGCTTGATCTCATATTTCAAACCTTATCCCAGCACTGTGGATTTAAATGTTTTCCATGAAGACGCTATTTTTTTTCAAGCTCTCTGCATGTCTCCCATATGCAACAAATCCATCCCTCTTTTTCATCACGTTAGTCCTACCTATGACAGTTTGCTGTGCTGGGCATTCAGCTCAATTTCTCGCATTTTCAACTCACCAAATGAGATCTGCCAGCTGGTATAAATGGAAAACACACTGGAACCCTTGGATCTCTGCCCATATACGTTAGGATTAATTTTTTTTTAATTTAGGAGGAAAACTGTATGAGACCTTGACATCGTAAAGGGTGCCTTGTGTGAAAGAGATTCTCGAAACAGATACAAAATTTTCGCAGGTAAAACAGATGAGAACACTTGATGTGAAGGAAAAAGGGTCTCCTGGTCAAGAGTTGCCCCACATAACAGAAAGCCTCCTGCGAGGCTGAGATTCAAGAGAGATGGAGAATAGTTGTAATGAATGAAGAGTGACTGGTAAAGAAAAATGTACTTTGCCCATAGGTGTTTATGGGCAACTTCTTTTTATAAGCATCTAAGGAGAAGACCTAGACAAAAAAGAAGGTGCCCCAAACACAACTATAGCCAAAGATCATCACTAAACAACACAGGCATCAGAAATCCAGCCTGCCAAGTGAGGCTTAAAAACAACAACAGTCTCTTAATCAACATTTTTTCCCCCTGCCACAAAACATAAGCCAATCTATTTAGTTAGAAAAACATGGCTTATTGCAATCTAAGTAATTTTTATTTCTTTATATACCACAAGATGTAAACTAATCTAGTTAGAGAAACATGGTTTCACTGCATTCTGAGTAATAGCCCCTGCTTTTCTACACTCTGATATGTTTTCGTGATGCTTTTACCACTTTCTCTGCAAGCCTAATGTGTTTCACATCGCCTCAAACCTCTCGGCCACTCCCTTCTGGAGACCACTTGGATTTCACAGCGTATGTTGGGGGTGGCATGAAAAACCCTCAATGCGCTGCAGTGGAAAAACAATTTGTAACAACATTTCCTGAAGCAATAGGTTCCAACCCATTGAAACTCTATTTACCATATGCTTGAAAGACTCCAGGAACAACAGAAAGTCGTGCATGGATGCCTCCGTGCAAACCCAAGTCAAGTAAAAATAGATCCGTCTGACCACCATCCAGCTGCACTTGAGGAGGCCATTTTTAGCTTTTCTAAGTACCTAAGCACTCCTCAACATTCATAATGTTATACCTAGGAAAGAGTTGCTCTTAACCCATGGGAAGATAATGGAAAATATTAGGGCAACTTCCCAGCTGATTTCCTTGGGGCTTGCGGGCACATACACCAGCAGAGGAATTGCTCCTGAGCACTCAGGGCAGAAGGGTGAAGCTGCACAGAGAAGATACACACATAAAAATACAGACATACTGCAGCACCATATGCCAAGCGGGTAAACACCGCCACCCACCAACCTCCCACATCTGTGCAAGTGTCTGGCTGGGCTGGTTAAGTTCCCTTTGCTGAAGTAACCTCACAAGTGCTTGAGTGCCATACATATTTTCCATACACAGACCCAAGTGTGTGTTTGGTTTCTGCAAGTTTGTCCCCAGTAGAAGGGGAAGGTTGACTTCCAAAAGGTCTCATTTTGTTGTCATTCGTAAGACAGCAACTCAAGTGAGTTTCCTGAAACCGAAACTGTCTGAGAGAGAGATGTGGCCAATGTCTGCACAGCCAATTGCCCACTAACGTTTATCAACACCTAGCATCTCTGGTCTGACAGTTTTGTTTTTGCAAATATTGCCCTTCGAGGTCACAGCTTAGAGAGGTCAGAACTTCTGTTTGGTTAGGATGAGTATTAGGGAGCATTTAACCTTTTTTTGGTTTGGAAAGTGCATTAAAAACATGAAGGAATGGACTCATGAAAGGATTTACTATTGGGCTAACTCTGCTCTCCTGGAAATTACTGATAAAACTGCCAGTGCTGTTTAATAAGTTGTGTTTGGGTTTTGGGTTTTTTTTAAACCAATACAAGGTACTTCAGTGAGATTTTTTTAAATATTTCTTAGTTGAGTACTCAGAGGCAAAGGCAAAGGGAGAGAGCTAACCACTGCCTAAAAGGGGTTAAAGAGAAGATGGAATTGAGCTCTTTCCAGAGGTGCCTGGAAAAAATGACAAAAGGCAATGGACACAAATAGCACAAGGTAGGTTGCAACTGGATATCAGGGAACAAAAATGTTCACCCTGAGAGTGGTCCAGCACTGGAAGAGGGGCTCAGAAAGGTCCTTGCAGATGTCTCCTTGCAGATTTCCAAAGCTCAACTGGCCCAGGCTCTGAGCAACCAGACTTGACTTTGAAGTTAGCCCTGCTTCAAGCAAGAAGTTGGATTACAGACCTCCAGAGTGCTCCTCCAACCACGGGCCAGGAGAAAACTAGTCATATTTTTCATACTGTCATTGTAAATGTTCTTCCTACCTTCCCTCTTTAACCTCTCTGGGTGTGTCTGGTCTTATTTCTCAGGAAAAGCAAAACAAAACACGCAACTGTACTTTAAATTAATATTTTTAAGGTATATGTCCAAGATTATAATATTCATGTGTATTGCAGCACATTCTGCCAGTGAGAATTTTCATTTACTCAGAAAACTGTTTCAATATTTTAAAAGTAAATGTAGCGAAACCTGAATAACTCATAGGATGTGGACCCACTGTTTCTAGATACCATGGTCGAACGCAGGTCACATCGCTAGTGCTCAAAGGTTTTTCCATCTGATGCCCATTCAAAGGATTCCAGGAAATAAGCTGCTGTGCATACACATTCATGCCACAATTTATACCAATTAGCATCTGTGCCTGGAGTCTTGACAGTAGGGCTAGCTGAAATGTTTTTAATCAAAATATGTTTGATGAAAAGTGGGGGGTTTGTCAAAAATTAACACTTCATGGGATTAAAATAAATCGTGTGCATCAGAATTGTCCAATCCATCAAAAAAGGCACTGAAACCAGAATATTTATTGTAAAGGAAAAGGGGGGAAGATGGTGTAAAATGGAAGCTTTTTAGTATTTACCATACAGTATGTATACACAGAACCACCCAACATATATTTTTTACTTCATAATAAATAAAACTATATTTTTCTATGAGTATAACTACTTTTATTTCAGTTTTCTGTGCAAAAAGTTGTGTTCTTGGCCCAGTCCTCCCTAACGGAAAGGCTGAGGGGAGAGATACGTGGGAAAAGAAAGGCCTCTTTTCAGAGGCGACCTTCCAGGTAAGAACTGAAGCTTCTTATATGGTTGCCAATGAGTTGCTTGATCTATGAATAACGAATGAGAGTACATGAACGTCTAAGGCTGCATGGTGAGTTAGCACCTCTGGACAGTTTGAATTCCCCATAAATATAAAGATTAAGGCGGTTTTTGAAAGAAAGTGCAGTAACATTTACTTGTATGTGCCCAAACGAATGGAGAAGCCAAAGAACCCCTGGACTCAGACACAGAAATCTTCTGGATCATCACATGCAGCCCCTCGCAGTCAATGTATAACAACATTTATTCAGAAAGGTCCACCAAACTTGACTCCACATAACTCTACACACCACAAGCCACAAAACACTTCCACGTAATCTATAACAACTTAAAATCTTTAATTTGAAAAACCAAAAGCCACAAAAAAATACAATGTGCTACAGGGAGAAAGAAGAAACCCTAAGTCCCTGCAAGAACAGGTAATTTGTTAGGCGATAATGCCTGCTGGTCAGAGAAAGTGGCCCATACCCCATGCTACCCAGGAAACAAAAACAGAAGGAAAAAAATGGCTTCTGTCAGTCTAACTCAGAGAAACATTCTTCCTGACCCTATGTCAGATACTGGTTTTACCCTGAGTGCACGAGCAAGACACAGCCCCAAGGCACCTCAGCATTTTTATGACAGCAAAGGGAGCAATGGTTGGGGTCACTTCTATTCTCTTCTCTCCAGGGATTCAAGAGAAAGAGGGGGAAAAAAAACAAGTCCAACAAAACATTCAAGCCTAGAAGGGAAGACAAAAAATAATAAATAACAAATAAATAAAATGCCCCCCTTCAGAGGCAGCTAGCAGAACCAAGGCACATCAGACAAGGGCAGGTACCATGAGCCTACAGTCCCATCCCCGTGAGGAACCATGAACCGATGCTGCTGAAAGGGAGACCCACATGTCCTGGCCAACCCACCCGTTCTAGTAGAGTTAGGGAGCACTTGCCCTTGCAACAGGCTGCCTCGCACCCCTACCTGAATTTGCGGTTTCTCAGGTAGTGACTACAATGAGAAATGAATATATAATCAGAGTAGTTTCTGAAAGAGAAAGAAGAAAGGTGTGGGAACCTAAAAGCCTAAGGTGTTTTACTTGTCTTCAAGTAGTTTCTTGCACCTCCGCTGGAAGTGGAGAAGAAAAAAGTGGGTGTAATCTCTGTTGCTAAGGGCAAAGTCATGTACAGTCAAGGTGGATAAATGTTGAAAGGTTTGGTTTGGATAAGCACTCAGGAGTTGGGATGCTTATCTACATCTTAGCTTATCTGGAACGCTTCGATCAGCAGCACTGAGCCAGGAATCATGCCACAGTGTGATCTTTGGGCTCTTCCCAGAAGGTTCCCAGCACCAACTCTCACCACCCTGGCCAAGTCAGGGATGTCCGGAAATGAGATGCTCTGAGAGCAACACAAGGCTCCCGCATCCTCATCCCTGTGTGAAACAAGGAGAAGGTTGCTTGTGTGGCAGAACAAGAGATATATATAGTTTGGAGAGTGAAGGGAAGATTCTGTTCAAGTTTGGGCAGGAGATTCAGAAATGTTCAGATTTTTATCTAATTGATTTGCATGCCCATGTTTATAAGGAGATTCCAGACGTGGAACTACAGGCTGTTTATTATTGCTTGCACAACTGTCATTTTCAGACAGCTTAAATTCCACCCAAAGTTCCTGGGGGGGAAATTTGCCTCCCATACCATTAGCTGCCGAAAAATTAGGCGCCTAGTCTAAACTCTTTGGCTAGGCTCCATTGACAGGAGAGAGGAGAGAAGCTGGCACCTCCAGGGAGCGATTCATCCCACGTATCTCAGACACCTATCTTCTGTGGAGATGAATCACCCACCAGCAGGGCCTGTCCCTCCCCAGCGTCTGCAGAGAGAGGCCGGATGACTTGCTAAGACTGGCCCCGCTGTCTGGAGCCCCAGACAAATGCCCTGCTGCTCCCACCAAAGCAGGCAAACGTTGTACTCAGTTTCCCAATAAGCCAAAGGAAGAATGAAGTGGGAAGTACTTTATCATAAAGACCTTTAGGTGTCTAACTCCAAAGGGAAAGCAGGGCACCTAAGCAGGAATAAGAGGCTTAAATCAACTTGTGGATTTGGGCCTAAGTGACTTCCCCCAAGCTTTCATACTAATTTAAAACACTACTTTTCCACTCATGCTTATGATTTTCCCCTGGCTGTGGTCCCCTTTGAAGATTCTCTCATGAATCCTTTACTGAAAACATCTCTAAACTCCTGGATAACCAGAAAAGAAAAAAAATTATAAAGACAGAAACAGAAATTAGCATGAAGCAAAGTCTCCAGCAGCACTCACAAGGCATCCTGCCGCACAACATTTTGCCAACAAAGCAAACAAAAGCTGTGAGGCCTTTTCTCAGCCACAGGCTGGAGAAGCAATCGCTCCCATCAACTTTCAGCCCACTGCCCCTGAGCCCCCGAGTCCCACCTAGTGACCCCAGAGGAGAAAGCCACCCTGCCCTCCCCGCCGAGCCCCCTGCAGCGCTCCTCCCCATCACATCCCATTTAACTCAGCACAGTAGCCCATAAGAATTGCTGGGTTTATTCTTATGTTCCTTGCTGAGAATGAAACATTTTTATTGACATGGAAAGATTGCGCCATGTGCATAATTGCTGCATACAACAAGATGGAAACCACAAGCAATAAAATACTCCATGGGCGATGACTCGTGTTTACAGTAAATAGGAACGATGCTGCCAGATGTCAGCAGCACCAAATCATGTGTTGCTTATCCCAGGTCTCCAGAAGAAGGAAATAAAACCCCACCATGGATATTTTTATTTCTGGCGAGGGGATGACTGCTGGGTTGATTGCATCTTTAAAGCTCTGGGTAAGTGGCAGAGACAGGAACTTATTTTTGTTTCAAGAATTCTTGTACATTATAGTGGGAAAATGACTTTAATAGTTTTTCAAATCCCAAAATTCAGAAATACCATGTCCCTTTGTCTAGATCTGCTAGTGTGCTGAGCCTGCACTGAAGCCCAGGGGAGCAATTGAATGCAGAACATTTGTTCCATATGCCACCCCTCCCCCAGGCCACAAAACAGCTCCCAAAAACCTATAGTTTGAGACTCTGGTGAGACACCAAATGTCACAACTGCAGCTTGCCAGGAGAAGGAAGTAGAGGAGATCAAAGGCGTCACTGCTGTCCCTGGAACCAGAGTACATCCTCCTTCTAGCAAAGTCTTTCAAATCAAGGCTGCAGTCTTTCCAAACACGCTGCTATAGCTCAAAAAGAAGATCGGGCTTAAT
Source organism: Chroicocephalus ridibundus (assembly GCF_963924245.1). Classification (NCBI taxonomy): domain Eukaryota; kingdom Metazoa; phylum Chordata; class Aves; order Charadriiformes; family Laridae; genus Chroicocephalus; species Chroicocephalus ridibundus. The sequence goes on along the minus strand of NC_086291.1, from coordinate 9,544,379 downwards.
TCCTAAGTAAGGCTCACCAGTAATGCAGAAGGCTGGACCAGAGTGCTCTTTATGGATTATAAAACTCATTTAGGACCCACAGGATGGATTTTAGGACTACATTCCTAAAAAGTGTCTAGCCATTTTGAAGTGCTCCCTTCAGGGTGCCTTAGAAGTCCCGATTTGAAAGAAGTGGCAGGAGTCAGCCTGAAAAAATAAAAATTCAGAACTTCTCTAAAAAGGATTCAAATTCTCCATTACAGCTGAAACAGCCAGTACAACTGGCCGTTTCTGGCAGGTTTTGCTTCAACTGCCTAAGACTGAGCATCCAATTTTCAGTCTCTCTGCTCTGGTCTGCTATCCTTTGTATGCCTGGTAGAAAGAATAAATCCCAAACCCTATTTTTCAGAGTGCAGTGTCACAATCTCCGAAATATAGTTGTCTCTGGGTATGTCTAGATGGAATTTGCCAGCAGATGTGGTCTTGCACTTCCTTTATGCTCCAAACTGGCTAGAAATGAGCCAGCTCCAAAACAAATGCTGGCTGTGAGTACACAGCTGGGCGTACCATGCTGAAAGCCATCACGCATTGTCTCAAGCTCACAGCGGAGTTAATATGCCTATACAATGTCTGTTGAGGACGAATGCAGGCGGAAGAGCCTGCATCTGTTGAGCAGTGACAAAGTGAGTTTGCCTGGATCTAGACATACCCCAGCGACGCCAAGTATCTGAGTGGAAATTTTAAAACGTGAAATTCTCTCAGGGCCAAAACTGTTTGTCTTAAATGAACAGCATCCAATTAAACCAGTTGGATTTGATCCTTAATGGCAGTATTGGAGATAGCTGCATTTGGAAATCAGGCAATTAAGGAAAGAAAAAGATAGAGCAAATACACCAGAAATGGGATGTCTGTAGACCATCATTTTTTAACTAGACTGATAGCCCACTGACTGCAAAATCTATGCCTGTCCATCACAAGGTTCAAACTGCCCTCTGAGCCTTCTCTGTCAATTCACATAACTCCTGGTAATGGTCTCTTGGCAGCCTCACCCTGGAAACTAATAAGCAGGCAAATTACACAGTCTTGGACTTATTTCAGATGTACAAGTACCTGATCTCGTTCAATAATGCATGACGCTAACAGTCCTTCTTGCAGATGTGATTATCCTGGTAATGATGTATTGTGGAGACCACAATCTGGCGTATGACCTCATCCTTATCTGCAGCTGCAAAGCACTACTGGATTCAAGGCTTAGGCTACAAGTGGCCTCAATTCAAATATGTCCAGTACTCCGAGACTCTCAGTCCTAAATCCCCCATAAGACCAGATGGTGACCTGCTGTCTGAGCCAAATTCTCACCTAGTGTAAGTAAGCAGGAAAAACATAAATTTCCAAATTGCGTATTTTTTTAATTTATTTTTCCTATCCACAACACTGAAACTAAAATAGTTCCAAATCTACTAGTCCCAGCAGACTGGCATGTTTCATTAGGAACTGTTGTCTGTATAAGAATAATGTTATCCTGTCAAATCCAAGTGTTTTACTTAGGTTGAATACACTGAGCGCAACTTTTCTAACTCAAAACTCTCCTGAAATTTTCCTTTCACTGCATCTTCCACCTCCTTGGCAAGTATTTTGACTTCTTGCTCTTATTAGGAAAGTTACTTAGAAATACTGATAGTCCCTGTGCAAGGGAAAAAATCAGTTGCGAAGCAGTGCAGTGTAAAGCACCCATAACTAGCCAAAATTTGTTTGGTGGATATGATGCAGAGCACTGGAAGAGTCATGACCCCGACGCTCACACCCAGAGAAGCCCTTCTAAAGCTCCTTGCTCTGCAGCTTTTTTCCAGCTCAAGATCAGGCCTGTGTCCATTACACAACTCCCTGAACACATGTGTTCCCACCACACGACCTCTGGATGTCTCGAGTAAATACCCCACATCGGCGTGGCTCAAACCTTTGGCTTATTCCAGTGTAGTAATCTGTTTTCCTGCTACTTCCTACAGACCTGGAAATTTGTTTGTCTTCTGTTAGTTCACAGTGTCCAGAAACAAAGGTCCTCCTAGTTGCTGCTTTCTTCATTCAGGTCTGAGGAGCACCTGCTATCCATCAGAAAAGCTTCTCGTATCATTGGCAGCCTTTCCCTGTTTGCGAATGGCTCTCTCCATAAACAATCACCTTGGTCTCAGTTTCATACTGCAAGAAAACATGTTTTTTTTTCTCCTGTACACACTATTTGCTTTGTATTCCACTGACCTTCACTGACTGTCCTGTCTAACCACAATTTTGATACAATGGGGTTTTCTCCAAATGTCTGTGGCTTCAGGGTGACGTTTTAGCACACTCGTGAGCTCCAAGTTGGCCACAGCAAAACCTCAGCTACTCCAGATCTCAAATACCTATCGCACTCTGCTGCTCTAAAGGGACTTGTGTTCCCTCAAGGTCAGCTAACAACACTGGGCATTCCCTCAATTAGCGCAGACCTTGGGCAGAGCAACATATTTATTGGTCCTAAGGCACACAGCTGAAGTTCACAGGGATGGCAGTACCCGAGTTTACCTCCAGTAAAGGAACGTTTCTCCTTGAAAGTCAGCTGCCTGTATTTTTCCACCTTCAAGGAAATTCGCCACACCATCAGCTGCTCTTATCCTGCCTGAGGTCCCCTTAAGAAGCCACCCCATAGCTTCTAGTGCCTGCAAAATCTGGACAAGCATCATAGGTGCAAATTTGAAAAGGAGGGTGCGATTAACCATTCAGTTCCCAAGAGAAAAGGTGGATCATCTTTTCATCTCTTCAAAATCGAGACTGGCCAACTGTCTGGAAAATATGCTTCGGCCACCCAGCCACTACGTGTTTCTCCACTGGAATAATGAGCTGCCACTCTCAATGACCTGTGATAAACAAGGGATTGGACTTGTTGATTAATGGTCCTTTGAGCTGAATGTAGAAACCTTCCCACACACAGAGACCTGTAACCAGAGCTCCTCACACCTCCAAATATCCCTGCCCAGCCAGAAGAGTACCACTCTTAATGGCAAAACCTTTCCTGCAAGTTCCAGCTGATCTACATCTCATTCACCTGCAACCCTATCACTTCCTTTTTAGCACTAGCTAATTAATACAGTCCTGAACACTGGTCAAAGCCACAGCAAATGCCTTCTCCTACATTTTTTTCCCCTTTATCTTGGTTTCCTTAACTCCCCATCTTTCTCTATCTCAGTACATATTTTATGCCTGCTCATCCATACATAAATGCTCCCTCTTTTCCCGTCTCCCTGTCAAGATATATGTGCATGTGCATTGAAAGTCAAACCAGTCCAATTTGGTCTTCCAACCATTCAGCAGAAGCCATTTACTCGAGGGAAACTCCTACGATTACACAAGAACCGACTCCTGTCATGCTTTAATTTCTCTGCCTCAGTCAACTGCAGTTAAGATTTTCATACCCCTCCTCAATCTCTAACGGCATGTTTATTGTTCATGATGGGAAAGATAAATTGCCAGGGCACCCAGGGTTCTTCTGGGGGCTTTTCTGAGAATAGATATATAAATCCTTACCTAAATTACAATTAAATGAACAACAGCACTCTCTGGCTGTATTTCCAGGGCACAGCATGCACCAAGGATGTGCTGCATCCATGGCTCAGGTTCAGGTTCCCTGAACAGGCTCAGCCCTCACAGGCAGCCTGCACAGGACCAGCTCACAGACCAAAATGGTACATTGTGGATGAGTCACTTTCTGCCTTGTGCCTGAGCTGCTCTGCTGGGAAATCCGCTCCTGTCACTCCTAACCAGACAAGAGGAGGCAGCCTGGACAGTGGGGACGATGGTCATGGACGTGAGCTTAAGGCTGGATGCGCCCCATGTGGCCATCCCAGACAGAAATAACTCTTACTTTGAGCACCAGAACAGCTGGCTTTGAGGAGAATTCAAAGGTGGCTCCTTGTAGAAGATGCCCCTAATTTAATAGTTGTAGCCTTTCTAACATGTCTGTCCCCTGAAGGCAGACTGTCAGCCAAAGGATCCTGTCCTCTCGCCAGCTCCCCGAGGAGGACCCATCCCTCCACAAGAAGTCTGTCTGCACAAGATCCCACCAAACAAGGCAGCGGCCTGTTCTGCCCATCACTCACAGCCAGCGGGGAAGCCCGGAGTCACTGCTGAGGCTTGTGTCAATAAGCACCGGCAGAATGTCCTCTCTGTTTCCCCTTAGCACAATAAACTATGCCGCCCCCCTCCCCTCATCTCTTTCCTCCCCATCCAGACGCGTGCACCACAGGGATGGACCCCTGCTCCCCCTCACCACCCCCAGTCCCCCCCCATTTTCCTGTCTCCACTCCTGAGGAAGTGTCTCTTACATACAAGGGCAGTACACAAGTGGCTTTGACAAATTTTCCAAGGGCAACAGATAATAGTGGTATGAAATTCCAGCAATATCCTGGACCAGCAAAGTACCCCAGTGGCTGCTGAAGCGGAAGATGCTGTGAGTCCTGCTTACAGACCCCAAAGCTAGCTAAAGAGATAGGGAAGGAACAACACATTAATCCAGAAATACTGATTTCACACCAGGAAAACATCTGACTTTAAGAAAGGACAAAAATTAAATATTTTAGCCTTGGAGTAAGGATTTATAAAGTACTAAGAAGAAGTCTCGGTTTTAGACCAGGATGTGAAAGAGACATTGAAGTCTCAAACTAAATTTTTGCAATAGCTTTTATAGCTAACATACTCTTTACATAAATCAAGTCACGCCCTATAGCCTACACAGTTCAAGCACATATACCTACTTCTCTTTCTAAGTCATCATTTTTTTAACCTATCCCCCACTATCAGTATGTTCTACTTTTTACCCAGTATAGCAGTAATTATAGAGATTATCTCTGTAACAGAAAACCAAATATTAAGAAGTCATTTTTGGAGAAAGCAAACAGAATACCTCTCCCCCTTAGCCCTCTAATGGTTAATACAGCAAGAATAACTGCAACTAATAGCAATTAAGCCTTATACAGGTGTTCATCTTCAATGAAGATGCAAATAGCCTACCTATGAGGAAGGTGTACTTAAACCCTCACCTGGGGTGAATGACTCATCCAGAAGAAGTATAAAAATGAATGGCTGTGGTTTGCTTGGGCTTTGGGGGTCAGATTCAGCTAGGCAAAAAAAAAAAAAAAGTGAGTACTTGCTCATAGGAGGTGCTTTAGATGGCTTTGTGGTTGTGGGGCTGTTGGCTGGGGGGAACATGCTTTGGGGTTAGCCTCTTTGTTAGCTTCTCTATATTTTTCTTTTCTTCTTTATTTACCTTATTTTTTCTCTAATTTTTCTTTAGTTATTCTCTTGTGTATGTTTTATTCTACTTATTGCACAGAGATGTCTCAGCTAGTTCTCTACCTTGAGTATGTATCTACAGACCTGATAAATAATTGAAGGAAGGTATGGAGGGCTAATGAGAGAAAACTAGTCCTTAAGGCTCTTAAGATATCACTGGGGGGGGAGCTTCCTTAAGTCCTAAACTGGATTATGTGTATAAATGAGCCAATAGGGCTCTATAGCCCTAAAGAAAGAAAACTAAGGCAGGAACCAAGACTCTTTTCTTCTGAGCTCTAAAGTTCTCCCCATATTCTCAAGGACATGGAGGAAGCAGCAGTGAGAAGAGACTGTCTGTGGAGCTGCTCCTTTGGCTCCTCCTTCCTTGCCCTATACTTAATCCTATCTGACTCAAAAGGAAGATACAAAGCTCCCTTCCTACTGGGCTTTAAGATTAAGCTGTTTGGATGAAAGGTGGGGGGAAACCCACAGCAGATGAAGCTTGCCAAGGCTGCTGCTTGTCTTAAATCAAATGGAGCTGGGCTATTTTTCTGTAGCAAACAAGCAGCTTGTTATAATGTGCAACAAACAGTGATGTTCAAGGCTGTCCCTGCCCAAGTGACAGAGTTGCTACACTTTTCCTACTCCTGGAGTACAAGGCTGCCTCTTACACCGAGTAGCAAATCCTTGCTCTCCAGCATGCTTCATGTGCCGCCTTCTGAAAGGGAATAAATAGGATGAGAAAGGGACTTGGTCCTGAGTTTCTTTACACAAACCTATAGAGATCTTTCCCTGGTATGTTCAGCATATTGAGGTCCTCTTCTTTCTTGACTAAATGTAAGGCAACTTACAGCAGGATGTTAGCCCTTAGGCTTATGAGCTGTGAACTGAGGATGCCAGCAGTGAAGTGGTGAATAGGGAATGCCTGCTGCCATGGCCACATCCAGTGGAGATGGAGACTACAGCACCCTTGGCTTCCCTACTAATCATTCCCTATCCAGCTCTTCTCCAACATGGTAGTGAGGCATCATATGACTTGCAACAGCTTAGTTTTATCAGGGCTGTGGGTTTCGCCATGGCTCAAGACAATCTCAGCTGGACCATGACTTTCTCACAGCTCTGGGCTCGTCTAACCACCACAGACTCATGAGGTTACCTTGGTGGCCCTGTGAGACAGGCTGGCCTACCCACTGGGTCGCTCAGTGGTTTCATCACACACAATAAAGCACTTGCTGCTCTTAAGGCATGGCTGGATGGAGCTGCAATTTAGTACTCTACTGCTGTTGAGGGCAAGGGGCTTTTTCTCCACTATAAACCTGTCAGGCTGTTTAAAGTGGTGGCCCTTCTGGAAGCTACATCCTTCCTAATGACCTCAGACAACCTACTCTGAAGTTGCTTTTTTTTAAATATATCTTTATACACTATATAAAACTTGTATCCTTTATACTATAGGAAGTCTCATGAATAAAATCATATTCTGTAGCTGACCTCAAGTATCAGACAGCTTGAGATCAGACAGGATTAGTGAATTGAGGCTTGCACCTTCTTCTTTGGTGTCTTCCTCAGAGGATTTTTCAGTGAGTTAGTGAAGCCTGTAACAAAAACAGACTTTAAGGAAAAAAGATCTGAAGCTCCTTCCGAATTTCAGCTGAGTAATGAGCACGGGAATAATTTAGTTCTCTAAAGCTAAGGGAGACATAATGTAAAACGTGATACGTCAAACATGGAAGCTAATGGTACTGGACAATGGATGTCTAACACTAACAAATTCAAAGGAGCATTTTGCAAGTAAATATAAAATAAAAGTAAAATGAAAAATACCTATGGAAACGAGAACTTCTACAAAGTTTAAAAATGAAACTAGATTTTAGTTAGGCTGTCCAAAACTTGCACTTGCTTTCTGAAGTACAACCTTATGCCCACTGGACGTTTTATAACCCTCTACAGTGAGAAATAAAAGGAGATATTTTGTCTTGTGACACCGTGTCTGGAACTAAAATCTCAAGTAACAGCCCTGACCACTTACACTGCATTTTTTTAAAATCCGTGGATAACAAAGCATTTTAATGTCCCTAACTAACACCACGTGCATCAACATAGAGTAGCACAACTCGCCTCTGATGTAGGCGGTATTATTCCCATCAGACAGGTGAGTAAACAAAGTCACAAAGAATTAAGTGTTAGGGTCCGAAAGGAAGTCTGTGGCTGAGCTGGGAACAGAACTTGTCCCTTGATACAATCCTCTTCCTTAACCGCAGGGTAATCCTTCCCTGACCTATGCATGCAACAGTAGATCACAACTGGGATATTTTTTCCTATCTAAAACATAAGGGTTTTCAATTTTTTCTCTTCTCCCACATCTCCCCATAATAGCAGGCTGAGCCTCTTCCTTCAACAGGCACAACTGTCTCGTGGCACATGTTTAAAGCCTGACAAGGTGAAAAGGGAAACTGAGCACAAGTGGCCCAAGGTTACATGGCCTATTCATGGCAGAGAGCAGCTGGATTTCTTCCCTCAGAACAATATTTCACCCAATGGCTTGCATAGTACTGACTTACTTTTCCATAATGGCATAGCTCTGTAACATGCAAGGAAAAAACTCCAAATGTCTAACTATTCCTAGTGCAGAAATGCCTTTTTAGGCTTTCTGCAACCTTAGGAACAGTAGCATGAGGTTGTCGCTTCAGCTTATGCGTGACACCTCCTTTTAGTTGCCGCAGCTTCATCTCTGGGAAGTGGAGGAAGCATCTGTGACACCAATGCATACAAGAAGCAGCTGAAAGCCTTTGATCACTGATGAAGTTCTTAGTCAATCTCTGTTTTTACTGCAGACTACCCAGAGAACAAGACCCATCCCATTATTTTTGGCAGTTGCTATCCATGGTTGTGATCCACATACCGCATTTCCGATTTTTTCTCTTTCCCACCACTCCAACCTCTAAAACAACTTGAACCACGGCACAAAAAAGTCTACATCAAGTTCCCTTGAAGTTTTGAGCACTATGAAAGAAGAGGAAGGACCAGTGCTGCTCACCTGGTCAGAGGACAGCTTTTCAGCCCAAAGGTGCGTCCATGCCTCTCTGGAGCCTATTTGCTTCCTCTGAACCTTTCTCAACCAGAGGCAGTGCAGCCTTGATGCTACCAAAAAGGGGATGTTAACATCAGGCCACCATGGTCAGTATAATGGGAGATGGAAGGATGAAGTAGTAAAGTCATGTCTGCACCCAGCTGTACTATACAAGCTGATTCTCAAGCTGAGCCAAGTCATCACTGGCAGATATGGGGTACTGGATTTATAAGGATAAGTGATCTGATCCGTTACGACAAACCTTTATGTTCTTTGGCAAATCTTGTGAAAAGACTTTCTTTAAAAAAAAAAAAAATTGTAATAAATGCGGGTATTAAAAAACAAACCCCAGTAAATTGTACTTAAGAGCAATTCTCAGCTACGAAGCTTATTCATCCCTCAGATTACTGGGAGATTTAAGAAAGTGAAACAGTTGTTATCACTTGGTCTGTGGGATTTTGTTGGCTTTTGCAGGCTGATCACTGTATTTAAGGTAGAGCTGCTGCGTCAGACTCCCTGTGGGCCAAGAACAATATATCCCAATTACTGACATCCCAAATGTATCTTTTTTGAGGGATAAGATATCTCAACTCGCTTCAAAGAGAGAAGAGGCACGGGACCCTGAAGAGCTTAGCAAATCTGGCAGGCGTTGCACTGTAGAGGCACTTGGGTGGAAACTATTTGAAGCCGTGATCTCCTTGCCCACAGTCTCCCTACATAATGGGGGTATAAATACCATCCATAACAATTCAGAGTGTTCCTCAGTAAGCATTCAAAATTTGGAAGAGTTGAAAAGACTTGCCCTGGTCAGCCAGTGCACCAAGGACAACGATCAACCACTGATGAAACGGTGAGGTCCCAAGCCAGCACTTGATACAGCAGACCCGCAATACCTCCATCCGAGACAGTATTACGTACAAAGAACAGTCCTCCTTGTTTCAATGTTGGGACCTCTGAAAAAGAACTAAGGTTCTGTCACCAAAATCAAACTTACTTAGTGGAGCCCACTTCCATTTTGCATTGAACCTTGATTCAACAGAACGTCATTTTTATAAGATTTGAGAAAGACTTTATTTTTCGCTTCCTTCAGCATGGATTCCACTCACTCTTTGTCTTGCTGGAGATATTTTTCTCTTAGCACATCCCGAGGGCCAGCCTTTTGACATTCCCCATACATTTATTAAGCTTATTGACAGATTCAGAGTTTCTTGAATGCAGATACATTCTGAGCCATCTTGGAGAATAATCAGCAGATCTTTTAACTGTACCTCACTAGGTTATGTGTACTCATGACCTCTTTGGAAGTTTCTTTCCAAATCAGAGTATTATCCCTAATGCTTACATAAATTATCTATGATAACAAAACAGCTTCTAACTTTGTCTTGTTTTATAAGCCGTCCTCCAACAACTGGCTTGCCTAACTGGCTCCTTGCAACAATTGTTCTTCCTCAGTACTTAACAGCTGGCACTGACTTTCTTCTTAATGCAGAAACATTAAGTACCAAAATACTTCAGAAAAAAAACATCAGTCCCAAGTCCATCCTAGTAATGCCCAGAAGCTCTTGAAATACATCTCAGAACACGAAGCCAAGCCAAATATTGGGCTCCCCATCCTGGACATGCTTTTAAATTGCACAGAACAAAAGCCTTTAATTTATATTTGAGCTTAAAAGTCTAAGAGCAACAACAATAAATTAGGCAAATAAACCTGTTGCCCAGGATCAAATAAGCTCTGAGAGTGCCTAACTGGGAACATGACTGGCAGTTAATCTTCTAATGATCATTAGAAAATAGGCCACTGAAACTCCCCCCTCTCAGAAGAGGCTTTCTTTACTTTCTTTTCTTCTGCCATTTTTCTTAGCCAAATCACTTACTGAGCCTCATTTTCTCATGTTGTGAGGTCAGTCCAGCTCTGCTCCTCACACTGAGTTACCTCTGTGGAGGAGTCGTGATCTGAACTCCCAGCTCGCCTTCAGCAGAAAGCTTTGCATGAACCATCTGCCCTCTTGCAAACACCCAGCCAAGCAAGATTCCCAGCTGTGCTCACATGCCAAAGGAGGAAAACAAAGAATGGGATAAATAACTTCTTTTGTAGATCTGTTTTTCTAGTTTCCCTCAGCATGTGTGTTTCTGTGTGTACATACGCAATCAAGCTGTAGCTGTTAGTAACTGACTTCTGAATTTCATATCACCCAAAGCTAAAACCTGGCAGAGCCTGACATACCTTCGGGATATGAAATGCCGATCATTAAAAGAACCTGCAGGTTTGAAGCAACCCATCTACCTTGTAGGCTGTTCCTTAAATACATCAAGCATAAACCCTGAGTCACGTTTATACTTTTACTCACATACCTGTGATAACCTAACCTCTTAAAAGTAAAATCTATCAGTAAAGATGCAATACTATGTACTGCCTGTGTCATGGAGTCCAGTTGCTCTGTAGGCTTATACAGCAACTGCCATCTAGGGATAAGCCAGCTCTTACAAAGAGCTCTTAGTCTAAATGCTAGGGCAAGATGATATGTACTAGTAAATGCTGTACCATATGAGAAAACTGAGAGTAGCCCCTAATTGTCCAGGTTGTCTGAAACCCTTTGGAGTTTAGCATCGGGGAGGTGGGTTCACAGAGGTATGAGTGTAAGGAAAGTCTTTTCTGTACAGAGCACATAGAGAAAACAGTTTAGCCCAGGCACACACGCAAAGGATCTTTCACCAAAGAAATTCCTTTCTGAAGCATTTGTGCCTTATAATTAGTATCCCTTATTAATTTTGCAATGCCCTGGCCAAGCGTAGACAGCATTTGTGAAAAATGGCCAGCTCCCTCTGGTCTAAGCAATGCCACTTAAGCACAGGATAACTCCTGCGTGCACGTAGGATGGGGACAGCCAGTAGCTGAAATGCAGAGAAGCATCCGCTCAGTGCCCCAACCACCTTTGTTTCCCAAAGGTAAGTTATCTTAAAATGCATGGTTAAAAAAAAGAAGAGGAAAAGCCAATATTGAGCTAAAGCAAGTAGGTTTTCCATGGAAAGACTTGGAGCAACTGGTAACTGCATTTTCACGTTCAGATGCTGATCTGAGGTTATCTCAGAGGTTAAGAGGGTACCAATGAGAAGAGACACAAGAGCAGCAATATTCCCTGGCCTATATAAGGACTTAGATAGTCGAAGCACTGTTCAATTACATGCAAAAAATATGTTATGCACAGTTGGTCTTTCTGTCCCTTTTTAGGAATGGCTCACTAATCAGATTAGAGGCATCCCCACTGCGATTGGTTACCAATTACACACCACTAATAACAGGAGAAATTAAACGTTTCCTGAATGAGCTCCAAATGCAAAAACTGTTCTCCTCAACACAGCTCACAAGTCACAGAAATCAGATTTACTTGCTTTTTTAGATGTTAAGCAGGGCAGGAAAATAGAGATGAAGCTCCCTGTAAACATTCTTTTCAACCAGCAGTTGACCCAGAAGACGCTACTAGGGATATGTAAATATTGGATAAGGGCAGGCCAGTTCAGATCACATACAAACTCACCTCAATTTGTGCTTAAGTGCTGAAAGAAGTTTAGAAATCAACTTACTTCCCCTCCTCCTAACAGCAACGGTCAGCAGCTGAATGCTATGGACCAAGGCAATGTTTTCTTAACTTTTATAAGCACAGCAATGTCTTGGTTCAGGCTGAGTCCTGCTCCTAGAGTTGTACAGTACTTCCCCAGGGATTTCTCTTGTCCCAAGGAGGACAGTGTATGGTCAGAGGCTTGAATCTCAAACCTCATGCTTCTAGCTACAAAATTCTCATGGGCATGAAATCCCTTTGTGCCTCTGCCATACAGCTGCCACTAAAACCTACTAGTTTGACCAAAGAGATTAAAGCTACTACATGTCTAGACATGGTTTGTTTTCCTCCTATTCAGGCATACCTGAAACCAAAATCCCAGGAGAGCATCTTGGGAGGGCGCAGAGGACATGAATTTTGGAGGGTTCAACTCTAAAAAGGACCAGTATCCCAGCTATACACTGCTGGTGTCTTTTGTAGAATATGCCAACTGCTGGAACATTTTTAGGCTTTGGCTGATTTTCCTCACCACATTAATCTGTAGGGGATGCACAGTACTGTCATCTCTCACTGCTGATCACTTCTTATTTAACAGCAGGATTAAAAAAAAAAAAGGGAGAGAGATACTTGCTTCAAAAGAAACACATACAAGAAGGAAAATCTCTCTCTCTTGCCTACATATGCATATTCACAGTTTATTCAGATTAACAAACTATTCACAAATCTCCCCCCTCTGTCTCCAACTATTAGTGCAATGGTATTACTTCCACTTCTCCACATCTAACACAGGAGTTTAAAAACCCAGACAAATGTAATTGCAGAAGCCGCACATTGTTCCTGCATATATGAAGCAGAGTTAAACCCAAATCTCCTTCTCTCCATGTAATAACCTTCTGCCTTGGCTTTTCATCTGGGTAACCCAATGCTGTGAATTACACATGGGAGTTTATACCAGGACTTGAGAAGAACCACAGAAATATCTGGAATTACAAACTCTTTCCCCATGGTGTAAGATGGATGATGCGAGGCTAAGAACACACAACCTGTAATGAGAACACAGAAGCCCCTGACCTGAAAAACACAGCTAGATCAGTTGGCTGTCCATTTTGAGGAGAAGCATCCTGTCTCCATCACAACCTCTACGCTGTCCGACTCAGGGGCTCTACATCAAGCAAATACGGGATCTCAATGAAGTCCTCCATAACAGTGTAAAGAAACAGTGTCTTCATTAGATGACAGTAGCTTATGTGCTCCATGATGTGCCCTGGTAGGACTGGACATGTCACAGGTCAGCCAATCAAGCGCAGGGAAGGCCAGATCATAGCTCTGCAGCGTTGGCTATTCTCTGCTTCAGGCCTGTAGTGAGTATGGGGCAGTATCTGAACTAGAGTATCCCTGCAGGAGCTCTAAGTAATGTCAGGTCCCTCACAAGAACCCAGGCAGCTGCGATTACAGGAAAATTAAAACATCGCTCCCTTTTACTCAATTAACCTATAAGTGACATGAGTATGCTCCCTTCCTCTCTTTAGCCCTGAGCAGCACAAGCTGTCTCTGTGTCTGCACAAGAAGGCCATTGTCAGTAAGCGCCTTCTGTTCTCCATGCAGATATGGAGCACTGTGATAGCTGCGAGGAACTGTGGTTCCTATCTCACATAAGGGAGTTGGAATCAGGACCTCTCTTCTTTACCTCAAATCAAGCATCCATGCAAGCTCAGCAATTTGTCTTTGTTGTTAAATCAGTCTCAACCAGAGCAGTACATTCAAAATCTTCTGAAATTATTCATGTTTTGATGTCCTTCTCCATTTAACTTCCTTTCATGTTCATAAAATGGAAGAGCGTGGATGAATTCTTCCATAGCTTATCTCCAGATTCCTCCTTACCCCTGTCTCTCTTCTCAGCAGAAAGGGGCAATCAAGAAGGACCTCAGGGCACTGTGTTACTCCTCTGTCAGTTCCCCTGTGTCTACAGCCACTGTTTTAGGACCACTCAGCGATCTGCCTGTTGGCTGCCTCCAGCTCCAGTCAAAGCATATGTAACCACAGATGGGAGCTTTTAAGGTCATTCTCAGGCTTGTCTTTTGGAGGTGTTTGTACCTTCTGGTTTTTGGAAGATGAAAAGTTCAGCCCAGGTGCACACAGTGAAATTCCAACAGGGTTTAGGTTTTGTTTTGCTTTCTAAGCCTAGATGGCGCTTCCTGAATGACTAAATGGAATAATCCTGTCTCGATTTTGAGAGCACTGGCCGGGTGATAGGAGAGCCAGGAGCGCATTAATCAGGGTATTAATCTTTACCTGCTGCCTGCAAACTACAAACCAAGATGCTTTGAGAAAACTGCTGTTCTCTAATGGCTACTGAGGGACACATCAAGCTCAACCTCCACCCCTCATGTCTCCTCTCCCGATGACTGGGAAAAGGCCTGCCTACAGCTGGTTTGCATGACACTGTAAGGGTGCAGAAGACCAGACAGAGCTTGTGGTCTGCACAGGGCCACCTCTGTTTGCAGGATAGAGGCTTTTCTAGGCAATGACTTTCTGTGATCCCAACAAATCTTAAGTTTTCTCCTAATCCTACCAACATCAAGCCAAAGAGAGCTGAGCTGTATTTCCCCTGTCCTGAGAGAGAAAGAAAATAACCCAGAAGTTAAATTTGACCTAGTCTCTGATGGACTAGAGAACTAGTCCTTGCTGTTCCGAGTCCCAGGTTAAAGCCCTAACCACTACACCATTCTTTCCTGCTGGTGCGCCTGCTTTTCAGCTATCTGGAAAGAAGGGGATTTTTGTCCTGCACAACTCCAAGAAGCCCCTCTGAGCCTTCGCCCCACCTTCCTCGTGTGTAGTCAGTGTACTCAAGCCTTGCAGGTCGGTTCCTGAATTTGGCCCTTTATGAATAGATCACTATGCTGGCTGCTCCCAGACGTACACAGCCAGTTGTATGTGGGGGAGAATCGTAAGCAAGGGCAGGAATGCTTGTTTGGCAGCCTTTCCTGGCCTCCGAGTGTCTGCTGACTTCTCTTTTTTCTTTTCTTTCTTTTTTTTTTTTTATTTTTTTTGTCTCTGCCACCTAATTTTTAAGCTGGGTTTTGATCTTCTCTGCCAGTGTAAATCAGGAGAGTCGCTCCAGACTGACATCAAGTGGGCATGTTCATGCTTCAGAGCGCTGCTGTCTAACTATCTGGACATCTTGCAGCAGATGGGAGTTGGGATAGGTGACCGCACACCTCTACCTGCTCTCTTATCCCCTCTCCGGATCAGCTGGGGCCTCAGCAGTCAGCTGAGAAAAGACAGTTCAACGGTGAAGAAAAGAAAAAGCTAAGCCCTGCTATTTATATACAATCTTCATAGTCTCACCCACTCTTTCCATATATGTTATATCTTGCTTCTGCAATTAAAACACATTACTCAAGGAGAAGATAATATTTCAAGCTGAAGAGTAAATTGGAAAGCTGTGTTTTTCATTTACATGAGTTAAACACACAAGGGACAGCTGGAATGGCAGTTACAATTAGACTACCCATTAGGATGCATTAGATGACATTAACCCAGGACCTCTCAGGTCCACCGCAAAGCTGTCGGGCTGCAAGGCAGTTTTAAAAGCAACCTAGAGCTTTAAAGTGACACTCATGTTCAGTCCAAACACTGAAAGGGATTTTTTTCCTCTTCGTGACATGGCACATGATCAGTGTTGCTGCTTTCAGACTACAAGGGCTTGGCACTTCTTTTAAAGCCTTTATAAGGCTGAAATCAAATGCTGCAATAACCCTTTCACTACTTCAAAAGTATTCCAGAAATGCTACACAAAATGCCCCAGCAAGCACAGCCAGACGAGGGTGTGACCAATCAGACACCCTTCCCAAATACTGCTTATTCATCTTTCCCATGCGTGGTCGTTAAAACTGGAAATTATCCATCTTCCTGGTAAAGAAAATAAAAAAATACTGAGGCATCAAGCCACTGAAGAGCTACAGAAGCACTACTGCTTTTGCAATATCTACTATGGCTACTTATCTAGGCTGTGATTTTTCTCCTGGGATCAAACTTCATGAGTCGCCAAAGACAGACCATGAAACGCCATTCAAATATTCAGAGACTCATAGGAAGCTTGAAATGAATTTAAACTCCAGAGCCCCCGCAACTCTAAGTACCTCCTGAGATTTCACTCACATTATTTATTCACTGGATTATTAACTAAAAAAAGAGTGGTGTGTGGAAAAATGAAGCCACTAGCTTGTATGTGGCTAGAGATCTACAGGGATTAAGAAGACATTTAAAAATACCAACCTTTTTCCAAATGTCTCCTCAGTTATGAGAGGAGACTTGCCAATGGGAGATCATGACTGCTTTAAGGGAGAACAATCATTCACAACCAGATGAACTGCTGAGACGTGTTTGAAGTCCCAGAGACCCTACCCAATCTCACTTGCATCACACTACCTGATCCTCTTGAAATCACTAGCAAGCTCCTGTTTGTAAAGCTGCAGAAAATCAGTCATAGCTTTTCACAAAAATGCTGAGTTGTCCATGTCAAGAAAATTATAGAAAGTCAGGCTATGGGCAGGAGGGGGAGAGGGTTAGAAAAAGAGAGCATTGTTTATGGAACATGAAAAGCTCCAGCGACACAATATATGGAATTCGGAGGGAAACAGGCCCTCCTTTCTTTCTGTACAATTCAAATAATTCCAATGGCAGGCTGGATATTCCCCGAAACGAGTTAGAAAAGCACAGGGCTGTCAAAGCAATTTAGAAAGGGAAAGTTGAAGTAAACATGGTGAGTTGTGTTTTTTTTTTAAAGCCTTAATACTTGGAAGACCTGAATGTTACCCTACATAGTGTATGCGTTTCATAGAACAGAAAGAAGTATTAGCTGGACATCCAGCCCAATGCATGGGCATTTTAGGAAAACGTGTGGAAGTGCCCCTTGATACGGTCTCAGTTCAAGCATGATACTCAACACACACACCTAGCTCTAACTTTTTTTAGGTGGTCTTAGATTAAGGCAGAAAAATCCTTATGAAGTCCCACTGCTGACTTGGAGATGTCATCTTCTGTAACGACACTCTCCTATTCCCTTGAGATGCTCTAGAAATCAGAAAGGCAGACAGACATTTTTTTATTGCTCTCGTGTTTACATGTTCATGAAGATGGGGACTGACCATTAGAAGCAAAATACCCTGAACTCTTACTTTCCATAAGTCTGTCCTTGTTGCGACTGTTGTGCCTCTTTATTCCAGCCGTAAATAGAAACTAACCCCTGAATTTCAGGGACTCTTTGGACCTTTTGACTAATTTCTCCAGGAAAAGCCTCTTTCAGCCTTGTGCAAAGCACATGAAGGACTTTATTCTCCTTTGTTACAGAAAGATGGTTTCCAGCATTTTGTATGATTCGGTTTTCACTGAGAAAAGGAGAGGTAACAGAAATGACAAACAGTTCAGGACTATTTCTACTTCCCTACCTCTCTTTTTGATTTACATATATATATAAAATTGTGATTTGATTATGACGTGATTTTGAATAATTGGATCTAAACATCTAAGACTAATGAAATCACAAGGCCTCTATTCAGCTGGGCCTAGAGCAATTATATCCAGTAAAACTGCTTGGTTATATACTTTATTCCTCTAAGGGCTTCTGTTCTTTAAAATACCACTTCATGGAAGAATTTCTATCAAACAGAAGAAAAGCTGCACACTTTGCCAATTCAGGGAGATAGTCTTGCTCACTTACCATTTGAAAGACTTATTGCCTGGTGAGCAATCTTACCAGGACTCACTTGCTTAAATTATCTACATTAATGGATGACCTGCAACCTAAAGAAGTCAGTCTGGCTTTCTCTTGCATAAAGCTTACTGTCTATTTCACTCCTGACTTGTGTGTTTGAAGGGAATGGGGCTTGTTTTTTTGCTTTTCTGACACTGGCTAGCATGGCTTTTGACTGAGAAGCTAAGAATTGCACCAACAAACTGCATGCATGCAGTCTGAGCTGCCTGCGTTACTTCTACATTACTTCTACGGAATGGGAAATGTGGGAGTGTAAACTGGAGTATGGGAATCTAGGAACTAACCAATTTTTTTTATCTTTAAATAGAAAATTGCCTTTGATAGTTTTAATTACACTCAGGCAGACAACATGCTGCTGTTGTTTTTGGAGGTGGCAGTAATTCCACTTAAGAACAGATTTGCTTACTTGTTCCCATCAGAATAAAACTTAACGTATTTCTAGCTTTTAACTAGCAGGTTGGCAGCCTCCCTCATAACTCTACAAATGACTGATGTTAAGGCTTAGTATAAATCAATCTGACATGACTGCGATGCGCTCTGTAGAGCTCCTGACAGCCACGAGGTGTCTCTACGAACTGGTCCCACAAAGGGTGTGAATCTTGGTTAACAAGACAACATTGAAATTCAGTCTCTGCAGAAGCCTGTTTGTCCATAGTTTTAAAAATTTCCTTAGTAAGTGACTCCTAAAAGAGAGAGCATGATCTTGTGTATCATGACAGCTCTATCCAAATAACTGAGCAGTACTAATACCAGAGAAAATATATTTACGGAGTCAAAGAATGGTAAAACAAGGGACTACATCTGGAAGTAGTAAAGGAAAACCTTAAATATGTTAGGAAAAAGTTCCAACAGTGGAAGTCACTTAGACAAAGGAATACGTTGCTCGTTGAGAATGCATGAGGCAACACTAGAAAGAGGTGCTTCAGAGAGGAATTTTGAATTTTATCATAACAACACTATTTGGCTGTGTCACCAAGAGCATTAAAACCCATGCTGATTCTCAGAACTTGAAATCTCATAATCTGAAACCTACATCTGCATTTGAGCAGCAGCAAAGCATACAGTAAATGCTTTCTGCATAGAGCAAGTGATTAGGACCTAGAATACTGTTGAAATATAGGAAACAGAGCCTATGTCAGGAAGACGTCATTGTCCCAATAGTCACTGTGTCCAAGGCATTTGCCAACATGGACTTTTACTGACTGACTCTTTTAAACCTTACTCTGCACTTACCAGTCAAATAAAACTATATATAACTGAAACAGAATAGGGAATGGATACAGAAATTGCTTTAAAACCAAGCAGCAAAGACAAACAAGCATTGCAAGCAGTGGGCTAAACTTTTGATTCAAAAGCTGAACTAGGCAGCTAATCTCCTTAGCGACAGAAAGAAGACACTTCTTGGGAGTGAAGAAAAAGATGAGGGACTGAAAGTCCAAACCATGACCACCTCTTCAATCTGTCTCCCCAAGTGAAAGGGCAAGTTGGTTGTCTGTGGTCAAAGGGTAAAGGCAAGAGATCTGGGTCATGTGAGCTACAAAGAATGAAGTCATGGAGCTTCAAGAGCTGCAAGATCTGTATTTATACTTCAGCCTGTGTGGCTTCCATATATGTGATTTTTATTTCTGAAATCAACTTCAAGCTAGGACACTATAGGAGAGACTTCCCTGATGAAATGTTGAGGTAAAACTGCCACGTCCTGCCTCCCATTTTGATCCAAAATTACTTCAAGAACAACGTCTGCTCACAGCATGACACTACTAAATGTGAGCAGAGATGATGTGATCTGACCCATTGAAAATAAGATGAAAATACATATTAAGTCTCCTGTGAGCAAGAATAACTCGTAAACTGTGAAGCACTATAACTTTCCTGATGTTTGTAAAGAACATTTTCTGTAGAGGTAAAGTCACCCAACATCAACCAACCTGTTAGTCAGGCACCCTGGAGTTGTGTTAGAGAGTTCCCGTCAAGGAAGTATCCGAGAACTTTCTCTTCTATTAACATATTCATCCAAAGCTGCTAAGAGAGTTCCACCTCTGTTGCTTTCCACAGTTCAGCAGGGAACAACAATTTTATCTCAAGAAAGAAGTTAAGAATTCAATCTTTTCTATCTTTAATTTGTTGTCATGAACTAACAGCACAAAAACGTCCATTTAGGTCAGTCACCAGACTGTTATTTTGCTGATGAGACTCCTGGGTTTTTCTAGCTTCACTTTAAATTTGAAATTGAGACATTTGAAGGAACTTCTTTTTTTCCTCAAAATACAGATAATAACATGAGCACTGTTTCTGTTTAAAAAAAGCATTTTACAAAAATAAATAGCCCTAATATCTTGCCCATCTTACATGCAGAGAACTGAAACACAAAGGGCCATGTCAGGACTGTCTCTGAGGTCCCAGACAAGTCTTTCCTCCTGCTAATACAGCTTGCCTGCAAGCACAGCCCTTGATAAGCTTGGGGTAGTGCATGTAGAGCTCATGGGGTCCAGGTGGCCTAGCATGCTTCATGGATCACGTGAGGTACATCCTATATATGGAGAAGGAGCAGGAGAAGAAAAAGTGATGGGCTACAGCTCTTTCAGAGCCTCACATACACACCAAGTCCTTGACTCATCCCACAACATTTTTAGACACTTCAATTTTCCTGGATTCTGCATACTGTTACTGATTACCCATTCTAGAGACTACATCCAGCTGCTGCTGTAGCAGCTTAGCAGCTATTACACTGCGCGCTGGGCAGAGCAGCCACAGAAGGTGACAGGAAACTGGCATAACTGGTCCCAGTTTTCCATTACCTCTGCCTTGCAGCATTGTCCATTGCATTCCACTCCTAAATCTTGGGCTGTCACAAAAGTCCTTGCCTTGAGTTTACAGCTTTCCACTGCAGTCTCAATGGTCCTATTTTTCTGTAGATTGAGTGGAGGCACTGGCGGTACCACTGGATGAGCAGATACCAGCATTGTATAAGGCATAGGTAACAGAGCCCAGAAGGGAACAATAGAGCCTTAGTGGGACTCATTGGCCACACCAAATACTAACCTCCCTGTAGCGCTGAAGGCTCCTAAGAGAGGCATAAAGTTTGAAGCAAACAACTTTTCTTTACAGGACTAATGGACTGGTTTGGCTTTACGTTGTCTAGAATTAGCCTCGTCTCATTTTCCAGGGTTGGAAATGCCTTTACTTGTTTACATGTTTATCAAGAACTCTCACTCTATCTGTAAATTGGGGTTCAAATCTGATAATGGCCAAGTCAGGTTATTAAAATGTGACAACAGGTAAACTGTGTCACTGCTGGCTAATTCTTTACAGCCTGTGGCCTGAACTAAGTGTGAATCAATGGCATCTCTTGCATTAGGACAAGCTGAGGTAACATGAGTTAGCTTAAAACACTTCCTTCACTTCAATCCTCTTTGTCTTACACTTGGACAACCCTTTCCTCTTCGTCTTACACTTGGACAACTCTTTCCTCTTCATAGACTCCTCACAGAGTGCCATGATTTACACTACAAATGCACAAGGCAGATGGGGGTCAACATTATTCTCTCCTTACAAACTAAGGGTCCTGTTCAGGGATGCTTGCCAAACTGGTGGATGAAACCGGTCAGCCTTGAGGCAGATGAGTTCTTGCGAAGAGGAGGAGAACTAGACAAACAAGACCAAGGACATACTCTTCCATTGATCCCAAATGTGGAGGGGAATTCAAAGGGCTTCCGACAAGAGGAAAGGCACGTTTGCTGAAATAAAAACAGTATTTTTACTGTTTTGATAAGCACGATGAATGATAAAAGGTCTTGGAAGGCATCTACTCTACTTCACACTGGAGTGCTGCTAAAGCCAGCATGGCAAAAGACTATAACCCTCTAAACATATGTTGTGTATTAGATTCTGATCTGGCAGCTTGCCTTAATTTTGTTTTTTTAAGGCTCCAGTGAGTTCCAAATACACTTCCATGTTTGTGTTCCAGCAAATGAGCGAAGGGCAGAATGCTTGAGTGACGGGGACCCTGGAATGCACTGGACTATAAATTAGCAAAAAAAAAAAAGCCTCCACTAGTGTTGGCACATCAGGCAAAGGATGACAAAAATATCAGTAAATTCTTTTTTGTGTCCTTTTCTCCCAGCTTTTTCTTTTTCCAGTGTGCACTTGACAGCTGCTGAGAACTGTAACAACTTCAGTCTCCTCTATTTGAAGTATCAACATGGACAGAGGTGACAAGGGAACACCTTTCTAGACAATTTCGTTACTCCCAACTCCCCACCAAAAAAGCACCCCAGAGCACCCTCTCAATAGCAATTAGTCTGGGTCTCCGTAGGCACAGACGAAGAAATTCTTTCGAGAGGCGTTTTAGACTGCTCGGGATTGAGAGTTCCGGTTCATATAAACAAATGCTGTTACAAGAGGCAAAGTTGATATGGATTTATGCAAGGAATGTATAGACTGAATAAGCAATTTGATAATTAATGGAGTTGACAGGCACTTTCTAACAGTACACAAGTATGTGCAGACTGAATGGTTTCATATACATGCAGATCCAAAGACAGTATTAATTTTTAACCCACTTTATACCTAATCATTCAGA
Source organism: Chroicocephalus ridibundus (assembly GCF_963924245.1). NCBI lineage: Eukaryota > Metazoa > Chordata > Aves > Charadriiformes > Laridae > Chroicocephalus > Chroicocephalus ridibundus. The sequence continues at coordinate 9,522,117 of NC_086291.1, read as the reverse complement.
TGAAGGAAACACATGCATTTTTTTCCTCTTGGGTATTAATCTTGACCTCCCAAAGCCTGATTATTGTGAAATAAATCCTTTGCGCTTAGTACTCTTGCAGACAACAAGCCTACAGATGTCTTGTACAGGATGATTTTTTTCTTAAAGATTATCTGAAGAATGAACTTTTGATTACTTTCTAGGCATTGATTACTTCTTTTATGTCCCACATTTAAATGCAGCAGTTTTGCTCTTAACAAAGAACTGAGAGCTTATTTGCATGAGTTTGGGGAATTTCTGAAGAGACCCTCTTGTCTAATACAGAGTTTCTTTTATTATTGGCTTCCAAGGAAGCCAAACCACTGCTCCTACAAGCTTAGCCGCAAAAACTAAAGACATCTTGAGCAAAGCACTGTCCCACCTGACAGGAGATCATGAGAATTCATTGTGCGTGGAAGATACTGTGACATTTTGAACTGCACAGAGGGAAAGGAGTAGTATTGTAACTGCTCACAGGAAGGAGCTACTCAGTGTTTTCTCAGTCTGAAGCCACTTGAGAGATGAAGCCTTAATATGCTTCACAACTTCACCCCTCTTATGATCAGGAAACAGGCATCTAACACATTTCTTTTACGGCCTCATACCCTAGACAATATAAAAATATTCTAAAGGTTGCCCCTACGATAATCACTCATGGAAATAAGGTTTGCTCAGTCTTTCCTTATCCATGCCCACCCCCTTCCTTTAGCAAGGAAATCAAAAGCCAAACCAAGCTGCTCACTTTCTAGGGCCTATGTCCTCCATAAAGGCATTGAGAGAATGGAAGGGGCTATATGGAAGCACGTTGTCTCCAGTCATATTTGAGCAATAGATAATTGCAAAATACCTTTTAAATGACCTCAGTTCTCCAGCAAGAGGTAGATGAACAGCCATATGGAGTTAGATCTGAGGTGTTTCAGGCACATTAGTCTGTCCAGCCAATAGCTAACAGCAGATGCCTAGGGAAGAATGTATTAAATATATCCCCTATTAAAAGCCTTGTAGATGGGACACAATTCTGCCATCCTGTTGGGAACCCAGCAGAAGGTCAACATGCTACGACTAATCAAACATCAAATGACACACTGCTGTGTGCTAACTGCCTCCTACCCCAACCCCAGCTGCAGCTGCCTTTGAAGAAAGGTGCAATGCCTTCTGCATGGATGTACACGCCGAATAAAGTCTTTTAAAGCGTGTGAGAACGAAAGCTGTCATCAAAATGTACTGAGCAATTACGGGTTGAAGGTTGAACTATTATTACTTCATGCCCTCCCATTCCCCTCCCCTCCAGGGTGGGAAGAATGGGGGAGGATTATTCATTTGTATTCAAGCACTTCATTAATGTTTATAAGAGAATCCAAACACGCAAGCAAAACAAGGACGAAACACTCGCGCCAGACGTGTGATGCGATAAATGTCACTGGAGCAAATATTTAGATCTGTTTACAGAGAGGCCTATTAAGTCCTTTTTGAAAAGCTGTGCAGTGTTGTGGCTTGGTCTCTGCCTAGCAGCTCCAGCGTAAACAAATGGAAGATGGCTAAGTCGCTCTCTCTCATTTTGTTATGACATCTGGAAACCTAAGGAGGTTGGGAGAAGCCAACTGGCTGCCCTACTGCAATGTCTAGCAACAGGGTCTGCTCATTGAATGATGGCAGGACATGCAAAGTGGAACTGCTGAGTTCTCCAGCCAGTGCCAAAATCAGTGGATTTTCAACACAATAATCAATCCCTCAACAAAAGCTGTTGCAACACAAAAGCCTTTGGTTCATTGCTAATGATGCAATTCTATGCTCTCTGCCATTTTTAAAGACCATTTGGGTTTGAGAAAATCAGTATCATTAGGGATTAAAATAGGGTGCAAAGCCGGGTGGAGCTGCTCTGTTCGCCAAGGGATGCAGATGTGTCCCATAATCCCTCGCCTGAAGAACTGTAGGTTATGGAGTTTGCAATCATCCTAGACTTTTCTGTAGATGTCCCCTTCACATCACCATCTCATTGACTCTAGTCACTCCACATACAAATATTTATTTTTCTAAAAGTATTAAATAAGTTGAAAGGCATAAGAGAAATTTCTAGATGGATAAATCACAGTCTTAGCCCAGATGTAATAACATATTTGAAACAGTTCAGCTTCTGAAGTCATGCCTCAGTTTCCACCACATTCTGTAAGGCTTACAGATATAAAATTGTCCTATATGTATATATTAACGATCAGCGTTCCTCATCCAGGTGCCCAGCTTGCTTCCTTTCTGTTCAGAAGGACTGGTGCTCAGATCAGACAGATGTACAGGACTCTGCATAGCCATCTCTAACAGCGCTGGCCAAACCAGGAAAGGGAAAGCTGGATCAAAACACTTGCAGTTTGAAACTCTCCTTCTGACTTAGTGAGTTTAGTTCACTTTTTTCATGGCATCAAGAATTCAACATGAAACCACGACTAATTCCACTCAGTCTGCTTTTTAATCCTATATCTAAATCACAAGTAAATTAGAAGATTATTGACTAACTTTTTTTTTGTTCCTAATTCTGTCAGTAAATTATGTGGCTACACAGAACTCCTTTCTACATAAACCAGGGGGAAAGATACAGTGCCCAGTTTTGAGGACCACAGGGATGCAGCTTTGGGTTCTATGTTCAAGAACTGCATACTTGTTAAATTTGTTTTAATAGGAACCGCACTGAGCCTTACCAAAGAGAACAAAGAACGGGTACCAAGTCTTTTGGGGACTCTCCCATTGGTATCTTCAAAGCTATACTCACAGGTCTAAGCGATCTCCGCAAAACACACCCCTTCCTTCCCTGTCTGATAGGGATGATGGATTACTAGACGTGACAGTTGCTACGCTTGTTTTTCTCTTAAAAAATATAAGAAGGCTCATAAGAAGGCTCTGATACTTTGGTCTGTTGGAAAAACGGGAAAATGTGTGTGACCACCCAATTGAACAGTAAATAAATGTTTGTTGTTCCTACTGTATAACAGGGATCCATCTTTTCAGACTTAACTTCCAAGAGCAATTTTTTTTCTGGCTGACTTTTCCTTTTTAATTAGTCTCCCTGACTAATTCTTGCAGAAAATGCATGACAGCCTAGTGGCTTGGTCTCAAACCGCGGTCCCTTCCATGACGCCACATTCAGCTGTACTCCCTCCTCTTGGTGTGTTTTACTACCCTTAATATACTAGGCTTGTTAGGAGTGCCAGGTCTTGAAACCTCGTCAGTAGCATGCCGAACATCCACAGGGAAGAGAGAGGAATCCCTTTGCCTATTTTTTTTAGCTACCTCCTGCTCCTCTGCTTTAGAGCTAACCCTTGGGGTTATTTATGTTGCATGACCTTGAGATAAATGGCATTTGGCAGGCTGCCGGATGACTTTGTGTTTCAAATCAAACGTTCTCAGTTTCTCCCAGTAACAATGGGAATAATTCCTGAATGCCTTTTTGGGGGTATTTCTTCCCATCTCATTGCCTGCCATGGAGTTCTTTGGTAACTACGTCAGGGTTGGTGAACTTTAGCTTGACTTTCTTGTTAGATGCAAGTACCAAGTGGTGTGTGTGGTTTTCTTCTGTGGTTTGGTGTGTGTGTGTGTTTTCTCTTTGTCCCAGAGTGTCTGCACGGCTGGTATTGGAGCTACAATTGTTCTATATAAAGCAAAGATCCCTTGAATGATCTGCCAAAGGCTTTATCTCTGAACAATCTTTGTCTGTACTTGCTTTGCCGTTAACCAGTTTTGACTCTTCTCCATAATGGCTGGAGTTGCTTTGCCTTAACTGATATATATCAAAGAGAACTGCTAAAATTAACTACTCATGAACTGTGTCCAGGATGTTAGATTAACTCATCTAGAATCCTTCAGTGAACAAACTGATTTATGATGTGTTATGACATTGTTACTTGATGTGTTGCACAACAACTCAATTTTGAAAAATGAAGAGTGCTCCATTAATAAGAGATAAATCTTTTCAGTGTAATTCAAATGAATCTGCAACAGCTTTAGAGAGAGTATGATAAGAGATCTTGTGTGGGTTTTGGTGATTGTGTTTTGCATTCCTAGGGATATCTTCCACTGGGATCTCTTTGTCAGTAATGACAAAATCCATCCAAAATATGCCAAAATATGACACCTTTTGGGAGATTACAGCTCTTTGTACTTCCCAAGACACAAAAGGGTACTACTACAAGTGATTCTCAACAACTAATACTTTCAGGTTTGAGAATGTGCACCACGCGCACCCAACTAGGCTTTCTTTCAGCTTCAGAGCCATAATTTTCTGAAGTCTCTACATGGCACATCCCTTACAAGCTTAATCCAGTCACAGCTAACACACAGCAAGTGCTCAAAGCAGTCAGTTTCTTTCTCAGAAAAAACACACCTTTATACATTAAGATATAAATAGAGTATTTTTTTTAAAGCAAGTACTATTCCATTACTGGAACATGAACCAGTGTAAATGCTGACCTTAAGTTTCTAGAGCGCATTTCAGATGCATGCATGTTAAAGGCTCAGGTCTCTCTGGATACCCAGCTTCAACAAAAATGCCTTTGAAACTGAGCTTGAATTATATACTGTACAGTATGTCTCATTTCACAGCCAAGCCACTTGAGTTAATAAAGAAAATCCTCCCTGGCCTCACACAATTAGCTGGGTAAAAAGCTAGTCAGCACAAGTCTGCATACAGCGACAAGGCAATCCATGAAGTTGAGTAGTGTTTCATGCCTGCGAATGCCTGCTGCCTTGACCCTCTGAACTTCATCTCACCAACAAAAGACCTGGATTATTTCAGGATGGTACAACCTGGTCTCATGACCTGATGCTCACACCCTTAAGCAAAGGAAATATCTCCCTGGTGTTCTGCAAATGAAAAGGAGAAATGCTGAAAGAACTCAACTTCAGTTTGCTTGCAGCTGTCTCCCAACATAGCATCCCAGTTGTTTGAAGGCCAGGCCATATTAGAATCATAGAATCATAGAATCTTCATGGTTGGAAAGGACCTTTGAGATCATCGAGTCCAACCAAACAACCTACAATCTCTGCCACTAGAGCATGCCCTGAAGTGCCACATCTAGACGTTTCTTAAACACCTCTAGGGATGGTGATTCAACCCCCTCCCTGGGCAGGCTGTTCCAGTGCCTGACCACTCTTTCAGTAAAGTAATTCTTCCTAATATCTAATCTAAACCTCCCCTGCTGCAACTTCAGACCATTTCCTCTGGTCCTGTCATTATTCACTTGGGAGAAGAGGCCAACACCCACCTCTCTCCAACCTCCTTTCAGGCAGTTGTAGAGGGCAATGAGGTCTCCCCTCAGCCTCCTCTTCTCCAAGCTAAACATGCCCAGCTTCCTCAGCCTCTCCTCATATGACCTGGTCTCCAGACCCCTCACCAGCCTGGTAGCTCTGCTCTGGACATGCTCCAGCACCTCAATGTCCCTCTTGTACAGAGGGGCCCAGAAACCTTAGAATTGTTTTGGCTATAACCTCGTTCTAGAAACTTGAGTTTGATTCTATGTCTTAGTGAGTTATTTCCCTCAGCAAGCAAATAATGAACTTTTTTGAGAATGTTCTTTCTAGTTTTTTTCTGTATTAATCAGGAAAGAAAGTCATTATGAAAAAGAAGGACTATTTAACTCTTATTAAAAAATCATTTTGAGACCCTTGAGCATAGTTGCGCCTCTCTTGCTTCTGTGATATACCAAAAATAAAGAATTACATGAGCTACAAGTAAGCATCCTACTAGCAAGCTACAAGTTAGCATCCCAGCTGGCTCCCAGTATGTCAGAACCCGCTCTTCAGATGGTGCAAGCCTTAGCTCTTTTCCAGTTAATAGTTCTATGATGATTTTACCAGTGCTTTAGAACCAGTGGGACACACTGGGACGTGTCCCATCACATTTCACTGCTGGAATAACATTAATCTTGATGATTTCTAAAATTGTAAATCAATCACATGCCAGAAATACAAAGACCTTCAAAAAGCTGAGCATGTTTCTCAAATCACTCTTTTGCCCTCTCCCCCTCTGCTGACTCTGCAAACTCCTATACCATGAGCATTTTGTCTTACATTTAAATAAATATTCCCCATCACTATTACGCTGTCACCTGTAATAGGAAAAGCCTGCAAGAAATCAAAGGAAAGCAAAATTTGTGTGGTGGCAGAAAGTGTACAGAGAATAATCAGTCTTCATTGTGATTGTTAACAAAAGTGAGAGAGCCTAATGGAGACCTTGGATTTAATACAGTCTCTAAAATATTGAGGGGACACTTTCAAGATATAGAATCTCCTACTTTAAAGAAATATTTTCCCTGTGTTCCTCGTAAGTTGACTTTTATTAAAATGGAAAGAGGTTTGAAAGTAACTTGAAGATTTCTGTTTCCTTTTTCTTATTCCTTGGCTCACAAAGGGAGCCTGAGGAATATCGCTTTGCTCTATGAAGGCAGCTTCTTCTCTGTTTTATGTATTGGAGATATCTGTGACTCCCGACGAGTGCCCCAACACAAGAGTTAGGGTAGAAGAAGCAAGTTTGATGAAATCTGGGGAAAACGTAAAGCATTTAGTGTTATTCCCTTAATTGCATGGTTACAGCTAACACATTGGCAATGACTAAATTGCTAGCTTTTCTCTACGCCCATCTCAGTAAATTTTGCGGGGATACCCAAGCATCAAGAACCTCTGGACTGGAATTCATTTGAAAGGTTTCGTAACTTTCACGTTAACTGAGCCTAGGAAAAAAAGAAATCAGAACACTTTATTTTTCTTTTTTTACAATCCTTCCTCTGTTTGCCAACAGGAGTTCCTGCGAATGGTTCAGTGTTATCCCTGGCTTCAAGGGATACGATGGAATGAGTATAACATACAGGATTTGATTCATACCAATGGTCTTTTACATCTAACACTGCTACCCACTGGTATGGGCTGCAATCCTCCTGATTTTGAAGAAGTCAGTAATAAAACTCCCTTTTGACATCTGCAAGACTCTTCAACCCTCAGTGTTGTCACAGTGCCTGGTCAGAGGTGATCAGCAGTGATCCACTGATAATAAATCTAATTGCAATATTTCAGGGATGATGATTTCTTCAGGCATAACTGGCCTATGGGAGTCTATGTACAATGAGAAATGGGGTGTCTCGGCCTATGTTAAATGACCCTCAGAGTGGAAAATCTAGGGTCTTTGATCTCATTCAAACTAAAAATACTTTTGCTAATGAGCCTCCTCAAGTCATACAACATTCATCCCAAAATGCTGAACACATGGTTTTAATTTACAGTTTTTAGCAACTTTCATTTATATTGTGCTAGAAGTCCTGAAATGACTTGCAGCAGAAGCTCTAAAAATTGGAAACCCAAATGTTAAGGACTGCTGTTGGAATAATTAGTGATAAAAGTAGCAGTCATCTGTGCTAATTCCTGCTTGAGCTGCTGACACAGGTATTAACCGTGTCACTTCTAATTCTCTGTGCATTTAAATGACAACTAGATGCAATAAACAATAACAATGACACAAGGCAGCTATAATGTTCTCTAGAGCACCACAAAAAGCAAATCCACAGAGATGAATGAGATGCCATAACTACTAGCTGTTGCGACGGATACAACCAGTCATGCATTTTAGTTATATGTCTGTTCCCACTCTGCAGAGAGCACAGCCTTGTTCCAATTCCCATCCAAGAACTGAGATACTAAGTTCAAACGCTGATATCTGCAGTTTTCAGCTCTGCAGGCACCAGTTTAATTTCTGGTGTCTCAAGCAAGCTGGAAACCATAATGCTTCATGGGTTATAGAAAGAATATTACGTTGACAAATTGTTTCAATGTTCAGAAAAATGTCTCACTGACTGCAGCCCATAAATACTTTGAGAGGTGCAGAAAGATAATGAAGTTTTGTGCTCAACCCGCAGTGCTTTCTGTGGATTTTAAGTTTGGTAGCATCTAGGATCTGAACTGCTTGTTGTCTTGAAAGAAGGATTTGGGAAAGTATATGGACACGAGGCAGATACGTTTCCTTGCAAAACAGGGCTCTTCTAACTCTGACTATTGAAAGTTAAAAAAAATGAAGTTTCCAAAACACTGGTTGTTGCTGAAAATCTCCGGGTTTGTCCTATCCTAAACGCTGTGCTCTGGGGAAGTGATTTTGCAGTCCCTCATCCAAGCATGCAGGGAACCCCTCTAATAGGACCAAAAGATGAAAGAAATCACACCAATTTCATGTGGCTGAAGGAATAACTTTGTGATTTCTTCTGCCTTTTACCTGTCTCATCAACTCCTAATGACAGTGAAGAGATTAATAAGGGTTTGCAGTGTAAAGCCTAGCACAGGGGAAACCTGTTATTTTATAGTATGTCCCTCTGAAGTTCCCAAATATGCTTTGCCAGGAGTCCTGCTGCTGATCTCCATCTCTGCAGGCGTGCAGGGTGAATGAGTGCCCTTGCTTAAGATCATTTCTGGCCTTTTCAATACAGGAACCTCTGACTAGCCTGAATGATGTGGGCTGGCGTTATAACATGGATTGCTACTCACTAGGGAGCTGAGGGGAGGCTGTTAAAGACTTTCTGAGGACTGTAGGTTGCACTATACTTGAAGTTGAGGTTTTTAAGGTCAATGGTTCGTTCTGTTTATAAGCAAAGCACTCTGGGCCCTGGGCAGGATCCTGACTGCTGCTACAACAGCATCAGAAACTGACAGCTGACAACAGAGAGAAAATCATTGCTGTGGAAATATCATTTACTAAAAGCAGGGGGTGGTATTTTGCACTTAGTGGGTGAGCAGTTTGGAGGTGGCAAACTGCTCCAGGGGAGATCCCACAGGGATCTGAAAGCAGCGTTAGTGCCTAATTATGTGGATGGATTTGGGTGAAATGTCCCTCTTCTTCCCCCTTTCCCGAAGCAGAGCTCGGGGAGTGAATCTCCTCCAGGGAATGAAGCGTGTGCCTGGGTGCTCCCCGTGCCTCTCACACTGCAGGGGTACCAGGGCTCCCTGCAGCCAGGACCAGGCATCGCTGGAGCCGGAGACGCCACTCTGACCTCACCTCTCACAACACACACAGAAAAAAATGGCCCAATTCTGCAATTTGACTTCTATACGTCGGTAACATTGGGCTGCCTCAAATGTAGCAGGGACTCCCTAGAGTGCCAGACTTGTTTGCCACTGTTTTCTGGGGAATTATTCTTTTCAAAGCCCACCTTACAAAGATGCAGTTCCTGCTTAAAACCGATCACAAGCAGCACCCATAATTTTGCAAACAAGTCAACCGGCAGAATCCTCTGCAGATCTGCTCATGGGTGGCAGGTACACCTGTCTTGGGCTTGAATCTTACCAAGGGAGGTGTGAAGGATCAGACGGAATGGAAGGGCTCATATCTAACCTGTTCTAAAAACACTTCTTGCAGATATATACATAATAAATATAATCGATGAATTGCCAGCTGCCCCTCGAGCCATCATTAACTGACTGGCTTTTTTCTTAATAGGCATCAAATGCCAGGGTGGGCCTTTCAAGGGGGCTGTGGTGAAGAAGCACACAGTAACTAGCTGTAAAGAGCAACACGTACAGTTAGTTACAGCTATAAAATGTCAGCTGCTGATCCTTTCAGGTGTTACTGCGACTACTGTAGTTTTAATACCTGCATAGTTTAACCCTCCAACAGTTCCCCTGGTAAAGACCTAAAGCAGCTCCACTAGTGTTCAAAGGGAGTGAAATGGAAGGATTTCTATTTCTGCTGTATGAATTTCTACCCCGAGGTCAATTTTACAGGGGGAATTTTTTTACCCCAAGGTGCAGGGAGGTGAAGGGGGTGATAGTTTAATTAAAGCCAGCAAGATGAAAACTACGTGCTCTATGTATAACCATGTATAATCAAAACTTTCAACAACGTTTCTTTCAACAACATTCAGCAATCAAAACAGATGATACTAAGCTATTCTTGATAACTCGTGCCCTTTTCATGAAGCCTGAAATTTTTTTAAAGCAAAAAGGCACAATTTCTATTAGGCAAAAACCACTTTTCCTGTAAGAAAATAAAATTAAAAAATTAATGATACTGCCTCAAATAAACTACAGACTGTCAAAAGTCAACTAGCTCTGAAACTGAGCCCTTTAATCCGCTTCAGAAAACTTTGAGCCTGGATCTTTCATTAGTATAAACAGGCAAATTTCCCTTGAAGTCGGCTATACCGGTCCCCGCCAGCTCCAAGAGTCCCAGCTTTGTGATCACAGAACTGTTTAGTTTTTCAGGTGGACAGGGGAGATGGAATAGCAAGTCCAGGCCGTGGCCCTGTCTATGTATTTATTGCGTCATGCTGTTTTGCCACTGAAGGTCCAGCTCCAAGACTCCAGATCTGTCAGTGACCAAACGTGATGGACCACCCATCGGCCTTTTATTAACCAGCACTTGTTCCCCCTCTAATCCTATCACTAGAGTAATCAAAGCCGCCATGTCCCAGGGTTTGATAGAACAGCAGGACCTGGGAAATGAAGACTGATTTTGTTAACAAAGTCATTCCTGCCCCTTGAATGCTGTCTCATCGGTAGGAAGCAGGGAGACAAGGTTTATTTGTGCAGAGAATGAGGCGGCAAAGAAATGAAAAGGGAAGAATGGTGAAGTGTGAAGTTTAATCTGGCACGGTCTAAGGTTTCTTTCTTTGAGGCCGTCTCTGATCCAATCAACACTGGTTTGATATTTAACATCTCCCCCTGCAGTTGGAAATGATACAGGCCAGAGAAGACCAGAGTCAGGGCTCCGCAAGCCCAGACTAGGGGAGGCAGAGGAAAGGGGGTGCCGGCGGCTCCCCTCCGGCCTGACAGCTTCCCCCGCCGACAGGTCGGGATGGAGTCTGGCCCTGACACAAAATTCTCCTCACAAACCTTGGGATTTAGGGCATCTGGCGCAGGCTGAATGCAGATTCTCCCTCAAGAGAGCAAGGTCGGGATGGGACGGGAGAGGGGTTTTATTTCTAACTTGGAGGAAGGGATATGAACGCTGTCTCAGTCCGGGGATCCTGCTGAGAGGCAGAACCACACATGAGCGAGAGCTGCCATCCACCTCCCCAGGGTGGAGCAGTTGGGGTAGAGGAGTAGGACGTTCCCCTTGCCGACCGCACAGGCTCCTCGTGGGGAGGTGATGCTGCCCGAGGGTGCTGAGCAGGGGTCCCGCCACAGCCCTGGGTGAACAGGGTGGACACAGACAGACCTGAGCAGCTGTAGGTGTCACCGTCACCATCCTCCTTGCTCCCGCAACAGCGTATGTCAGCCTGGGGACAGCTTTTCACTACAGATTTGTGTGAGGGTCACAAAGAAGAGGGAAGGATCAATCCTTTCCCGAGCTGGCCCTCGGGAAGCCATGTGGACAAGTCCTCACGGCCTGTCATGGCGCCGGCTGCAGTGGACCCCAACAAGAGAAGGCCCTGAATGCCATCCCCCCCCTCACCAGCTCTTCTCAGTCCTGGCACACCTGATTTTGCACTTTTCTGGCCACTCTGTAAATAAACATCTGTGCTGTCTGACAGAAAAGCCGTCTGCTTCCCCTTCTTTGTGTGGCTCAGCTCCCTCTGTGCCACCTCCAGTGAAAACCCTGAAACTTCATACACAAAGGAGCGGGGAAATTTCAACCTGACCCAAACCTGATGTGAGTTCCCCTCCTGACAGGCTCCCAACCCAGCCTTTTGCTGCAATTGAGACACCTTGCCACCAGCTATGCAATACCAAGGACACGGACTTTGTGTGACCAGAGTCCTGGGGGGAGCGAGGATGCTCCCTCCTCTGCCATCCCTGTGGAAAGCAAGTAGGAAAAGTCATGGGGAAAGGAGGGCAATCCCAACAGTGCCACTTTGGGAGAGCAGCACTGAACGCTGAGCAGAGATTTCCTAAACCATTCTATGATTCTATTTCAGGGGGAGCAGAGCATCAAACTACAAAGTTTCTGCGTTTACAATAGAAAACAATGTGCCCGTGCTCTACCTGCAAGAGCTGGCTCTCCAGGAAGCAGCTAATTATAAGAGCCACCTTAATCTTTTCATCCGGCTAAGACAATCAACATTTCAAAGCAACGCACAGAACGTTTCAAAGATCGTTCCTGGTCAAAAATGCAAGTGTATCCGCTTTCTTTCAGAGCAGATCAAAACCAAGTACCACACCAGGACCACTCCTAGATTTCCTCCTCCTCGCGGTATCAGATTAACCGATTTGGTGCATGTAGTCAGATTAAATATTTGCAGTAGCACAAAGCTGCCTTTGAGGGGAAGAAGTGAAAAAAAAAAAGCTTTTTCTCTTTTTTTAATTTGCTTAGGGCAAAAATACTGGACTTTGGGGACAGGGGAGACAAAAGCATTGACATTATTCAGCAAGGCACAGTTTTAAAACTTGAATTCTGAATGCAGAAATTATGTGCAGTATTCCTGTAACAGTAATGCTGAAAACAGGTAAAAACTGCTGATGCCCTTAGCAGATTTGGGACCGTAATTTATCACAGATGTTCTCATCAAACTGTGCAAACACACTACAAGACAAAAGCTGCTCAATTTCTGATTTCCATTTTAGTGTGTTTTAATTACGTGTTGCTTAAGGAAGACTCCAAGACCTGAAATTGGGAGGCGAAACCTAGCAATAGTAATCCACTCCACTAAATTAGCACTGTAATACACCAAGCAGTAGGACTGCCAGACAGTGTGATAACATTACAAATTACTATTGTTAAACAACTAGCCAGGTGTCAGGATGCATGAAATCTAGAGGAAGCAAGAAAATAAATATCTGGTTTGTTTTGTTTAGTTTTGTCTCATGTTGTTGTGGTGGCCTTGTTCCCAGAAAAAGATTCAGCCTAGGAAAAATCCTCCTGAATGCTGATCTATTTTAGCAGCAATGTCAATTCTCTGTAATAATTAAAATGTAATGTATTTGTTTAATCAGCACAAACTTTTTGCTTAAATGATTGTCCTTTACTTCCCAATAGCAGTAATACCTTTGCTGTTCTTTTTTAGATTATTATTGTAGCAAAACAAAAGGGGAAATTTGTGTTTCTTTAAAATTTAGGATGAGAGAAAAACAAAATTATGGTAAGAGCAGCAGTGAGTTTTGTACTCTGTCCGTTTTCCTTTCTCTGTCGCGCTCGTTCTCTCTAAAAAGAAAAAACCGTAATATGATTCACGTTTAAAAGGCTTCCAAGTGGTACATTTTTAACCAAGTGCTTTCATGTGCTTGATTCTAACTGACATTTTTGACCTAATACAACCAAATGCTATTGGATGCCTGGAATGGTTAATTATTTTTACCTCACCTTAAAAAGGGGTTCAACAGGGAGGATAGGCACTTAAACCCTTCAAACAGAACAAGGTAAAACGAATTCCTTGTTTTGCATGTGTGTTAATTAATGCAAAGGTCCTGAGGGGCTTTCTTTTAATTATTTTTGTTGATAAACAAGAAAATCCCTCCAAAAGTGTATGCGACCAATCTTCTCCTCTGAAGGCTGTACGCGAAGTTAGACTTCTAGTTAAAATATCGTATGAACCGAATGTTAGTGAAAGCCAGACTTCTTCCCCTTAAAACAGTTCCCACTACACTTCAGCAGAGAAGGGGGTGAAGGCACTCGAAGGACATTTTAATCACACCAAAGATCAGTCCTTTAATCCTTATTCCCACATCACCAAGAATTTTTTTGCTCAAACTAAGACAGTAAGATAAAACTGGAAATAGCCTGATCCAAAACTAATGACGAAAAGCAGGTTAAAAACAAAATATCATAGCAGTAACTGACACCATCTTAAATTTCCCCTGGATTATTTGTTTTCTTCCACACACATTCATTTCCTGAATTTCTAGTAAATCTGATTTCATATAAACAGTTTCACAAAGCAAAGTCAATAGCTGTGACTGTGTTCCTGATTAATCCACCGAAATGAAATAGATTGCATGGCTTAGTACTTGGTTGTTTAAAGCTAAATCCACTGAAAGAATTCTGGAGTCCAGTTACACCAATAACTTCTGTTTCTTAATCTACATCCTTTTCTTTTTGCTGAACTTTACCTGTTCTAAAATGAGAAAAAAATCCATGCAGATCGAACACTTAATTTCCCCCAGTACGTGAGGGCAACGTGAGCCAGTTTGCTTTGACCTGGAGTGACTACTAAAAAGACGACTGACAGTTTGCACGTACTTAGAACTATTTGAACAATGTTGAAATTTCTTTTTTCATTGTTCAAGTTTCATCCTTTTCCTGACAAGTACCACAGAGCTGCTTTACTTGAAAAACAAGCAAACAAAAAAAAAAAAGGCAAGCACTTTTTACCCAGCTCCAGGACAGGATGGGAGGCGTGGAAGTTTCCCTCATAAGTGGCAAGCCAGTGGACACACACACTCACACCCTGGACATTTGCCTCTCAAATGAATAACACACATCATAAACACGCAGTACTTGCTGCACACAACACAGGGGTTTTTTTGCAGGCAGCATGGGTAGGCGCAATGGAGAAGGGGCAGCCCAACACAAAGGCCGCTGGAGCCCACAAGCAATCCACCCTGCTGCAATGGGCTTGGGGTTCGCCCCCAAAACCCAACCAAAACGCCAGGAGAATGGTCCCCACCTCCTGGGATAAGCCACGAGGCCCAGGAGCCTCCTTACCTGGGAGAAGTTGAGCCCATTCAGCGGGTGACACTGCTCCTCCACCCTCTCCACCGCGCCTGTCGTCTTTTTCATCCTCTCGGCCTCCTGGGCAAGGTAGAGATCGAGCACTGGCACCCCTCTGGAGCGGATGTCCGTCTCCGTCAAGGAGTTCACCATAAGCATCACCCAGACGGGCCTCTTGCGCTCCCAGTTACCAGCTATGGCGTTGAAGAGGTAGTCAGCGTAGAGCCCTTTGCCCCGCTGGTCTGGGGTCATCCAGTGGGGCAGCATCAGCTTGATGTAGTCCAGGTGGCGTTTGAGGCGGCGGTACAGCTCCCGGGGCAGCACGTCCTGCAGGTTCTCCCCGTGGGGCAGCATCTGGCAGCTGGCCAGTCCAGAGATGGTGTAGGGGTCGGTGAGGTCCAGCTCGAAGTAGACACTGGAGCTGGCGTGGAAGGCAGCCTTGGAGTTGTCGGGGATGAAGTCCCACACCCGCGTGTAGGGCACGTGGATGGTGCCGAAGAGATAGGCGGGGGGGTCGCGGCGGATGGTCCAGAGGAAGGAGTTGAGCTCTCCTTGCTAAAGGGAAGGAGAAGGGGGGACCCTTCAGCAGCGGAGGGAGAGAGGGGCAGGAGGCAGCCCACGGGGGGAACACCACCCTCGGGTGGGGGGGGTGTCCCTTTCCCCCAGCTCCCCACAAAAGCCCCAGCCAGGATCGGAGCAAGCAGCGCCCACGGGCGCGAAGGGACCCGCCTGGGGCAGGCACCCGCCGTGACCCCCGCTCTCCCCCACGGCCGCATCCCCCCGGGACCGGCGCCCCCCGCGGGGGGGACACGCGGGGCAGCGCCACACCTGCGGGGAGACGCCTGTCCGTGGGGACTGCGCGCACACGCACGGGGGGGGGGGGGGGGCCTCTCCCTCCCTCCCTTCACCTCCCCGACTCCCGTGTCCCCCCCGTGTCCCCCCCAGCCTCCGCGCCCCGGCGGCTCCCGCGGATCTCCGCCGCCAGCCGCGCATCCCCGAGCGGCCGCGCCCCCCGGCCCGGCCCGGCCCGGCCCGGCTCACCGAGCGGGGCAGGTCGCACTGCCCCGTGTCCATCTGCTCCCGCCGGGCCGCGGCGTCGGGCAGGAACCCCCCGAAGACGAAGCAGATCAGCGTCAGGTTGAGTTGCATCCCGCTTCCTCTCGCTCTCCTCTCTCTCCTTCCCAGATGAGCCTTTTTGGATTTCTAGGATCTTTTTTTTTTTTTTTCCCTCCTCCTGCTCTTCCCCCTTTTTTTTTTTCTTTTGGCCTTTTTTTTTTTTTTTTTATTCAAACAAACTTTGCCAGTCCCATCTGCATCTGACAAGTGCAGGGGGAAGGACTGGCCGCCCCCTCCCTCCCATGCTCTCCCCCCTCCCGCCCTTTCCCACCCCCACCCTCTCTGGCTCCGGGCTTGTCAGAGGCGCTGGATGCTTTGGGGAGGACGGTTCTCATCGCCAGCCTCCGCCATGCTTTGATTTTGCAGACCGGAGAAGCTCCCTTCCCGCCCCGCCGGTTCGGGACGCGGATGGGGAGGGAGAGCGGGGGGCGGGAGGGGAGGGAGCGGAATAAAGCCGGAAAATAAAAAAGTTTTAAAAGTCAATATTTTTTTTTTCCTTTAAAATTCGGCGGCGAACGGGGGCTGCCGCGGCGCCCCGGGGAAGGCGGGCGCTGCTCGGCGCACACGGCACCGGGGAGGCCGAACTCGGGCTCCGGCGGAAAGTTTGGCGCAGCCGCCCCGGCCCGCCCGCGCCTCCCTCCGCCGCCGCCGCCGCCGCCGCCCAGGGCCGCCGCCAGGGGGCGATGGCGGCCCGGCCGAGCCGCGCGGCGGCGGCCTTCCCGCCTCGCCAGCCGCCCCTCAGCCGCGCCGGCACCTGCGTGGCGCTTCCCTGACGGAAAATCGGAAAGTTTCGACATTCCCGCACTCAAAAAAAAAAAGAGGTCACAAAATCGTCCAAGCGGGGCTTGTGCCGGGCAGGAACTGAGAGCAGCCCGATCCTGAGGGGATGCCCTGAGGCGCGCGCCCTCCCCTCAGCCCTGCGCCGGCCGCTCTGACCCCGCTCCGCTCCCGGGCGTGAGGCGACATGTCCTCACAGGCGCCGCCTTCACAGGCGCCGCCTTCCCCGGCCCCTCGAAACCAGGGGTAGCGGGGCCTCGCCGAGCAGCGGGGCGGAGGGCAGGTCAAGGACGTGGGCCCTGCAAGGCGCTGGCAGCACCTAGCCTGTACCTCAGCAGTCCTTGCCGGTATGGCCGCCCCAGGAGGGTCACCAGGCTCCTCAGCCTCACAGGAGGATGGACGGAAACCTCTCTCTGTGTGTTTGCACAATGTGTGTTTGTCCTCCTTGCACCGTTAGCTATCCAGCTTCCACTCAGACTGAGATGCCTCAGGAGGAATCACCTTCCTCCAACAAGACGGGAGCAGGTTCATGCTGATAGAAACCCATCCAAGATCCCTGAGGATCTGGAAGCTTTCTTCGGAGGTTGTTGCAGCAGCTGCAACTCCAGCCTCCTCCCAAGTGCCCATCTCTGTTCAGCTGCGTGGTTTCGGAGGAGAGGACAGTCTGACAGCGTCAGTTGCCGCTGCTTGCAGGAGCTCCTGCCTGTGGATCTGTTCGGGGCAGGGATGGGGGTCGGGGTGCCGGACATGGCCCCTTCTCCCCGCAGGACACCACCCAGCCCCGCTGTGTTGGTGGACCCAGGTGCCACCCGTCCTGCTGTGTGCAGAGAGTGAATCTGGATCCCAACCTTCCCACCACCTCCACAGCTGCACACCCTTTCCAAAACTGGGAAGTTCCTCGCTGTATTGAGAAGAATGACAGCTACCAAAGTTTTCTTGATGAAATACAGTAATTACTAATATGAGGCAGGGTCCTTGCTCTGGCAAAACTCAGGGTGGAGCCAGCAGGGGTTTTGCCAAGGATGATGGCAGACTCAAGCCTGGCTGTCTACAAACACAGCTTCCTGACAGCCCTGTGAAGACTGAGAGGGACACCACTTGCTGTGGTCACTGACAAACAAATGCAGCTACACAGGCTGCTGAAGGGACTTTCAAACCGCCATGTGCACATCCCATGGACTCTGCTCCTGGCCTCCAGAGGCAGGAGAGCATGCTAACTGTGGCATCAGCACCAGCGGCTCCTGTCTAAGTCAGGACTCTCATCCTCTTCTCTCTCTTCTCCTCCCGGATCGTCCAGACAGGTAAAAATCCTGGAAGGGAGCAGGGGACTGTTTTTCCCCATGGTGTTTCTAGTTCCTGCAAAGAAATACTTAATTTT
This sequence comes from Chroicocephalus ridibundus, assembly GCF_963924245.1. NCBI lineage: Eukaryota > Metazoa > Chordata > Aves > Charadriiformes > Laridae > Chroicocephalus > Chroicocephalus ridibundus. The sequence continues at coordinate 9,504,223 of NC_086291.1, read as the reverse complement.
CTGGTTCTCCCCTGAGGTTTTAACGTTCAGAGAAAGAAACAGAAAGAGGCAGAAGGTTTTTTAGCCCACAGAGTGTCCCGAAATTGTGGCATGGGATGGTCCATTGTGACAACAGAGTTATGGCTGCACTGGGTGCCGGTGGCCTGGTGTCACCCGTGGCCCCGTGCCGTTGGGACACGGGGTGGTGGCAGCAGGCGGGTGTGTGCTGCTTTGCAGGCAGCGAGCTCTCACGTGCCCTCCCTGCCCCATCTGCCCCTGCGGTATGTGACACCACCAGGGCCTCTCAACTGGCCGCCCCGGCTTTGCCAGTGTGACAACACAACCCCGCGAGAACAGGGAGGGCAGGGCCTGGCTGCACGTGCCCACGCCACCTCTCTCTCTGGAGCAGCCCCACCTTTCTCACAAATGTGCCTCAGCACTTGCTCCCAGCCCACCCACCAGCATGCAGGGTGCTGGATGGTCATCGTAGGTGGCTGTGCCCCCACATGAAATGAAATAGGGAGCAGAAAGGGTTGTGCGGCCCATGTCCCGGCACATGTGATACCACAAGGGCTAATTCCAATGCAACACTGTATCCTGTTGTTTTTCACTAAGGTGACATAAATCAGTTAAAAGCTACAGGCTTGATGCTGTGGTGACATTGTAGCATGGGGGTCTGCTGCATTCCTTCACAGCTGGACAAAACTGCATCCTTGTGTTCAGCAAGCACTGCTTCCAAAGTGACATGGCTGTGCCTGCCTGCCTGAGTGGCTTTGACTTGGCCCATCCTTTTTCTATCTCCATCCCAAATCCCTTCCAAAGTACTGAAAGAACAGAGGGGCCTCATCAAAAGGCTGGTAGGGACATCTCCAGTGACGTGACCCAACAACTCACGCACTGGAGAAGACGTCTGGGAGGTCTATAAGGAGATGTGAGGCCCTATTCAGTCATGGGTGCCGTGTTGTGAGGTAGGGCGATTACCCTCATCGATGGCATACATATCAAAGCACCCAGGGCAAGAATAAACAAACATCTTTGGCACTGTGCTCGTCTTCCATTAGCCAAAAGGCAGGTGTGTGTGTGTGGGTATAGCAAGTTTTCCAGCCGTTTCCCTGAACTCATCCCTGATGTTGCAAGAACTGCCTAGCTGTGAAAACACAGCCTCGCCTTGATTTATGCCGCTTGTGGGTAAGATGACTAAGAAGAAGGGAAAAAAAAAAAAAAAAAAGCAGAACAGGAACAGAAATCCCAGTGGGAGCACAATGCGGGTGTGTACCGATTTGGTGGGACAGTCAGGTTGGGGAAACTGCAGCCAAAGCTTCAGGCAGTAGGAAGGGAAGACCACAAACCACATGATATGTATCATGATGTTCCACCTAAGATACAAAGGCATGCCACAAGATTTTATGAAGACAACTCTTTGGTAACAGCAAGGGAAATTAATTCTTTTGTGTAATTGTAACATTTTTTTTCTCCTTCAGATGAGTTCCATATGTCCTCGTGATTTTTTTCCTTTAAACACAGCAGTTTAGACCGAATCTTAAGTAACGTTTAGCCTGCTTCTAAAGTAAATATTTACAAAAACATTAAATAATGGTTCTGATCTTTGGAAAACGTATATTGCTCCCTACCTGCTACTGTTTTCTGCCTATCTGGAGTAATGGAGAAGCTTTGTAATAAACCCCAAGGCTGTAAAAGCAGTATAATGATGTGATTAGCAGTAATCAGATGGGAAATACTGTCTATTAAAAGCTGCGAAGAGATAAGAGGGATAAACTGCAAAGGGAAGGTTACGTTATTTTGTTTTAACAAATTTCAAGAAATCTAATGGGGGAATAGGCTTTTAATCTTACAAAAGCTGTATTGTTTTTTGCAAGCATAATAGTGTTAGCTGATATTTATGTCATGTATCGTCTTCAAAGAGCTTTACTAAATAAATATTAATCATTTCACCAACCACTTAAAGGCAAGCACTTCAGGGGTGCGGTGAGGCAACAACTTAACAAGTAAGTTGTACTAAGACAGGAAGTGAAGACAGACAGATTCAATAAGGAGTCCGTGTGGGTACAAAAAATATTTGTGGAGGCTTTAACAATATCTTTAATCAGGCAAAACAAAGCCCCATGGAATAGAGGGCAGATTTCTTTGTTAATGAGAAGCTGGCATTGGAACCTGTAATTACAGAGTGTTTCCAACAGGTAAAGATTATTAGATCTGAGAGGAAACAGCTTGTGAGGGATCAGTATTTGCATGCAGGGAAGCGTAACACTTTTTTACCAGAACATGGCCTTTTACAGGGCTAGCTACCGTTTTGTCTCTTCCTCTTCTCTCACCTTCTTCCCAGGAAAAATATCATGTTGTTGGCCTGTGCTATGTATCAGTATTTCCCTGTTTCTGCCATGGTGTACTTTCTTTTGAACAATTTCAAAGCATCCAGTGGATTTCAAGCTCTGCATTTCCTATGCCTTTCCTGTAACAAGGAACTCTGTCTGTCCCGCTGGCTCCCCCAAAAGCTGTCCTATGCCAAAACTGGAAGAGTAAGAACCCAGCTTTTCCTTTTTCCATGAATGAAGCTGAAGGTGTCTTCTGCTCCTGCCAGAGACGGCAGATGAGACTCAATCTTTTGTATGCTACAGATCATAGAATAATTTAAGTTGGAAGGGACTTCATGAGGTCTCTGGTCTAACCGCCTTCACCTGCTCTCTTATGCACAGGTGGCATTATATATAGCTGTCCTGGACTCAAAAAGTAATAAGCCCAAAGCAGTTGCATTGCTGGCTATTATGCCATGACTTGTTACTTGCCATGACACCTGTGTCTAGCAAGTATAGATTTTCCTGCAGAAAATTGTTTTTGATGTTAGCACTTGAATCCACGTATAACATCATTGTTCAGTTGTGCAGTTCATGATTTGAAACATGCAGTTGCCAGAAGAACAAGCCTCTACTACTTAAGGCTGTCGTGTTATCACAACTGTTTTAACATTTCACATCTTTTTTTTTTTTCCTGTGTATTGCAACCAACATGATGTAGGCACTGTAGTCAGTCTTATATTTCCTTGCCTGTTTGTCCTCCTGTGTCCAATTCAGTGTCTTTTGTTTCAGCGTTCCAGAAACAACCAATCCAGTTTTTGAAGAAAATCCCCTCTCAACCCTAACATCCTCCCTCCTAAGGACTAGGTATGAATTTTGCAGACCAACCAGCATTAATAGCTTGTATTACATTTTGCAAAGTCTCACCTTGTGCTGTGGCCTCTGCAATGACAGACCACATCCTGCCTGAGACTAGGCGTGTAAATATGCTGAAGAAAACCTTTCCCAGTGTCAGACTCCGGTATGCATTCTCCCTCTGTATAAAGTTTAGTCTGCGCTTGTGTATGTATATAATATTACATACGCACACGCCTAGGAAGGTGTATGTATCTATGTGTGTGTGTGTTTGTATATTTTAGTGTGTTTATATGTATATATATACATATGTATATATATACACGCATACACACACAAAATGATGGGATAGGGGAATACTATTAACGCTCCATTATATGCTTTTCAGTTCTTTTTCCCATCCTTTCTAAGATATTCTGAATTTGAGCCCATGGAGGCAGAAGCCTGTCCTTCTCTGCTGTCCTTCTATGACAAGTATGGTTGATCCTATCTTTTCAAGATCTTCTTTCTGCAACTGAAGCAGAACATTACTGCTTCATTCCTAAAACATATTAAATCAGACAGATGGTGAAAAAAAGGTCCGAAAGCATCCCACCTACCTGAACAGGAGTAACCTCCCTGATGCATAGCAAAGGCTGTAGCTGTTTCTTTAGCACAATATATTATCTCCTTGAGGCCTAATAAGCAAAGAGATTTCTTCCTGTTCGGCATGGTTCAGTGTGCAGTTACAGAAGCTCCACTTCATTTCATAAACAGTTCAAACATCTTTCGTGTTTGGAGAATGATTGTGAGTTCAGCTGCTCGAGAGTCCTTTAAATGTTCAACTCTTTATTGTCATTGACTGTGTTTTCTTTTCCTGGTTTCTCAATTGACATTGGTTTCTACAACCTTGTATCATATTATGTTCATTGGCATTTATTAATGAGAAGCCTGAGAAGGTTTTTTTTAAGTGGGATGAGTCTTTATTACAAAATAGCTAAACCAGCCCTCCAGGACAGGACTTCTGCAAGAGGAGTCTATGTGTGACTGTCTTTCTCCTAACCTGGAGCAGAGTACTCCAAGCAAATGCAATAACTTGGTGCATATGTCTGAAGCAGCTGATTTACCAACAGCATTCCTGTTCCAGGGGCTTTGAACATGCATAATGGACATGCAAAACGTGCCAATATTTTGGTAATTTGGTTCAAAAACTGCTGCTTTTTTTCTTTTGGAGATGGTAGAATATGGCTTACGTTTGTTGCGTGTGTATGGGAGTGCTCCTTATTAAATTCATGGTCCTTTTTTCCAGTAACCACTTCAGTGCTGTGAATCAACATAACCAGTTCAGAAAAACACCATCTGTCGATTAGATAAACAAAAGTCTAGTTAGCTGGAAGTTTAATAGATCACAAAGCCTCACCAAGTCCATTTTTATGTTAATAAATTCCACCCTGGAATACTTTTTGATGTCACATGGCAAAAATGCCCTAAATAAATAGCAGCTGAAGCATTTTCCATTATTTATCTTAGTATTTTGTGAGCTTAACAACACAAATTGGCCAGTATCTGAACTTTCCCTAATCTCAAAGTGCCATATGGGTCTATATGTTGGGTTTCATGAATCTCAGACAAGTAGGTTTAGAAGGGATCTCATCTAGCCTGACTGTAGTTGGGTCAGATGGACCTGCACTATCCCAACCAGATGTCCCTCTCACTTAGGAGTGGGGGCTGAGGTTAGCACTCAGTAATATCCACTGACCTCATTTCATCCATCCTGTGCCCAAATTATTCTTTCCCATATTATTCCTGGGTGGTGCTATAGTGTTTGATGTCTCATCTACCACCTGTGCTTGGAAGGACCTCCTTTGCAAGTCAGCTATTTCTTTCCCTGCCAATCTAGTCTGTCCCTAAAAATTTCCCATGGTGGAGATTTAATACATCAGCAAATATAGCTCAGGTGGTTCCTTCACGTCCTGTCCCCCCTTGGCAAGTTCTTCCAACAATAGCCATTTTACCTTTCTGAGCTGTAGAGTTAGTCAGAGATGGTCTAGGTGATCTCCCCATGAAGGTAATTAGACACTTGACCTGCCACGTTCCACTGGGAAGCTTTCATGTCTTCAGGGAAAGGTCATTCAGACTCCCTGCTGTTTCAAATCAAGCACAGGCAACACTTCTAAAGCTATATTCAAATCCAAGATCCTTCCTGAATGAGACTATCGTCAAGACTGTAGCAGTTTACCAGTTAGTATAGAAAGGAGTGATACCGCCTGGCTGCCTTTTGTGTGGCCACCAGACACCTTTTTGGTTCTGGTTATCTGCATACCATTTTTTAATAGTAGTCCAGAACAAAATGTACTCTTGCTTCTCTGGACCTGTAGGCAAATACTTGATGAGACTTTCCAAGACATCCTAAATCCATTAAAAAGGGGGAATAACAGATTTGCCTAAGAAGTTATATAATGAGAGAGGAGATCACTAGGCTAACGAGGAGGACTCAGCTTTAGGCAGAATTGCTAATGGTGCTGAGAGATCCTGAGGCTGGAAGTTAACACCAGCACTGCAGCAATGCTTTTGCAGCGTCATCCCAGGGAATGGTATTCTCTCTCTTGATGTCAACACAGCCTGTGGCAATGTTTCCTGATAAATGGACTACTGGGACCACTGCAGCGAGTATGCTCTACCCTTTCCGTACATAGTCTTCTAGGGCACCTGCTGCAGGAGAAATCTGGCTGCCTCCCTTTGTGAGGAAACCTGGTATCCCTTGTCCTCTCCCACAGGAAGAAAATGACAGGGAGCTTTTTTGATACCTGTAATTTTCTTGTAACACTGCCAATTCTCTGCCCAAATCACCAAACATGATTTTGCCCTATTTTTAGGAAGACGCAGGTGGGGAGCAGGACTTATGTATGTTGTACACACACACAGGTAGTGTGGAGTCCTACTTGTTTCTTTCTGTTCCCTGGAAACAACTTCTGCTGGTTTGAGTAAGACATGTAAATGTACTTAATCATGAGAAAGAAGCTTTAACATTTTAGATGATAGTAATTTTCCCCTTTCCTTCCTCCTGTGTAACTCAAAGTGGCTTATATATTTGAGATCCAGCTGTGCATGCTTGGATCTGTGATACTCAGATTGTACTTTGAAGCTACTCCTGCCCCGAAATCACACTGTGTATATCCATTACAAGCTGTAGGGAAGAATTAATCAAATAAAACCTGATGCTATGCTATGCTAAAGCACATCATAACTTACCTATCTCTTCTTACATTTCTTCTGATTATTGCAGGACTTTAAAGCTCTTCTTTTGTTTCTTTGAAGCAAATTTACAATAGCCCCAGTAATCCTTTTGCACTTGAGAAAATGTAAACCTTTCATGCTATTGCAAGTCCCTAAAACACCTACAAGGGTCCTCTGCTGAGCTCTGTCCTTATGGGTATCAAATGTTAGCTGTGAACTGCAAGACCGTTTGTGGCTGGGTCATCTTTTATCTACAGGGTAGGATCCCAATATCATTTTATTGCCAAAGTTACGATTTTCAGGGTTTTTTTCAGTGTGCTCTTTTTCCAAAACATTTTCAGCAGACAAAGAGAAAATACCATCTGTTTTGAAAGTGTGTTCGTAGTGTACCGTTGCTCCCAATTTGTGTCTAATCACTTTTAGTCTGCCTGCATGAGGAGTTAGGCTTATCTATCCTGGTGTTAGCATTGGTCATGTGGAGAGCACCAAGAAAGCAGGCGAAAAAAGAACAGAATAAGAATAATATCATAATTTGGCAAGAAGAATGAGCTCTCCCCACTTTTTCAGAAACTAGCCTTGCCTTCATATGGAAGTAGATCTTGCAGGCAATGTAAAAGCTGAGCTGTGCTTTCTGAGCACATCCTTTTGTTGAATCTCTATCTATAAATGCCTAGCCCTATGATGATAGCTGTTCTATAAACATGAAACAAAAGGATGGATTATGTATGTATTTTTGTCAAGAGCAGAGAAATATAGCCACAATAAACGCAGAAGTTTGCAGGGTGCAGTAAAAAAGAGACTTTCTTTTCGGAAGCAAAAAATTACGACTATTTGAATCTCACTGGGATGATGTTCATTGGAATCATCAGTCATACTTTTTCTTGTTGTTGCTAACTTACACATACACACAGAAACTGCCTTTCATGGATGAAAAATGTCTTGCTTATTCACAAGTCCTGTAGAAATAAACATTATTTTATATATATGTACTGCTGGCAGTGAGGATTTTCTTTTTCATGCCATGTGCCAAGCTTTCATTAGTCAAAGTGTGAAAAATCCCATTTGCTGTGTTTTAGAGAGTTCGTTTTGGCAGCATTTAGAGAGCAATTCACTGATCTTTCAGTCACTGGAGAAGGGATCACCCTGGGAGGTGGCCAGCCACAAAGGGACTCAGGGGTTGTGCTTTTAATCCTCAGCTTTGTAACACACCTTCTCCTTGACTTTGGGCAAACTGATTCATCTGTCTGCATTTTGGATCCCCAATGACAAGGATCAGGCTTTCAAGTCATAAATTTGTTCAGTAGTATAAACTTAATATATCTCAGATACTAATATGGTGGTAGCCACATGGTCAGACTCTTCAAGCTAAATAAGCTTGATAAATGGAGGCAAGTCTGGGTCCGAACATAAGTTTTGGAGAAGCTCCAGAGCACAAACAGTGTGAATCCTTGATTTCACTCTACACCATCACAGAAAACAAAGCATGCTTTTCTGCGCACTTGGATCTTTTCCCCTGGTGAAGTCCAGGTCCTGGTGTCTCATCCCAAGCCTACCTCATTTTGGGGCTGATACACAGTGATAACATCCCTGCAGTGTCCTCTCTGAATGGAGTCACTGCGGAGACAGTAAAAGATCATGGAATTAGTAGAGCTGCCCTGGTAATGGCATTAGTTTGATGGATTTAACTCCATGAAGCTGTGTATTTACCCATGAATATGTAAACAGGTTTTGAGGTTGAAGTCCTTTTCCTACCTGTGCTGGTGAACTGTCTCTACTGCCCCTATCCCTCTGTGTAAAATAGGAAGGGCATAAGAGCCAACATGACTGAGATCAAACCCTCTGCTTATTCAGATGGAAAGTATTGCTTCAGTCCCCAGGGTTACATGAACTAAACCTAGGAGTTTGCTTGCTTTCTTAGAAGTAGTGTTGCCAAGTTCTGGACAGAATTTACAGAACAAATCTCTTGGCATTGTAATTCGTTGCAAAGAAGACCTAAGTTTATCAACTGAATTATAGATGATGGAGCCTTATATCAATTCTTTAAGTGTCCTTTTTGGCTTCTTGTGTTTCTTCTCTGCCGTCATCAAGATGCCCAATGAAAGACTTAAATCCATTTTCACCCTCTTTAAAGGCACTGACAATAAAGCAAATGAAATAGTATTCTTTCTGAGTAGTAAATTTATAGCAGGCAATAACAAATCCGTGAGAATTTATATGGCCTTTTGCCAAAGAAACCAAGGATTTGAATCCATATACTGAAAAATATATGCATATCTATTCTGCTGTTTAAGGAGCTGTGGGAAATCTATTTCTTTTTTTAAGTGAAATGAGAGAAAAGTACCCCAAATCACCTATGACCCTCCTTTTAAAGCCTGAGTGTCATCAGAAGGTTAAAGCTTTATTAAGACTTTCTCGTGCATTCGGCTCCCTGACATATCTAAGGGGATGAAGGTATGAGAAGAATGAAGGCATTATACCATCAAACAGCCGAGCTTCCCATTATCCATGCATGGGACAGTGTGACTCGAGGCTTGGTGTCAGTGTCTGCTCACTGAGATAAGGACTAGAAGCCTTACCAGATCCTGCCCTGAAGGAGCCATGGAAGATGGTAAGATACTTCCTTTGAACTGAAGCAACATATATCAGCGTTCCTAAAACCAAAATGCACCTGGTCTCCTGCAACCTCTGTTCATTATCTTTTGATAGTTGTCAGCTTGCTGCCCTTCTCTTAGCTAACTCCCCATGAAAGGCAATTTCTTACAAAAGTAAGCTGCACGTTTGCTGGCTAACCACTCTGCTGGATTTCTTTTACGCCTTCCATTCTGCTGGGGTTGCTTCTCTTGTGCTTTGGTAGGAGGATAAATAAGATATCAACATCAACCCAGAGCCCTCTGAGATGTCCTCCTCCAGTCTAGGACTGGAATGACTGGCTACCACAGTGTCGTTTTCCCTTGTATTGCTCAGGCAGTGCAGGTCTCCATGGCTCAGTGGTTAAGAGAACCTACCACAGCTCTAGATGGGCATTTCTCAGGCTCCTTACTACCAGTGGACAGTTGTGGATCATGTCTCCAACAGAGCTTGCTTTAATATTTCTGGCAAATCCTACCATGTCCTCACCAGTCTTCATTTGGCTATGCATGTGGAAGTCTTCAGACATGTCTGCAGTCAGATGCTAGCCGTGTTTTCAATCAACACGATTCCGTTTTAAATTATAGCTCTAAGAGCTTTTCAGGCTGTGCTGACAAGCCTGGTCCTTAAAAAAAAAAAAAAAAAAAAAAAAAAAAACAAGCTCCAAACCAATGTGCTTTGGGGAGAAGAAGGGAGGGAAAGTGACATCCATTCTGGGAAAGAAGAAGCAAGAATAACAAAATCTGGCACCCTGGTCTGTGTTTGCTCTAACGATGCATCTCCGTGTGCTTTGTGTCCTTTTGTAACACTGCCCTTTCCGTGCCACGTCGTGGATCGTCAGATGAGGAAGCTTGGCCCAAAATAAACGCCAGGCTGCTTTTCATCTCAGGGATTTGTTTGTGCCAAGCGAGCAAAGTGACTTCTTTGTGGCTGTTTGCATTTGTCGTTCCAAGTTGTCTGAGCACTAGGTTATAAATACACACCACCGATTGATAGCCTCAATATGTCCAGTCGGACAAGCTTTGCATGCTGGCAAGAAAAGGATTTGGCTTGCCTTAATTATTTTTGTTTTAATACTTTTTTAGATGTTTGATATAAATCAAAGACACTGTAAATACAACTCAGGAGGAGGGGGTTCCTTCCTTACCAGTTTTGTAGGCTGGGTTTCTGAGCAATAATTTTAGGTAAGCTTTCTGTTTCATGTTTGTGTTCTTTACAGTCACATGTGTAAAGGGATGCTGCCAAGTTAGGTATGTAATTTAATGTCATCAACATTTTTAGATTGTTTTTAATGCCGAAATAGAATTAAGTCAGAATTTTACCAACTCTTAGAGGACATGCAAGGTATGAGAGGAACGTAAAAGGCTGAGTTCTGAGCTCTGCCTTGAGAGTGCTAATGGTAAGCCAAGACTCCGCTGTCCTGGGCCTGTGACAAGACGGCCTGTTAATCAGCGGCGACTCTGAGCAGACTGAGCTAAACCCGGAGCCTTGGGGACTGTTGGCCAAATCCTGACTGCTTCACTGGGGAATGTTCAACCTTCTAGACTTGATTTTTTTCTGTGCCCACCCCGCAGCCCCCACCACTGAAAAACAATGCTAGTGAAAAATGCCTCTTTGGGAATTTAATTTGTATGGAAAACATTTTATTTTTGTATCCAAATCTTCCAGTCTGTGTAGGGTTTTCCATTTGCTTTCAGCAAAGACTATTTTTCACTATTTTTCTCATCCAAAATTCTTATTAAGAAACTGAATGCTTTTACCAAAAATGGGTATCTTTTCCTTCCCTTTCACCCCTTCTCCATTCACAACATCCCCCAGACCCCTCAAAACAAGCTAATTGAAAGAAAGCACATTTCTTTTTAAAATTTCCCATGGAAATGATTTTGTTGTGGTTAACGTCTGCTCTGTCTCTCTTCTGTGTGGGGCTGGAAGAAAATTCCTCGAAAACATTATCAGCCAGTACATCTCTACAGGCCAAGTGAGGTTCTAAACATCTCATTTATTCATTTATACAATAATCCAGTAACCATAATTGTGGTCATTGGCTTATTTGCAATATGTATACTGAAAGAGTTGTGCAGAGTTGTTTGAAAACTGGATTCCTGTTCAAAGATCTCACAGCTTCAGACACGTTTCAGGAAGAATGCAGCGATATGCCATGTGTTTTATATATACATGCATACTTATTTTTAAATTAATATGCATATATATATATATATAAATAAATACATATGGTTGGAAGTGAAAGATCATGAGATGAGCTTTTCCAGGGTGACACGGAAACAATGTCCATCCAGAGCCGGAGGCAAATGGACCCAGGTCACTTTTAGGCAGTGGTTAATCAGTTTCTCTTCCTAGTTCTGGTACAAAAAGATAATATGGTGCCCTGTACATGCATGAGAGCGTGTGAAGGTACGTGCTGTGTCTGCGTGGACTGAACTGGCCAGCTTCAGTGTGCTCCAGACATTCTGATATAAGAGTGAAGGAGCCTTCATAGAGTCTGGTCCACGTGTAAAAAGCATGAAAGAAAACAGACGTGTGGATCTATGTCCCTTTGTAAATCCAGTTTGCAGGAATGGGCTTCTTACTTGCACTTATTCCTGTGTGTGTAAGTTAGGAGGCGTGTCATATAAATTGAAGCCTAATTTCTTCTTTGAAGCTATTAACACCCACCCACAAGCAACAGGAAACAGACTTCAACTTTAATTAGTACCAACACATTCAAAATTCACCCTATATTTGCCTTCAAGTGCAGCAAAGCAGCTTCAAAGCTTAAAGCTTCTTCACTTTCTAAGTAATAATGAGGTATTAATGAGGCAATTAGGGGCTTGTAAACATGGTGTCAAAGAGATATGAACTAATCACCAGCAACAGGAAAAAGACAGATCCCTCTGACTTCAGTGCTCTGTGCTCTCCCTACCCCCCTGAGGCATTCTGGGCTTGTAAACTAATCCGCAAAAATGTTCTAGATTAATTCAAAACACTATCCTCTTTTTAATTCCCTGACTGTCTTCGGGCTTGTTTCTGAATAGATGCTCTGTGTGAAGGCTTTTAAATACGCACTTTTGTTATTGCAATAAAACCCAGATTGAAGTTCTCTTGCACTAAGCTGTCAATTTATATTTGGCTTCCTTCTTAGATACATATGAAATACTTCTAAATCATTTGTTAGATTATTTCTTCCAGTTTATTTCCTTTTAGGCTATTTAATTAAAAAAATAAAGCATGTAATTTAATTAGAACTAACGAACACCACTTTTTTTTTTTCTTGAATGTAAAATATCAGTGTTGAAGGATTAAATACGCCAGTTAAATCTTGGAGTGATGCAGATAGGGCAGGGACAAACATTTTGCCTCACAGATTTGTTAGCTGGAGTGTTGGATCTGATTGCATTAATTTGCTACACGATTTTATGAGAGTGACTTTTATGATTCTTGTTTGTTTGTAGCAATACAGTTCGGCTCTAATCTAGCTAGTGCCTGAAATCAACCTGTCATGCTGATTTCCGCTCCCAAAGGAAAAGTCACAGCAGATTTATTCACAGTAAGATATTAAATGTGGTCCCACCTTGATGATGCGTTTTGAAGTTGTTCCTATTAGAAAAGATGATTCCAAAGAACTGCTTATTTTATAAATAAAAGTAGAGGGAAAAAAGAGCAATAGAAAAAATGGCTCAGATATTCACAAGAGTCCAGGCGGTGAGGCTTTAGGAAAAGCATAGACTGAAGAATTTCCTAAGTTGGGAGCAAACATATCCTTAGAGCACCCCTGATACGTACACTCCAAATCTTCATGTGACAGTTGAAATTCTGACCTTGCTCCTTCCTTTGCATTATCTCCACAGATGGTATTGCTCCACAACTGAAAGTACTACTGATTTGAGAGAGGATTTTTGGATATGGCCTGTTGTCTCCTGGAGATTAGGGTGAAACTCCATATCCTTTCTCTGCGTGATCTCATTACAGTCAGCTCTCTAGGGGTGAAAAGTGAGTTCACTAAACCAACTTATTGTGAAAAAATATTTTGAAACATAACACATTGTGGTTTGATCCTGCGTTCTCACAGGTATATGTTGGAAATCACTTGGTTGAAGTCAGTAACATGTGTGTTAAGCTCTCAGAAGTGAAAACAGAACAGAGGCCCTAATAGTTTTTCCTACATCAGGAATTTGATCTAATCCACAGGAAAATTGTACATGAGTTCAACAGTCCAGCACTTTGCCTAATAGTGTGCAGTTGATTAGAACTCTGGAATTGCCCCTCAACAGACCAGTTAAAAATGGTCTCCAAACATTTCTGTAAACAATTCTTATCGAGATGGTGGTGATGAATCATGTCTGCAAATGTGAATGCCAGTACTGGCCTCCCCAGAAATTCAGCTTATTGTTTGAATTTTCAGCAGTATTTTATTCTGGACATGAAATACCTTTCGTAGCAGCCGGTTATGCAGGTTATACATGAACTTTATGTGTTGCAGTAGAGATTCATGAGTGTCCAATACTATCACAAATGGCTCTCATTTAGAGTTTAGCTAGCAGAACTTCATTGAGTGTCTCCTTCATCTAAGCCCATTTAATTTATGGCTGATTTAGAAAACTTCAGTATTTATTAAAACCTCTGGACTATGAAGAATCATCTACACCCTGTAGTCCTGTGCAGTCTAATAATGTCTCTTCTCTCAGTATTAATGCTTACAAAGCTTTACCCTGTACTTGGATACCACCAATTCTTTTTTCTGGACATGAGATTTTGTTACAGCATCACTGGCAAAGCAAAGCAGCTCTTGGGTATCCCATTGTGTTTGTGGTGGCAGGCTTTGGGGAAGACACCACCCATTCCGTGTTGCATGTAAATTCCCAGACCACAAGCACACACACTCCTGGCTTTCACCCAGAGCTTTGTGCCTGGGAGCTCATAGCCACGTGAAGATTTTGGTGTGTGGTTGCAGGGCTAGGAAGGTTGACACTTGGGTGAAGATTTCCCTAGCTCTTGTTAAGCAAACACACATAGGCCAGTGTCACGACCTTTCCAGTATTTCTTTCCCCAAGCATAAGAGCCAGTATCTTCATGAGATACTGAAGAGACCACAGCTACAGGCATCAGCTGCAAACACATCTTGGGTGGTTCCTTCCAAGCAGACAAAGTGTCTGAAACCTCTGACTCCTACTGGGAATTTAAAGGAGTTTGGGACTGGTGACCCTGAATGCAGCTGGTCAGTAAATCACGAGTCTGGCCCACAGAGTCCCAGCAAGGAGGGATGGTGTCCTGGTGTCCTGCCGTGAGCGCATGAAGCAGAGACTGAGATGGGGGTGGGGGGGGCAGTCAGAGCATCCCCATTTCAATGTGTGAGACGCAACAGACCTGCCTTGTTAGCTCAGAGCTCTCTAGTGCTGGGGACATTACCTTTCCTTCACCCCTTTCCTTGCTCTCCCCTTGCGTTAATCCTACATAACGGTCTCTGCTCTTTCCATCTGGGTGGGGATCTTAAAGACCCCTACAGTTCTGCAGGGCCTCTCCTGTTTGTGTGTAATAATACAGGATGGCTGGACCATTAACACCTTCTCTGAGCACAGCATGCTGGAGTTGCAACACTTTCCGGCCTGGGTTCCTTTGCCAAAGGGTATTGTGTGTGCATGCTCAACTCTTCTTTTAAAATCCCAAATAGGGTTTTCTTTTCTCTTTTCCTTCCAGTTTGTGTGTGTTTTTGCCATTGGTATCCATGGGACTTTTCCTCTTGTGGTTCCTTTAGAGGTAACAGAGTCTGGGGTTGTTTTTTGTTTGTTGTTCTCCTTCCTTCCTCCCCACCATACCACAATTTCTGGGAGGATGGCAACCGAGAAGGAGAGGCTGCGTGAGTCTGCAGTGTAGTAGGCACACATGGAGACCTTTGCTTTGAGGTCATTAGTTCAAACAGAGCTGCAAAATCTGCAGGGTTTTGCCATCTGAGAGCTGGTAGCTGGATTTCCATCACAAAAACATAATGCAGGCAGGTTACTAGGGATTTATGACTGAGTTGGATTCTCTGGGATATAACAAGGTGAGTCGCCACTGAAACCTTTTCCAAGATTGAGACATTCCTAATATCTGTCATGCACATACTTTTGGGGGTCTAATAAGGGCCATCTGAAATCACAGCTGTGCCTCTTGGATTGTCCCACAGCTGCCTTTCGGAAACTCTAAAGGTCAAGATGCAATAGCTTTGCAGTGAAGGCCTGAGGCGAGTACAGAAAAAGATGTTTCATCTATTTACCCCAAGAACAAAGGTTCATGCATTCACACATAGGTATTGTAAACATATAAACAAAGCTGATTAAGATCTGTGATGTTATGGAAATGGGGAGCCAGAGACAGATAGAGAAGAATGATCTGTAAGTGCATGTGAGGTTGACCTGAAATCCAAGTAAGCAGCGAGCAAAAAGCATTCTGAGGAGGAGGTGTCTCTACGACAGCAGAAGTGTCTGCTACCTCTGTTCATGTTTATCCCCTGCCAGTTGGTTACAGGAAAACTGTGGGGAGGAACTTCAGATTGGCAAGGATGTGTCTTAGTCAGTGACGTTAGTGACGACACAGCTTTGTTTCTAAGTAGATGGGCACATCTTTGTAAGGATCAAAATTTGACTGCTTATCTGTAGCTTTCCAAAGTGAAATCTTGTTCCATCAAAGCTCAGAGTTTTCCTCTTCACTTGTGTGGGTACAGGAGTTCTGTCTCCTCCCTTAAATAAGGAAGGTGATACAAGTCACTGCCTGGGACAGGCCAAAAGCATCTGTAATATAACATTAGCAAGAGAGAGCAGTTGTCGTGAGTGATCTTGTAACCTGCACTGCAGAGTAGTGGAGATGATGTGCCCAGAAAGAGGTTAAAATTTTGTTAGTGACTCAGTAGCAGTAGTAGTGTTCTGTTGAAAGGCAGCATGTGCCGTCTATCGCGGTGCACAGGGGTGGCAGGTCCCAGCAGGGTGAATCTGCCCTGTACATCTCAGGCCAGTAACCCTCCACCTGAACTAGGGCCTGCCCGAAATCACACGAATGGCTATTTGAGCTATAAACCTGGAGCACTGGCTGGCAGTGAGGATAGCAACGAGCTAAAGTGCAGAACACCATCGATGACTCTTCTGCAGGTAAAAAGTCCCTCAAGGATCTCTTCATGTGGCAGAACGGTCACCTGAAACGCAGTGAGGAATGACCAGGCTGTTCTCTTTAGCATCAGTTAAGAGGTTTGTTCCCTCTCTGACCTGGGCTCCTGCAGCGGCTGTTGCTAAACAGCTTGAATTTTCCGTGCTGCAGTTCCCTGGCATGGGAACGGGTTAACAGTCTGTTTAGCCCTTTTTTTTTAGACTACAAGCTTTGTGTATGCATATGCTGTGAGAGATTTGTCAGAGCATTTCCTGGAATGGGGTGCTGATTAGCCAGGGCCTCTTGAGAATTCATAATGGTAATCAATATAATGATTGTAATAACTAATGATAACAAAGTCAAGAATGGCAACAAAAAGCTTCAGAGTACAGCGTCCTTTGATTTTGAGGCTTTTGAAGGGGAGCAGAAAAGAATGATTTGGGGACATAATAAAGGAACCCACTCCCTTTCATAGATTTCCTCCTGGGAAAAATATTTTATTGAGAGAGGGTATGTTAGCCAAAGCAAGACATAAATATTTTACTTATTAGAGCACAGGCTGTTTCTCTTCTCGTTGGCTCCACTGCCAAGGCTGGCCTCAGACAGAAATTTGCAGTGTCCATTTCTGTACTGTGTGGTGGGGGAGCCGGGGGGCATGGAGACCCAGGACATAGATTGAAAGCCTGCCAAAAAAAAAAGAAAAAAGCTCTTCTTACAGCAATTGTCTTGCTCATAAAATGTGACATTTGCATGGCAGCTGCCAAGTCCCTGTTTTTGTCTTCATAAACAGGGCTTTGGAGCAAAGATGTGGAAAGCCCAGTGTGGATTGAATTGGGCAAATGGACCAGGTCTCAGCAGCCAACTTGACAACAAAACCAATTACCCTGTGAGGGCAGAACACATACTGCCACCTTTCCAATACACACCACCCTGTGTGAGTTCTCTGATGTCTAATAGGGGTTAGGCTAGACATGTTTTCTCTCCCTGGGAGAGCTAATAAGATTTCATTCCCTTCTACCTGACTATTTCCACAAGATGTGGAGAAATGTGCCATCACTGAGCTCTCCGTCTCCATTGTGCTTCACTGAATCAGACAGTGCTTCAGAAAGGAGATAGACAGGAAGGCAGAGATGCTCAGGCAGCTGAACTCATGTAAAGACTGAAATCATAGGTGGATTTCCTTCCCACTGAGTTGTTCAATCACTTTTTAAATCTATCAAGGTAAATAAACATCTGTATCCACGCTCTGGCTCAGAATGTCCTTACACTGCAGATTGTGAGAACCTGAGTGGCAGGGGGCAGTTGCTGAGAGAAGCGGGGCTGTATTTCTTTCTTATGCTCCCTCCTTTAGCATGAGCAAGTGTCTGGTTGTGAGCAGAGATGGATCTTTGGCCTGACCCAGGGTGACAGCTCTTATGTTCTTATACCCTGTTTCTTAAGGATCCTGTCTGCACTGGTAGTTTATAGCAGATGTCCAGGGAAAAGTATAAAGAAAAGGCAGATGATATCAATACTTCCCCAAGGTGTTCTCTCTCAGCCTCTGGGAAATTGTGGTTCAGAGGCTTTGTGCCAGAGGTGGTATCTGTTGTGTTTTAATACCTCTGTGATTGATTTTTCTTCCATGCTTTTGTCTAACTAATGTTCGAGCCCATGTAAATGGCTGACACGTGGCAGAGAGCTCCATGGTTTAACTGCCTGTGCACTTGTGTAAAGACCTATCTCCCCTCTTCTGCTCTGTACCCACCTCCAGCTGGTTCCAGCTGTTGTCCTGCAGCTCTCAGAACTTGCAAGGTGCTGTCCATCCCTCACTCAGTGCTCCCTGTAATTTTAGAGACCTTGAGCCTATCTGTCTTCTTGTCTACCTCCAAGCATCTTAGTCCATTTTCACTCAGAAGTTCTCCAGCCATTCTCTCCCATACCTATTCTAGTTTTACTTTGTCCTTTGGTATTCAGTGAAAAGCTAGATGAAAACTGCTTGTTTCCCAGGGCCGAGACAAGGATTGTTTGGCTTGTAACATCCCTTAGAGCAATTTAGAGTTTGTTCCT
The DNA here is from genome assembly GCF_963924245.1 of Chroicocephalus ridibundus. Taxonomy (NCBI): domain Eukaryota; kingdom Metazoa; phylum Chordata; class Aves; order Charadriiformes; family Laridae; genus Chroicocephalus; species Chroicocephalus ridibundus. Next base: position 9,486,074 of record NC_086291.1, on the reverse strand, counting down.
TGCTTAAATTCCTATTGGTGAGCTGAAAGAGGGCAAGAAAAGGTGATCCAGAACCAGATATGGCTGGTTCCTGCTCTGTTCTATCAGGTTAACTCTCCAGCTGCACTATCTGGAATGAGAGCAGGTTCAATTCAATTAGAAGTGGAGAAAGTTTGTCAGTGAGTTGGCAGATGAATTTTGCTTTGCACCATGGAAACAGATATGGTAGTAGAAATCATTGCCAGTCATCATGCATTCTCTTTAGCTCTATTTGCCAATGAGAAGATACAGCAAAAGCCAACTTTGTTCTTGCCTAGTGATCGTATTATGAATCTGCTTAACCACATATTTATTCTCTGATCTGTGAATACTTTTCAAATTGAATATCTGTTGGTGAAAGTAGTTCAGAGGTGGCTGGTTTCTATTTAACCCCTGGAAACTGCTTTAAAAAAGCTTTTTGCAAATGCTGCATTATGTAGTCCTCTTTCTTCCCATCCAGGGAATTCAATCTGGGCACAAGGGTATCTGCTAGGGGCTTACAAAAGGTTATGCTCCAAAGCTAAGCATGTGTTTTTATGAAATGTATGAATAGCTTTGACCACACTGAGGGAAAATGCACTCCGTAAAACTTAAGCCATTGTAGGGCAAGCTGCGAAGCTGGAAATGTTGTGCTGTCAAGAAAAGACAGTTCCTTATGTCTTCCAAGGTGAAATCCTAGCCTTCATCTAACTATATGGAGCTGATGGCAAATTTCCCAGATTTCAGCAGGCCAGGGTTTCGCCTACAGTTGTTAAGGACTGCAGGGACTGTAATGGACCGGACAGAGTTAACTCTGATGTCATCCAGGCAATGGGATTTTTCCCAGTGTTTTCTGTATGTGGGTCCAGGAACTTGCTATTGAATTAGAAACTGTCTAGGAGGAGTGCTGGTAATTGCAGAAACAAATCCCAGGGGTTGCCATTTAATCTACAAGCTCAGTTTTGTTTCAATTAGCTGTAAAGTTGGCAATGAACACAAATGGGGAACCATGAAATGAAAGCTCCTCCAGTGAACACCATGTCCACAAACTCTTCAAATCTCTGACTCTCATTAGAGAGCCAAGGGAGGGGGAAAAATAAAACCACAAACAGTGAGATCCAATTATGATCTTTCTCCTTTGTTCTTCCGCCATTTGGAAATGGCTGTTTTATGTTCTAGAAAAGGGGAATGTTCTAGACCTGGTTGTGCAGTCACTCTGCAGCGATGTTGTCTGTCTGGATTGAGAGAGTGCTAAGGTTTCATTTACATGGGACAGAGGTCCTCTCCCATTTCTTTGCCCAGGATTTCTGTGCCCATTCAGGCATAATTACAGATCGTGCTGTTTCCACATGTAGAATCAGCTTCAAAACAGAACTTAAGCCAGTTAATATTGTGTCCAGATTCCTCCAAAGAGCAGAGCCTAACCTCAGCATATTTGAAGATGTAGGATCTGAGAGCTTTTCCCCAGTGGCATTTACTTGTTGAGCCAAACTGAATGTTTAATAAAAATGGAAACTTATCACCTGGTTTCTCTGCTCGTAACTCCTTCAGGGCTGTCACATGCTGCTTGTCCCTAAAGTCAGTATGAGCCCAGCAGACAGAACAGTCAGGCTGTGCTCAGAGCCATGTGTTTGGAAGTGACCATCCTTGTTATAGTTCAGCTTTCGAGAAGTATCTCTGTTTTGCAAATAGAAGGGACAGCTTGCTTACTTGACCAAGCTCGAGATTTGGCTTCATTAAACTTTTCAAGTCAAGCAGGATTCGGGTAAATGCTTACTGAAAGCTAAAAATGCTGCTTCTCTGTCAGCTTTCACCTGACTTTGTTTCAAGAAAAAGTTACGTTTTCCAGGCTTTTTATATCAAGCATCCAGTCATTCAAGCAGGACTAAATTTACTCCCAATTAATATAATAACTTGCATTTTCTGAGTTCTCACATAGAGATTTTCATCAGTACATCTCAAAGGACATTTTGCAGATGAGGGGAAAAAGAGGACACAGAACTAAAGTGAATTGTCTGAGGTGACAGAGCAAGCCAATGTCAGAGCTGGAATCAGGATTCCTGACTCATGGGAAGTGTTTTATCCGCTAGACAAAGCTCTCTGTTACCGCTGCTGAAGATGATGATAGCATTTTCATTAGGCAATTGAAAAAGAACAATTGTTCTATTCAGCATTATACAGCAAGAGAATGTATATTCAAAACAGAGCCAAGGTTTGGCTGTTAATTCCTTGTTTCCAACCCACTGCATGTTGCAGCCTTATGAAGACACCTTTATTAATTTCCCTAACAGGAAAAGCTATAAAACCATCCTAATCATCAAAGATGTTGCTATTACAGTTCCCAAAGCTGACTGCATTGTATTATCTTTCCTTTTCCTCCAGACAGACCCTGATGGAACCCAGAGAAGTCTTGTGGCATGAGTTGGACCAGAGACCTCCAAAGGTGCTGTCCAGCCTAAATTATTCTATGATTTTACAGGCTATCAGTCACCAAATCAGCCTCTGTGAGAAAGATCCTGTGCCAGAAAACACTTGTTTGGGAATAGTAAAGCCTGCAGGAGCAAGGTTTATCTTCGAACAATATGACTGCCAAAAACTTGCCTAGAAACAGTTCACCACTATGGCTTTTTTTAAAGTTTTTCCCAGGATCCTTTGCAATCATAAGCACCTTTTTTTTTTTTTCTTTTAATTCCATTTGCAGGCTGTTTACCCAGTGCAAAAGTGGTGGGTGAGCTCATGTCATTCCCACACCAGGTTTTTTCAGAATGAGAAAGCTGTGTGTTACCTCATGTTCCTGTGGCTTTGACCGAAGCAGCAGTCTCTGACAGATGTTAGTTCAGAGATCACAGGGTACGGAGTGACTAAAAAAAATGTGGTTCAGCATAGATTTACCATGTAGTATCTCAGATGTAGCAATAAGACTTTGGGGACAAAGAACAAGTGGCAGGAGTTGAGAGATTGTTAAAAAATAGTAGACCTTTCATGTGCCCTCTACCTATTAATGCAGATAATGCTCAGAGAGAAATAAAGAAACACGTAGAATTCCCAGAGCTTTGTTTCAATTGATTATAACCTCTTATGGCTTCCATGGTATCTTATCTTTACCAGGACATTAAAGACAACCTAGTCTCTAACACTTTCTCCTTGCTGCATTCCTGTGTAGGAACGCTGTGATACCCTGCCCATTTTACAAATGAAACACTGCAGGGTTGAGGGACTGCCTCAGGGTCATGCAGGGAACCAGTCTGAGAGCAGAGAATTAAACAAAGGTCTCCCAAATCCCGATGAGTGCCTTAACCACTTTTGCCTTCCGACCTAGCATGCTTCAGCACAGAGCAAATTTTAATTTGATGCCGAGATAGACATATGCACCTCAGGCACTGTATAAGGTGGAGCGTGGGAGTCCTTTCAGAAAAGTCTTTCTCTGGTGAGTAGCTACTCCTTCAATCCCATTGACTTCCAAAAGTCGCTGGTGTCAAGAGTGGCTCAGCATTGGCTTTTCTCCATAAACAGTCTCATCAGTCAAGAGGACTATTGAAGTGAAAATGCTCTGGAGAGTAAGTCACGGGATCAGAATCTGGCCCAAGAAAAGAGAGAAAGAGTGTCAGCACTTGTCAGGGAAACTCATCTGAACACCTCTAGCAATTTAAGGAAAGTCCTACAGACATTCCAGCAAAACATTTCACTGGTTTCCATTAAATAGTTATCACAGACCCTGCTTGCAAGTAGATCCATTTCTTAATATATAAAGCAGTTTGGCCACAGCCATTATGTATTTAAAAAAAAATAAAAATCTGTGAGTTCAGGAGCACTTGAGCAAAGCAATAAATTCTCCTTTGAACCATTAAAATTTTTGTTAGGCAACATCATAGTGCGAACACCGCCTTGTCTTCCGACAGTGGATTAGTCCCCCAAGCCCTCCTATGCTCTTCAGGTCACTAATGAGCTATTCAGCTCTCAGTAAATAAACTGTGTGGCAGCCTTCACCCAGGAACCTCCATGCCCCTTTCAGACACATAAATACCTTTATTCCCATTTTATAAGTGTGATAACACAGGTCAAGCTGGAAATAGGATTCCAGTTTCATTAATCTAATTGGACAGCAAGGTGGATTAAAGGATTAAACTAATAAATGGAGATAACAGACTTTTCAGCTGTTTTGGACTGGCAGAGCAAGTTCATTCTAACATGGCTTAACCCTGTAAGCCACATTTTTACCACCTTGCAGCCCTCTGAGCTGATGGCTCTCTGACATCCTGCAATGCCATCTCAGGATAGCGCTGCTAATTCCCATGCCAAAATATTAGCTGCCATCCTTTACCCTCTGCAAGTTACTGGGTCTGAGCCAAGAATCTGTCAGCATAAGAGAAGCAAAATCAGATGGTGCAAGCCTGATTACAGTCCGTTGCTGTCTCACCCAGCCCTCCCACTGGTCGTTTCTCAGCAGACAGATTGTTCTCCTGCCAGTTCATCAGTCGATGACATTAATAAATGGTGATAAAGATGAGTTTCATCTTATCCTGAAGGCCTGCAGGTGATGGAAAAAATCCCTGCAGAAAGAAAGAGATGCAAGAGGTGGTCTCAGCTTGGGGCTTTTTTGGTAGAGCAAAAGTAGGCAAGACCTCACTGGGAATCACTACGCTCCACAGAGTCAGAAGGAGTGAGTGAAGCTGTGATGTGTGATCTCAGTAAAATCCCGCTGTCTCTGATTTTTCTCTAATCCCGGTACCTGCATCCAGTAAAAGATGTCACACACTGCACAGCTTGCCGTTTCCCTGCTAAGGTCTTTGCTACAGCAGAAAGAGGGATCTGGAGCAGACCCAAGTACCTTTTTTACTTTGCCACATATAAGTGCCCTTGGTAAACATGGCTTTGGCAAAAAACAACCAAAGTTATTTACATACCATCACATTTACACAGAATTTTAAGGTCTTCATGTGTTAAAGTTTCTGAGATGCTGCCAGGCTAAAAGCTAATGGGGTCCTTGGATTACACAAGCATCATCACACAGTTCCCCTCCAAAACAGGACTGTGCTTACCTTTTCTGGTGGCTGAGGTGAAAGGGTAAATAACGTTGCTGAAAAACTGGCTTTTCATCACAAGTTTTTGGGGTATGGACGCTCTCTTCACAGGACACAAGTGGTAGTAAGTTAATCATACAATTCCCACAGAACCCCTCCCTCCTACTACCCCCTCTAATTTGTTCTGGATAAAAATTTCATCTCCCACATTGGCCTTTCTCTCCTGTTCCTAGGACGACTCTTAGGCTCACGCTGCCCTTCCTGACTGAATGCTCATCCTTATGCATAAAAGTCAACATTTTGGCTTGTGAACCAATTTCATGTGGACTCCTGGAGCAAAGAATGTGCCTTGTAGCATTCTCCCTTTCTGCATATCCAGTCACCATTCCAGTGCTGGGAATGTGAGAGGAAAGATGGTGTTCCTGCATCACATGATATACAGCTCCACATTCACTCTGCTTTTATGTTGGGCCAGTGGCCAATCCTCCTCATAACTGCCTGATCTTGTAAGCCAAAGAGTCTTGGATCTGTCTCATTTCTGGGTGGGACCAGATATTGAAGATACCGGCCAAGGTGTCATGTCCTAATGCCAGACCACAGGCATAGAGTAAGGTTTAATTTAGTGCGATTGTCATCACAGAGCTGACAGACTAGGAATAGCTCTGCTTGCAGGCAACACATGGGAAGCTTCCTCTGAATCCATACGGGAAATATTCTCCCAGGCAGGACCCGTTTCAGCCAAGCCATTTTTAAATGAGTGCCTCAGGAAAAGGCTGTGGTCACAGGCAGAACCTCCACTAGCTCACCGTAAGACTGGGGAGGTCTAGGCACAGACAGCAGAAAGACTTTTCCTACCAGCTGGCAGAGACACCGCCACAAATTACCCTACAGCTCCTGGAGCAGAGTTGAGAACAGGAGCCAGAATATGGCGGATGTGAACTCTCTCTGGGGCCTTGGCAGAAAAGACATGCTACTTTGTCAAATTATCAGAATTTGTGGTGGAAATGACCTATTAAACCTCTTTGCTCTTCTCACTGTCGTCACCCTGGGTTCTTCCTTTCATAGATCTGTTAATGCTTTGTCAAAAGGCAGAAACACGGCTCTGACATAAAAAGCTGCTGTTTACAGTTGACGGAAAGCTTACATTAGACTGGGCCACCTGAACCCCCTCACCCAACATAAACAGAATCTATCAACACTGCTTAAGCCATTAACCCTGACAACTGAGGCTTTCCAGGGAAAGCCCTTATCAAAAGGGGGCTGCAAATGAAACCCAATGAGAAAAATCCTTGTTGCCCCAAATGTACTCAAATAACTTCCATGAGAAGATGCGGATGAGCCTTGTTAGGCTCACCCTAATCCCTTTGACAAGCCAGGGATTCCTTCAGGTTGGAACACAAATCCTCCAGGAATTTCAGTCTTCAGCTCCCTCTGCTCTCCATTGTGATGGCAGTTATAATTTTTTAAAGATCATTATCTGATCAACGTGGGATAGGAATGTTTGGAGTTGAGTGTCTGAGTCATTAGTGGAGAGAGGCCCTTCCATACCCAGCGAAGTCTGTTCAGAGAAAGCTCCCCTTGAGAGTTCCCCACAAGGTTTGTGACCTCTCTCTTGTATGTGCCTGGCCACCAGTAATTTTATGGAGGTGGCTTGAGAAAAGGCTATCTGAGGAAACCCACATGGAGAATGTCTCCTGAAACTCTTCCTTCTCATGAGTGTTTTGAGCAAAGGGTGAGGTGAAGGGAAGAAGCCTGTAAAGAAAACTTCACAAGGGCTTTCCAGATGTGATAAAACTCCTGTTACCTCAGACATTTGGCCCTTGTTTGTAAGATGGAAGACTTCTGGAAAAAAAGCATTTTCCAGCACAGCGCTGACTTTCCCTCTCCAAATTGAGACTCTGGAAAAAGCCAAAAATGAGAGACAACAAATAAAGAGTAATAGGATTTTTTTCAACTTTGTGATGAGTTTTTAAGTTCATCTACACAGGGTTTCCCAAGGATTCAAGGGAGACAAGGTGTTTTCACATTCCAAATGCAGAAATTTTTTCCTCTTCATTCCCTCAACTGTGTTGAGAAGGAAACAACAGAGAGTTGTAAATAAAGGGAAACAGTAGATCATATAGCAAATATTGCAAACAGTTGTTTAGATGCATGTAGAATTGCTTTCTGAGCTATATATCTCACTTGCTTTCCCAAAGGAAATCTAGCACACATCTACCTCCACCTGCTGGAAGAAGATTAAAAATGTTAACAGTTATGATTTTCAGATTGCAGACTGAAGATCTTCTAGATGAAGCTCAGGGGTGGGGAGGAAGATAACTTCTTATAGTGAAGGGAAACTATACCGAGGCCACAGTTTCTGGATTTAGCAAGTCTTCAGTACATGGTAATAGCTAAATGTCTAGCATTAAATGTACGGCAGGGGAAGACTTGTACTGGTGAGAGGAGTTTTTGTACTGAGTACATTTTTGACTGACTTTTCTCCACATTGGATAGATATTTAGGGAACAGTATTGGCCTCATTGGACAGTGGTGGAAATCCAATGGAATTTAGCTAAAGGCAGAACCAGGCCATTGGTATGTGAACTGTGCAAGACAACTGAGCCTTTTCCTCTCTACAGATGGTAAATTCCCAGTAATTCAGGACCTTTCACTGCTGGCTGCAAAAATGGAATGTGTTTAAATCACAGAGTAATCTTTTTGATCTAGATCTGAAAACCAAACAATTTGCCTTTTGTAGTTTTAAAGAAGGTTGGCATTTTCCTGCATTTTTTAAAAACTTTTATGGTAGTTGTAAAGAATATCAGATTGGTCATGAGGAAGGATTCTTCATGATCATATGCTAGCCTGGACTTTGGAAGGTTCAGTTTTGAGGGCTTATTTCACCACTGATTTCCCTTGTGGTGACGGCGGTGGCAGTAAGCATTTTGTGAGATCAGTGACACTTTTAGCAGAAATATCTTTTTCTCCCAAATTTTCCACAGGCATTTGAGCTAAAGATGCAGAATAGCAAAGAGAGATTATCCAGATGATGACTGAAATATTCTAAAAAGAGATGTGCCAGCACTGTCCCCAAAATTAGGATTTTACAACTCCAAGAACATGTTTTCGACCTTCTGGATTGGTTTTGAATCAGGCAAAAAAGGCAGGCAGACTGGAATACCTAAATTGGTAATTATGGGGACTATCACTGGATTCGTTGACTGTATGTCTTTTATCTTGACAATAACCCTTTGTTGGTAACCCCAGCAATAAGAAAATATGGACCCCAAGGGAGAAGGCGAAGGGGCTGGCAGTATAACAGAGCTGCCAAGTATCATTTTCAAATCTTATCTCTGCCCTCAGCAGCTAGACTTTTCCATGCGCATTACCAATGGAATGCTACATTTTTGCACACAGCATCCATGGGTTGTTCACATCTTCTTTCCACATCCCAGGAGGACACATGGAGAAACCAGAAATCTGACAGATCCTCCTAAATCTAAGGACTCTCCCACCAGATGGCTGGTCCACAAAGAGCAGTGTCCCACCACAGACGCTGAGCAATTCAGAAGGCGTGACAATGGAATGCTGATATTTTATTGCTGCCACATCCCACCCTGCTATTTTCTTCCCAATCAGCTAAACATTGCATCTGTCAAAGCTCAGCTTAGGTGACCTTGAGTATCCACTTGAAACTGAGGCTTAAAAATAGTAGAATTTATGTGTACTTTTTCTATTTTTTTTTTCTTTTTTTCTTGCAAGTCTCCAGAGAATCTTCCACAAACCGAAGTGTGTTTTCTATTATAGTTTACATCAACAATCTGATCTTGGGGACTTCTGTCTGTGTGTGTCTCTGTTAATGGTTTTTGTGTGTGTGTGTGTGTGTATGTGCGTGTGTCTATCGTGGCCCTTGTTTCCTCTGGAGAAAGGAGACAGCAAAACCCACTTGAAAATTTATACACACAGTGTCAGGAGCCCAGTTCATTCATCTGAAGACGCTCCTGCTGTGTTGGGTAAAATGCCCAGAAATATTCAGAGCCGTGTTAACCACAATTCTCCGCTTCCACGTTGTGTCTGATGCCATATTTGGAAGCTGTGATTCCTTTGCTCCGTGCGGCTGACTCAGAATTTGCATTTACTTGATACCAGCATTGATTTCCCGTCCCTTTGGGTAGCTGTAATGGATGGAGTGGCCACAAAAAGTTCAGCAGGACAAGTAGAGAGAGTTAGTGAGCTCAGTGGAGCAGTATCAAATGTCAGCCAGTGGCTGCTCAGATGTCAGTGATGCCGATTCAAATGCTGGAGTCTGGCAGACGCATGACCCACGGGTTGCAATGCGTTGTTAAAGAAATGAAACCTACCCGAGTTATTCATACTCACTCTGACATATTGCTATTGGCAGTCTCACGCTGGGTCTACCCTAATCACTTGCCAGCATAAGTTAAGAATGTGATTTCACTTTTAATGATACTTCTAGACTAGCAAAAGAGTCCTTTGAGGGAGTGGCCTACTTTCCCAACCTTCTCTGCCTCACAGCAAAATCTTCGTGTAGCCAAGAGCCACAAGACTCAAAGTAGATCTTTCAGAAAACAGGATTGCTTCTCAGCGAGAGACAGTGGCTCCCTTCAGAGTCCCAATGGGAAGTGTCTTAAAGTAACCCATTTTTTCAGACTCAGCTGTCCCTACTGGCTCATTTCCTGCCACAGCCAGGAATTTGGACAAGCCAGCAGCTCTCACATGGAAAGCCGCACTTGGACTTGCTTACACCCTAGAAGCATCTTGAGTCATAGGATACTATCCTTGTTCTGAGACAGGACTAGCAGAAAGCTTTTACCCATTTTGGGGGAGGAGTGTTTCATTCAGGATGGAAGTTCTAAGGCATGCTGTTGCTGATGCTGAAGATAGTTTGCCATCACGGTAATACTGGTAACTACATCAGATACATGTTCCAGGGTAGGCTAAGTGTATAACAGATGAAAGCTGTGACTTTTGCTGCCATTGAAGAACTGGTACTTGCTGGCTACTAAGTAGTTTCGTACCATTTTGTCTGTTTTCAGCACTTCTAAGGGTTTGTGTGTGCTGGAGGTTGCAGGATGTAATGCAGAAGCCAGAGGTGCTGGGAGAGAGAGACGACATGTAATTTTTATTGCATTACTAGAAATCCCAGAAGCCCTTGTCCTGGAGAAAAGCTAACTCTGCTGGTGCTATGTGATAAAGGTAGTGTACATAAAGGCAGTCTCCGCTCAAGAGTGAGATGAGAGACAACAGCAGATACGGCTGATGAAATAATCTTTCATTGTTTCCTCATCATAAGAGGCACCAGCTTCAGTCTGTCAGCCTATTATCAAAGCTTTTACATGCATTGCAGCTTTGAAGGAAAGCAACAAGTTGCCTCTATGGCTTCATGGCATGATGGCAACACACTGAAAAGACAAAGTCCATCTTTAGCGGGCTATGAAGGCAAAGACCAGTGCCACTGAAAAGGGTGCAGATGGAATGTTAAAAGCCAGAAAACTATGTTTAAAGTAGCAAGACAGAGGAGGGCACTAAGGGAATATAAAGAGAAGGGCTACATGTTTAAAAAGTACCTGCTAAGAAAATGGTTGTATCTGTCAGACTCTTACCCATAGGGCTTTCACTCTAGGACAAGTTTGGAGGTTCAGTTTCAAGCCATGTTTTTCCTGCTGCCTTTTTTTACCACAAAATTATACAGAAGTTGTACTCTTCACCCAAGTGCCTTCCCCCCAACATCCACAACCCCTGTTTCATTTAGTCAAATTTTATAGAGGTTGCCATGGCAATCTGCCTCCAGATCCCGTTCTGGGTCTCAAAATAAATGGGAAAAACTCTGAACACATCATAACATTTTCAGACTTACCCAGGATTGGAAAGAACCTCCAGGAAAGAAATCCTGAAACAAAGGGAAAAGCAACATTTTATCCCTCTTGGCAGAGAGACTTTCAGTTGTACAATAGCCTGTTGGGCTTTGTTTGGAGTTTTTTGGGAGGTTTTGGGTTGTTTTTTTTTTCTTTATCTTTCCCAAAGTGGCAGTGTGATAAAGAAGAGAGCAAGAGACAAGGAAAATGGCTAGTATGTCACAAACACATATGCTGGAGATGCAAAAAACCTTCTGGAGCAGATGGTTTTGAAAGCTTCTCACTGCATTTTGCATAAGCTTCAAAACTGTGAGCTGCTCTGCCGCATTCGCCCTTCCATATAAAATATAAAACATTTTTGGTTTAGTTAATGAAAATATCTTCCCATCCCACACTTAAATAAGCCTAACCAGCCGTCCTATAATGTATGATAAAATTCAGGCTCTGCTGTACTATGCAGATGCAAATGTTTGCAGCCATGCTGATGAATGTCTCTCCAGATAGTCTTTGAGAGCAGTGTCTAGAATTGAAGAATGAGCGCAGTGCACTTCTGACTCTGTCAGAATAATTGCAGCTTTTCATATAGACTCTTCTCTCTACAGGGGGACAGAAGGACAGTCAGCAAATATCCTTTCTTCTTCCGTAACTCTGCACAGGGCTTTAGATCAAAGGTTGTACAGGAAGAAAAGGTTGTATAGGAAGAAGTAACCATCAGAAGACGGAGGAAAGTGTCTGAAAGCTGTTGGGAACTTCCCCTTCCATCCAGTTGTCAAATTTCCAGCTCTTTGTCTCACTTTGTGTTTGCAGTTAAGTTCAATAGATTCTCTCTCTTTTTTTAATATTCCTGTATATCTCCAGATGAGGAGGACGAAGCTAATCTGAGTCATTAACAGCTAACAGAAGAAATTGTATTTCCATCAATAGCTGTAAAGGTCATAAGGCGTAAAAATTCATGTGTGTTTCTTGCAGAATATTCAGGACTTCCAAGGAATCTGCATTATAGATCCTTCCAAACCTGAGCACACTGTATCAAATGGTAGCCAAGCTTTGAAACACCATAAAGAAATAGCTCTTCCCTGAGAGGAAAACTTGTCTTCATGTGACAAGCAAAGATAAAGCATGCCACACTGCCAGTCCTCATATGGTTTAAGAATTCAACTTCAATAGCAGATAAATGTCTCAGTGCTTCTGAAAAACACCATTACACTAAGGGAGAAATGGGCCTTTTCAGAGTGCAGGTGATCCTGCCCTTACAAAGACATCCAAAATAGTTCAGGGAAGTCACAGCTATAAGTGCTCATTTCACCTTGTGGAAAAAGTGCAGTTAAGTATCTTCCATTTTTTGTATTTTATTCTGTAGCTCTCTGCAGCTGGAAGAGGTAGATCTGATTCTCGGTGTTCTTCATCATCGTTAAGTATTTAAATACCTCTACAAGTCTAATTCAACTTTTTAGGTGAAGACAGCAAAAGGGATGTTTTGACAACCCGACTGCTGAGCAATCACAATCTTTTTTTCAGTCCTTTAAAAAAAGTAGGATATTCATCAAGTGACATTCATCAAAAAGGAACAAACTTTATATGTGAAGATTTGCACACCCTAATCTCAGCCAGACACATCCTGATTCTGCAATAGATGTAGCTTCCTGGCCTTCAAATCAGAGATTGCTCCACTGTAATTAGGGATAACTGGGAAGAGTAGTTGATCTTGGTGGTTTGTGCAGGAATGCAAGCCTTCAAACCTTGTTCTTCTGTTCCCTGTGGAAGTCTGGATGGTCATCAAGCAGGGTGTCACCTGAGCTTTCTCACTGGTAGCAGTCTTTTGAAATCAACATATCCATGCCATTTTAACTGGCTAGCATTCTTGCCCAAACTTGCCCCAAATATTCTCTTGTAATGTATTTACTAATGGATTCTTTCTGGTTGATTTGCTGTCATGCCTAAACTGCACAAGGAAGAGCGATGGACAAAAGAGCTGCTTTTTTAAGTTGTGCCCCATAAGGGAAAGCCTGGGTGATCCTTTCCAAATTGCAGCTGGGAAAGCAGGGCCAGAAAATGGCTGTCAGGTTCCTGCTAGCTGAGAGCAGGGCTTGTCCTCTCTGACTTTTTAATTCCAGTCTGCCAGAGTAATACTACAGAGAAATGTCTTATTCCAGAAGCTGTTCGTGCATTTAATGAGAGGCAACCACAGTCCCAGTAGCCAGGGCTGCCTTTCTTGAGGTGATACCCTGGCAGGTTTCCCACGGTAGTTCAGTAGCTTGGCTATTTCTTTTCTAAATTTACAAGCAATCTCCTGTTACATAGAGGGGCCAGCTTCTGGGATATCAAGTGGTTTTTCAGGTGTTGTATTACAGTGGGCTGGAAGCTTTTATTCACCAGGCTATGCATGTAACCAGTGTATGTTCAAATGACTGTGTCTCCAGTGTTTCTTTCTGCTCTAACTCATTGCTCAGCTTTGCATCTTCCATTGCCCCTGTCTCTGCTTTAGGTTCCCACCTATTAAAAAAAAAGCGTGTGTGAAGGGAAATAAGGCTTAGCTCAAAGAAGCGACATCCCACTTAATCACAAGTCCCATGAGCTCCTCACAGGGACAGTGTTGCAGAAGGTTTTAAAACTGATGGCACATCCAAATTCCAATTTATGACAAGGAAACCCAAAGTGTAAATGTAGTTCACAGGACTGCAGATCAGTGTCTGGTTCAGGATGATGAAGAGATTCTCACTCTAAAACATTTAGAACTGTTCTTGTGTTGTGAGTATCTGTCTAACTGCTTAGTTGAATTAAACAAAACATCTGAAAATGATCATTCCCCCCCCATAAACGTCACTGTTTCACAAAAGAAGACGCTGACTTACCAAAGATTATAATATATACACATGTGTTTTATCTCTGCAAGATGTTTTCAAGAGGTTGAATAAGCCAGTCTACGTGCTGACGTGAACTGTAAGCAGAAGATCAGCTTGAAATATTAGGCCAATAATATGGATAATATACATCCAGTTGCACTGCAATCCATCTCACTAGGTGACTCGGGTCGTGGTTTTGCCAACTGAAGTTAAAAAGTGCACCATCTGGGAAAATCCCACATTTCACATGTTCTTCCTTTGTTTTCTCATTGCTTTGGAGTTCCTTTGTAACCTCAAACTTTGACAAAGCTGCACCACCACCATCTTTGAGAGGAAGACATTAACTGGGCTTTATCCCAGCTTGGTCATTCCAGTGTTATCTAAGGGTCAAGAACAGCTGCAGAAAGCAAGCTCTCCCTACAGCTCTGTCTCTACACGGGTGGCAGAGATTCCTCTGCTGTGAGGGTCAGCTGGCTATTGGAGTGTGTGGTTTGTGTTTACCAAGGCATTGTTCAGAAGAAGACAATTTGTTTCAAAGGCCAGGTCATTTAAGACACATAAGGGTTCCACTCCGCAGATACTGCTCACCATCCCCGTCATCCTGCTTTTGTTCCGCCACAATCACACAGAGTGAATACTGTGCCCCCACACTATCCTCATTCTAGTTTATAAGAAAGATCAGATAAATCAGTGTAGACTGGACTTCATCCTTGGGAACTCTTGAAGATAAGGCTAATTGTGCATTACTTTATTTTTTTTCACATGAGTTCATGACAGCAGGCCTGTGAAATAGTTCATGATCTGGCATCCACTTCCCGTATATCTATGGTACAGAGAAAAATGAAGTGTTATACCCATGACCTCTAACAAGGTAGATAATTCAGATAAAACTTGTAGTGAGCACAAAATCTAATTTTTCATAATTCTGGCACAGTCTCCATAGTAGCAGAGAGGCTGATGGGTACAACATGAACACATTTAAAATCTAATAAATTGTAGCAAGGAAATAGTTGAGTCATGTGTAATTTCCCCCCCTTTACTGTTGGGAACAGTCTTTATTTCTTAAGTATATCTTGTGATGTTCAGCAACCAGTTGCAGAAGGGACTTTTAGTTTGACCCGAAAAGCAAAGAGCATTGTAGCATCTTTCCTTGGCTTACCATTTCTCAAGCTTTGTTTTCTAGCAAAGCTCACTACGGAACTGGACAAGGTATTTTTGACAAAACTGTAGGCTGTTTGCAGCCACTTAATGCTTGTTGATCTACAATCAACACCAAGCTGATTGAGTTAAAGGATGATTATTGTCCTAATGGATTTAGTGTAAAGCTTGTGTGGACAGTTTTACATAAATAAATTTCTGGTAATACCAATTTAAAATGGTTAGGAAAAGCTTTAAGATCAACAAAAGTAATTTTTAATTTAACTAACTACTTGTTATATGTGGTTTTCTGCTCATTTATTAAGTCAGCTTAAGAATTTAAATGAAACTCAAGTGATTTCTGTGTGGACAGGTTCCATTCAAGACAGGGAGGGAGAATTAGCTGCTGTATAATCCACTAAATCGCTTTGCTTTTGATGTCCCTACAAAGGAGAGGTTTGGAAAAGGCAAGACACTTTTTAGCATCATCATTGTAACATATTTATCTCGTTTAAATACACTAGTCCTTCCGTTAAGATTTCTGCCCAGAATGTTCTGGACACATGCAACCAGAGCAGTTCCTGGGAAAGTCACTCTGCAGTAATTCAACAAGCTGCTCCAGCTTCGCAGTCAGGACTTTTCCTGGATTGTTTGTCCACAGAAAGGTTTGATAGTCAAACTGAGAGGTGGTCTCTCTTCAGCTGGGACTATATAATTTGTTCTTTAGTGAGCATCTTTAGAGAAGCAGGATCCTCCCCTTGCCGAGATGATGGTATTTCAATGTTTTACAGTAATAGACTGGGAAGCAGAACAGTCTTCATATCTTCCCTGGTGCCACTGGCAAGTCCATTGAGAACTTCATGGGAAAATACTGTGCTTAAAGGAGTTTCCTAGCTCAGTTTTGGAAACGCAGGTGAAGCTACAGGTTGAATCTTACCAGTTTTATAACTTCATGGGGTGAAGATTAACCACTGATGCCAACTATGTTACTGCAGGACCACGAGGACTTGGCCAACATCAAGTCTTTATTGTACTGTGCACTGTGTACAGCGACTGAACACAGACCCCAATCAGCCACTTCTTTTCAGGTACCTTGATAATGGGGGACATGCCTGAGTCAACCAGACAGACACAAGTACGGGAAGAAAATAGTTCTCTCCAAAGCCACAGAGGAAGCCAATTACAGAAGGAAGGTTAGAACCATAAGTCACCGACTTCCCACCTCAGTGGCATAGTCTCTAGGACTGACCCCCTCATTCCTAGCCAGCATGAAGTAGTATAAACCTTTTGTGACCTGTCATAGTCAGACAGAGATAAGGAATAAAGACACCAAGGATTCCCCTGTATTAAGACCAACCCAGGATAAAAATACGTTAAAAGGGTGTGTGCTATTTATATTTCAGCACTGGTGTCATCCATGGATTGATTGGCAGGAGGAACCTTTTTTTCCTTTGGGCACAGTAATATTTGGGAGTCCTGTACGGTCATGAAGTACTTATGAGTGCTATTGTCAAAAGTAAAAGAAGACCGCAATAGGTATTATTTGTACGGGCTCAAGGAGGATGTTCTGTAGCAGATGCTAATGAAGCCCCATCTCCAGTGGCAATGGTGAAGGGGGGAGAGCCCTAAGCCTGGTGATCTCTCTGTCACTCAGAATTAATGGTAATGCAGACAGGTAACTGTTAGCATGGGCTGAGCCGTTCTTTCCCGTGCAGACCCTTTCAGCAGAGGTCTGAGAGCAGAGGTCACTTTTTGTTTAATAGCTGCAGATGGATCCCTCTTTCATGAATTTTTCCAGTGACTTCCCGAACCTGTCTGTGTTCAGGTCAGATCCCTTCAGCTGCAGTCCTGGGCTTCTGTCCTGTCCCCTGATGGTGAATTTTCTGGTGCTGCATCACTCTGCTCTTCTGCAGGGACACTAAGTTTCATTTCCCAGAGCTGCCACAGTAGCGTTAGCCCCAAGGAAAAAAACATTTTTACAAAGTGAGAAGAAAGAGTAAGAAACTTGAATTGGAGAAGCAATGAGATGATTCAACAACCAGCAGCTTTTTCCTATTTGGTGTCCCAAAATTTTAGGAGTAGATGAAAACCGCAGCATGCAGGTGATCAAATGGAATACTTTCACTCCTAAATAAGCGTAGGGAAGAGGGACTAGCTGGCATTTGTGACGCCCGCCAATTTGGTTGAAGTGGAATTTGAACCACACTGCTGGAGATATTAGACAATTTTCTTTCATCTGGTTGTGGGTCGTGTCACATGGTCACCATATGTGGTGTTCCCCGGCACGCACACACACACCTCTCACTCTACACAGCTGTCAAAACAAACATCAGCTGCCTTTTTTCAATCCAGGAGAGTTTCAGCTCTGGAAGCAGTGGAGACCCATAGGCTTTTCTAACAGGATTTCACATTGCAGATTATCTTTAATCCAATTCATCTCTGACTGATACAATTTTTGGAAGCCTGTGGCCCATCTGCAGAGTTTGCTAGATGGAAATTTCTGTCAGCTGTGCTGAAACCGCTTTCTCTGCTGGGCTGTAATAACAAGGAAAATCCTGTAATGATCTTCCTCAACCATTGAAGGGCTTTGTTGTGGTCGTGAACAAATCTGAACTTATGGCAAGCGCATTAGATTGTATACAAAGAATAGATTTTGCTTGACCTCTTGAAGTCTTGCATATTAAATTGGGCTCTTCTCAGTTCTTCTAGAAATAAATGCCAGAAAAATACATTTTTTCATTTTAAAGTACTGCTTAGCCTTAGGATTGCACCAGAGACCTGGAAAGTCGAAGGCAAAATGTTCTGTCACAATGCAAAAAAATGGAGATCTTCCTAATCCCTCAGGACAGAGGAGCCGGTAACAAATTGCTGTGTTGTCCTAGTATCTCTAGGACGGGGAGCAGTGCCACAGTACAGCATTGAGAGGACTGGGATGCTGGAGGATGCTGTTCTGATTCAGGCCACTGTGGGATGTAAAATGCAACAAATGCTTTCTCGCTCGCTGGCTCTTTCTTTCTCTTTTTTTTTTTCTTTTTTTTTTTTTCCTTCCTTTTGAGGTAACAGCCAGCTCCCTCAGAAAGAAACCTGACCCACAAAGTAAAAATACTCTGGCTGGAAGTTTCCAGTCATGTTTCTGTAAAAGCAAGGGGAGTAGCCTGGGCTGATGGACGAGGTAAGATGCTGCTGGGCAGAAAAAAGTGATCTGTGCTTTAGTGCAGTGGTCACAGCGGATCTACTTTTAGTCCTAGTGCACTGGCCGAGTTCAGGGGCAGGGTTTCTTTGGGGTTTGATTCATTCCTTACTGGTGTTTCCAGACTTTGGTATGGGATTCCTCCTACCTACAGTAGGCCTGTGAGCAAAACCACAGTGGTTGTAGGAGTGCCAGGGGGAAGGGAGATTTAAGCAATGCCAGTAAATGACACATTCCCCTCTGCCTTAAACCCCACCTCCTGTTTTTCAGCAGGGTATTCAGGGGGGAGGCAGGGAAGACAGAAGCATCTGTCCTGAGATGCTACAGTGTCTTTCAGATCCTCTGAATGTCAGAATTTTCCTTGTTTTTTCCCCTGTTGCTGTTTAACATTGCCTATTCCCTCTCTAGCCACAATCCCCATGAAAACACCCATGCTTCCAAATGCTTCTTATTCCTTCATAGCCATGTTTTCATGCCATCCTTATCACCACAAAGTTTTAGACTTCTGGTAGTAGAGGTGACTTGTGTCTATGACACTGTTCATTCTCTTCATCTTCTTATGGGGGTAAATTATCTGAAAGCACTGGACTGCTTGTTTTGATAAGGTTTTATCATACAAATGATGTATGTGGTTTGTGTGTGTGGGAGTGTGTATATATATGTGCTGATCTAAGTTTGTTTTAGAAGAGGCCCCCAGTTCATAACAACCCAAAACTGCTGACCTCCGAGATACGGTGTGTAGTCGATGGATTTCTTCAGGGTTCAGAAGGGATGAGGAGTAGCTGGTCCTACGAAGCTTTATCCTTGGCAGCAGGGCTGAACTCATGCTGCTGGATTTTGTGTTACTACTGCTGTTTGTCTAAAAGTGAAGCCCACAAACCTTAGACAAGCTCCAGTACTAGCTGTAGTGCTTAGACCAGCTCTAGTACTGTGCAAGATGCTGTACAAACCCATCCCAAGAAGACATAACTACCCAATGAACTGGAAAAATGATAGTGACAACTTTTGATTAGTTTATTGTATTTTGACTTCAGAGATTTGCCTGCCAGCCATGATCATATTTCTACTTAAATCTTAGTTTTCATTAGGATGAAATAAGATAGCAATGGGTAAAAGCAGCTAACATTTTTAAAGGAATATGTGACTTGAAAAAGTGTTCTAGAAACAAAAATACTGGAAAATCTTAACAGTTGCAAGGTAAGGAGAGAATAATGGCATAAATTAATTAAGTAGTTTATTATAGAACTCTGCTAACAATCTAAGAATTCAGTTTCTAACAATCACAACATTTAGACTGCAAGAGATATTTGGTGTGATTATTCATCCTGCTCCTTACAATCCCAGGGACTACGGGAGCCTTCCAGAGGGTAAAAGTTTTCCCCATAGAGAGAATCACAGACAAGGTAGGCAATTACATTTATACAGGAGGAGCAGAAGCTCAGAGACATTAAAGGTGAGACATCTGAAAGTGCTCAAACAATGCCCCCTTTGAAACATTCTTTGACACCATCAGAGTTTGGACAAGTAACATACCCTTTGAAGATACCACTTAAAAAGCTTTCCAAAATCTGTCAGTAATTTGAACCTCTTCTGCCCTATCTCAGACCACAGAATCCACTCGTTCCCTCTCTGGCAGTGTCAGCAACATGCGAGCTACTTTCTCTCTCCCATTCACACGGCCATGACCCACAGCACCATGGTCAATGTGCAGTTACTGCACTGTAACAAGAGCAGTAAGTGCTTTTTCAGAGCAAGTTTTAGGATTCTCCGCAAGGGCTGGGAGATGTCTCAACCATTTGACAGCATAAGGCAGCGGGAAAGTCCAGGGTGGTGTTTTGAGGATGGTGGGGCTGGGCCCTGCTGACACAGAGGCCACTGGCTGGCAGCCATTCAGAACCAACATCGTTGGCTTTTGTGTAATTACCCCTTCGTTCTGGGGATATCTCCGAGCTGGAATGGCATGAGAAGCCTTCTTCCCCTGGCTGCCTCCCTCCCCCAGCCCATCTGAGGAGGGTTCCGCATTCTTTGGTTGCTAAAGTGGTGTGGGTATGTGTGTGTGCCTGTATTACTGTGCTAACAGATATGTCGGGAAAGGAACCTCCTGTTAAGTTAAAATGCAACCGAGAGAGGCTTCGCTGCAAGATTGCATATGTTTTCCTTAAGATAAGGCTTTAGAGGGATAATATCATTCCCCACAAAAAGATTTTTCAGCTCCCATGACACCTGAAGCAAACAAATGTCTTGTGGCCCAGCATTGATAGATGCAACATTAAAAGCAATTTGATACCCTCTCCAAGGCTAAAAGGAAAGAGTCTTCTCACATGCTGTACCAGGGGACTCGTGATGAGGGAGTTTTGTTCTTCCAGCCCTGGGATTCATTCTGCTCTCTTCCATTAATGTAAGTTTGCTGATGTGAAGGGAGTTGCACCACTGAGAACATGAAGAGAATGAGGCTTTCTGTTGTGACAAGACCTGGAGGAATGGGAGATGAAAAATGTTCCCTGAAAGAATTGAAAATCTCCTTTAGACGCAGAGAAATCATTTCCATGTCGGCCTTCTGCTCCTGTTCCCCTCATTGAATGATATTAGTTCCCCACATCGATTTATCTCATGTCTTCATCTTAGCCTCTCAGCCACTTCATGCTCCCAGGCTTGACTTGTTGCTCCTCTGTGGGAGGAGCACCTCAGACATAGATTCTTCTCCAGCCTCAGCTCATATCACTACTGCATGTAGAGATGTGGTCTCATGCCAACTCATCTATTTCCTTATATACATATGATGTGCCTGAAAATGGCCTTCATCTCCTAAATCATTGCTTGTATCCTCTGCTCCCTAGGCTGCTCTTGTTGCTATCACCATGAAGGACTTCTATTCTGCTTTCCTGAGCTTTCCAATACCTTACGTCTCTGTGACCCTTTTTATTGGTTATCCAAGACTCAAAGGATGATTGCATGATCAGTACTCTCAGACAACCCCCTGCATTGCAGGGTCTGTTCAAAGCACCATTCCCAGGAGAAGCAATACCTCTCTGAAAGGGTAACACGTTATATATTTAATTAAATAATGGAACTCCTTGCCATGTGAAGCAATCAAGTGAAAAGTTTATATAAGGGTCAAAAATTTAAGCAAATTCATGAGAGAAAAATCCATCAAGTCCTTTTAAAACCAAAGACGCTATCACTGGCTCCAGAATTGCCAAAACTAATGGTTTCTGAAATTTGGAGAAATGTTTTAGAGAAGCAGGGCTATCTTTGCATTGGTCCTAGGCTACCTTTTAGCTCTCTGCACCTGGGTGCCCTGGGAGAAAGTGTACGCTGGTAGATTGGCCTGAGGCCTGGCTGGCTCCAGATGTTATTATATCCACCTGGAGTTTCCTTTGCATAACCCTGCCCAAATCCATCTCTCACTCTCTTTATCCCGCTGACTTTCAGTCTCCTGTACCAGTCTGTTGCAAGAACCTTCTTCCCTACCACCACCTTCTAGCTTTCTGCTTTTCCTTCTCACTCGGAGATCTCTCCCCCACACCGTGCTTAATAGCTGGGGGAGAAAACAATTACTTATCATGTAAATCTGCAAAACCTCTTAGGGTTCAAGACAATTTACATAACAGAGGCCATGCACCTTAAAGCAATACCAGTCCCTCTGGGGGAGCTCACGGAGGAAGTTACTCATTTTGTGGTTCAGTCAGTTTGCCCAATGATTTCATATTTCGATCCACAGTTTGCTCACCTCTCCTTTGGAAATGCTGATGAAAATCTCGTGGAGTTCAGTTTAAGGTTTCGGGATTGTAGTCACTGCAGGTGACTTTTACTTTTCAGTCTATTTGGCTACTCCTTTTGCCCGGGAGCTGTATTCCTCCCTCCCCACCACCCAGTTGTGCAACAGGCTGCGGTTATTTACAGCCTCCCTTTGCATTGACTCACTCAGTGGCTGGATTCAGGGCTGAGGAGCAGGACACTCCTTGTTTGCCAGAGAAGTCTATCCTTTCCTACACTTGCAATGCCGCCGAGGGAGGGCTGATAAAATCACTGCATTGTTCTTCCCTGGGATCCCTAAGGATAGTGTTTTGGGGAGGAGCTCTTGAAGGTATCTTTTACTAGTGAGCAAAGCAACTTAAATAAAAGAGCCATGGAAGCTTCTGCCTAAAACTCAAATTCAAGCTTGCTTTCCCCCTTGCTTTATTTCCTTTTGGCTACTTGCTGTTCATGATGCTGGGGGGATAAGCAGAGAGGAGTAAATCAGTTAAATATACACTTGAGCCCCTTGTATTCCCTTTTATTTTCTTTTTGCTTTCCTTTTTTGCTTAAGTCAGGACAGGAGTTTTCTGGAACTGGCTCCTCTTTTTTTCAGTGTACAGACTGGACCTTTAAAGTTTTCTCTGAGCAGCTAATACCTGTTGATATATATTCAACCCTACAAACTTTTAAAAGTTCACCAGTTCTTAGTGGATATTCAGTTATATTTCTTCTTACAAATACAGTTCATCTCCCTTCAGATGATTAAAAAAAAAATAATCACACTGATACTAATTTCAATAACTACATTTAGGTCATCTTTCACCTGAAAAATCTTGCGGCCAGAATTCAGGATGCAGGTATCTGCTGATAGTGTGCATTGTTAGATCTATCAGAAAGTCTACCAGAAATTCAGCTACCGTAATGATGCTAAAGATAGAAGAGGCATAATATGGAATTAGGTGATCATTTTGACAGTAGCCAGTTTATAGCGACGATCTGGAACACCTTGCTGGAGGAAGTTATATTTGCTGAACACCTACAGGCGTTCAGAGGATGACTGGACAAGTCTATGGGGAAAAATCTGTCAAGGGCTATTAAATACAAAGCAACCAAGTCTGGCTCGGGAAGCCTTTGGAGGCTGGGGGTTTTCAGAAGAAGCATTGCCATATATTTTCTCTGTTCTTATTCTTTTCCCAAGACATCCATTGTTCCCATTTATCTTTCCTTTAGAAATGTCATCAGCCCATCCCTAAAAAAAACTAAGAACAATACTTGACAAAAGGGGTTTAAAGAAAAAGAAACTGAGGAGAAATCAAACAATTATAGAGATAATAAATGAAAGCATGGAGCAAAATATAATTTAAAAAAAAAATAAGAACAGGGGTGCAGAGGGGGATGCTAAAGGGGACACGCCTTATGCAGCACCAGCCCAACTCCTTTGTGTTGTCCAAGGAGCCACAGCAGCCATCTAGGGCTGGAGATGGGTGGGACTTGGCAGAGAACACTGCTCTGACAAGGCAGCTCTTCTCATGTCCATTCTGCTGAGCTCATCTTCCTGAATATTTCATGAGACTCCAAACTTCAAACCCATTTTACTGGAGGGGGAATGTGGCTGCAGGACATTGTGATTGAATGATTGAATAACCTATTTCAACCTGATGACTCACAGGTTGGTTGGGTTTGGGTTTTGTTTGGTTTTTTCTTCCCCTTCTGCTTTTCCTAGAAGACCAGCTTTGTGGAAAACATCTTCTCATCTGACACGAGTTCAAATGTAATTTAATTTTAGTTGTGTTGACTGACCTCATCCCATGCTTCTCCAGCACTAGTTGCGGATTTGAAGCCCCGTTGTCCTCAACACATTCATATGCGATATGCATTACAGACATCTCTTAGCCTAGAGCAGGAACCTCATTAATGGCAGGAAAGCCTATAGGCTTCCAGGGAGCCATTTTCACAAGAGATGTTTGCCTAGAGCTTATTATCTGCTTAATGTCTTTTTTTGTCCATGTGCCTGTCTCCTGTGTTTGAAAACATAGCCCTGAATGTAGGTCTTTATGTGGTCCTTTTGATGTGTGCTGGTGACCTGTGAGCCTCACCTCTTACAAATGAAGGGGTCTCTGCACCTGCGCGCCTGGCAGACCTGTTCCATAGGTGAGGCAAGTAAAAGGGAAAGCACTAGACCTTGCAAATGCAGCTGTTTTATCCAGGCACTGGTTCAGTGGTACAACTTTGCAGGCAGTAGAGAGATGACTTGGCTGAAGAGACCTACAGCTCTACTGCAAAGATGGGAGAAGGACAGAGCATTGTTTCTTGCACTCAGTTGAGCCAGCTGCTGGAGAAGAGCTGTGTATGTGTGAGAGCACTGGGGAACACAGCTGGGTTGTACTGGTTTGAAAGCAGTGGCCATGATTCTGATGGACTGGGTGGGGAGAAAATGCTGTGCTAAGGATGGGTAAATCAGAAAAGTGAGCCTAGCTGCTTTGCCTTCCTAGCGATGCTTAAGGGTCTACAGCTGTGTAAAAAGGTGAACACTCCTGATTGATGCCAAAGCAGAGAGTGGAAACAGGGGAGGCAGTGGAAGAAGGACGAGTCATCTCTTTTGAGGGATGTTAAACTGCAGTGGTTCCCAACATGGAGTCCCTGAAGGGATTTAAGTTGGAACAAGTCCCCAGAGCCATAAATCTAAGTTTTGAATGGCTGTAAAGTACCCCTGGGTACACAGAGAGCATGCTGCAGGAGGGGGTGATGTCCACATCCTAGTACTCACTTCCTATATGGGCCCCTAAGCATAGGTCGTAAGAAGAGGACGTAGTGCCTGTTCGTTATTGCTTTAGAAGTTGGATTCCTCTGCTGTTTCCCATTGTCCTCAGCCAACCCTCTAAGCAAAAAAAGGTTGGGCAATTGGAGGGGACAGGTAGGGACAGTCTAAATGGAAAAGAAGTCAAGGAAGCCAAATGAGAAATAGAGAACTTTGGAAATTCAGCCAAGTTACAGCGAAATCCCTGGCAGAAGGTTTGGTTTTGGCTTTATTGGAAAGCTCTGAAGTTGAAGAGCCTGAAAAAGTAATCCAGAATATCTTGGTGCAGAGCAAGGTGGCAACATGAAGGATGCATCACTCTGTGATTACCTCAGCTTTCAAATGACTATGACCTTAGTTGCACTTCCAGACCCAAAGGAGAGATTAAGACCCCTGTGTATTTGGAGTTTGTGCAACAGGGAGAGTCTCTGCCCTGTGGATCCACTATCCGGAAATTGAACTTTTATATGAGAGCTGAGGAAAGATCAGCCCAATGCCAGGAAAGACTCCCCCACCAGCTGGAGCAGAATCAAACACTCCCCTGGGAGAAGCTCCGTTATGCAACAGGGACCTCTGAGAAGATCTTGAAATTGAATCCTGGGGAGTTTTGCTCATCAGCCTTAGAAAAAATACTTCTGTTGGAAGGCTCCACATTTAATTGCTGGGGAAACTTGATCAGAGCAGAAAGGAGATTCCCAGCCTCTGGCTAAGCTGTTGGCTTTTCTCAGTGGTTTCTACCAGCCATGTGCTTCTCAAAAAGCTCCTTTCAGGTGCATCTTTCCTGAAAGATTAAATGCCTCTGTGCAGATTACAGTGCTGGGGATTAATTGCCCCCTGAGGCTGAACAACTGATCTCTTAGGCCATGTGCACAGGAAGCAAACCACATATAAAGCAGGAAGCAGAGAGGGTTTGCCACACAAAACAGTTGGGAAACATATTATTTAAGGATAATCTAATCTCTTACTTAAGGAAGAGAAATGGGGGAGGAGTACAGAGCAAAGTCTGTCCTAGCAGTAAGAAATATTTGCTCCTAGATAGACACTCAAATTCTAGTTGCTGCAGGAATCTGGGGTTTAATCCAACTCCACTAAAGTTGATGAAAAACTTGTGAAGGTTGCATCCTCCATGCCGCAAGAAGTGAAGAGACATTTGAAAGATGGGAGGCAAGGGGGAGTAAAGGTTGCTGAAAAAAAGAGAGAAGCCTGAACTGAGAAATTCACAGAAGCAAGCAGTTTTCAAACCCGGGGAGACTTGGAGGATCTGGAATTGAGGATGCTAGTTTGGACAGTTACCAAGAGAGTGGAACTGCCTCAATATTTTCATCATAATCTTGCTTCCGAGTCTGATGTTCCTGCCCTCCCTTTCCCAAATTTATTTAGGTTTACTGAGAGTGACTTGCTAGACGCTATCTGTTTAACCAGCTACATCCATGTTTGCGTAACGGTAAATCCTTATGCAGCTCTCGTGTAATATTTTAGTCTTGGTAGGTAGTTCAGATGCCCTGTATCATAGGGTGCATCAGGCTGTTGTCTGAGCTCCTGTTTATCCTGTCAGCTGTGGAACTGAGCTTCGAAAGGCTCTGCCTGTAGGACAGAGATCCATGGGCTGCAAGATGGGAGCAGATGTGTTAGATGATATCTAGAGTTCACTCACAGATTAAATAAACCATTGTGATTGATAATATACCAGGACTTGTGGTTATGGCAAACAGGACACTTCTCACATGAGAGTGAGTCACATAGTAGGTTTGTCTTCTTCCCGTCCATTTACCTCTTATTTATCGCTGGTGGTGGGTAAATAGCGAAATGGGTTTCTCAGAGTGTGATCTTTACAAAGGCCACTGAAACTTTTCCTCTGGAGAGTGATGATTTGAGAAAATTGGGGATAGAGGGGGAGGATGTCCTGTTTGAACATTTTTGGTGAAAAATGCAGTCAGTGATACCAAACTGTAAGTTATTTTCATTTTCTGTTGTAGAAGGGAAAAAAAGAAGTAAGAAATCAGAAGAGTTCTTCTTGATGGTTTCCAAATTAAAGGTTTGGATTTTCCTATGTGAAGAGACTTTTGGTGTCACAGATTATTTTTTGTTTCTTGTTTGAATTCTTGAAATGGAAAAGAAAATATTTTGGCTGATTTTTTCCCTATTTCATCAGATACTTGAGAAAGAAATTGCGGATCAAGCCAACATTTTATTTTCATATTTAATTTGGAAGTGGCACGAAATCGAAATATCCATCATTCCAGCAGCTGAGATTAGAATCCAAATTTTATATTTCCATGGTGCTCCCATTCCTCATCCCGGGAGTCCCCAGCCCTGCATCCCTGCTGCATAGTTATTGGGGAGGAGAGAACAAGCACCTGGCCAGTGCGCTGAAAAATGAGTGTCTGGTGCCCTCTATGGGTCCATCCAAAACGATGGGCCTGAGTCTGACCCCCCTATTTCAGCTTTCATGCCTCAAAACCAGATTTAGGAGATTGTGAAATGAGCAGTTTACCCCTCTGACCAAGACGATATCGATGAATAACTTGCAAGTTCTTTTTGAAGCAAAATTTGAAACTGAGCTTTAAAAATGTATCTTTTGCCCCAGGAAGTAGGAGCATGATTTTTTGTGGAAGACGAGAGCTGAAATTAAAACAGAAAAAAAAAGCATGAAAGCATACATGCAGCATGAATGAAATGCGACAGGTCACTCCCAGGGAAACAAGGAAGCAGGGACTTGCTCAGGACATTTCCCTTAAACTAGATCTGTACTGCAGTTGAAGGTGCAAAGTCTCTGTATCTGCATACCTAAACTGGCTTGATTTACTCAGTTGGGATAGTACTAGTGACAAAGCTGACTTTTTGAACAGAATCTGCTCAGTGGCAGCCTTTCTTATTTATCAACTGGAGTCAATAAGCTGGCTGCAGTATCACCAGACCCGAAGAGATGCTTCAACCTGTCAGTACAGCAACAGCCCTCATTTTCAGTAAAATGCTCAAGGTGGAGGGAGCTGAGAGGTACGGTCTGCTGAGGTTTTTTGCAAACCAATTTACAAAGGTGCCAGAAATAACATGGAGTGCTGGCTGGGATGAGAGCAATTTTTGGTACTGAGACTTCCTGTGCAGGGCTGATAAAATAAACTCTACTTACCTTTCCCTGCTTCCCTACACTGATGTGGCTTGTTACGAAGTTCATCTCTCCTACCCCTTCTTTTTCATTTATTTCCTCCAGTGAATATGAAGCTGGCATGGGAAACTGGATTGACAGGCTTGAAAACTGAAGGTCTCTATGCTCAGACCTGGCAAAGTCCAAATTACAAGCAAGTCTAAAATCCCTCTTCAGCTTTTGAGTTGTGCTCAGAGAAGTCTTTCAAAGGGGATCTAAGACCTGTGCATCTCACTGGTACCCAGCCTTTCTTGGGGTATGTGGGGCAATCAGGCTTTTCCAAAATGTGGGTTGTGACAAGATAATGAACAGGATGACAAGGGCTGAGTGTGGTCCTGGGCTCCGGCAGGAGAAGGGACGAGACAGCAATGGTGGTAGGACCAGCGTCTGTGGCAGACAGATTGTTCCCACAGTGGCTGCTGCTTCCTGAGTGAGTTGCAGCAAACCCGACTGCTGCACCCTGTGACCCAAATCCCCAAACTCTCTATGGCGGCATCTAAGCTCTGTCAGCACGTGGCAATCTCGTTGAATTTCTGTGGCCACAGCCCATCTCCATGTTGCCAGCAGCAGCTTCCCATCATCCTGTGCTTTGCCAGCACCGGTCCTGAATGGAAGAGATTGTATATTCACCTAAAATTGAATTTTTTTCTTTGACAGAAAGCAAGAGAGGTGCATATAGAGTCAAACTTACAGGGCCTGATTGATTTGAAAAGAGAGGGAAGGAAAAAAAAGTCTTAGGTGCGGTTTGCCTTGTAAAGTATGTGTTTCCCTGCTGGTAAAGGTATGTATATGAGTTTCCCTCCAATTCAAAGCAAGCTCTGTTCATCTCTTAAGCTCCTGTGTTGCCAGGATGGGCACTTTATGAGGGAGCAATCCATTCTGCGACTGGGAGCAAGGAAGAGTGAGGTCGCAACGTGCAGCTGACCAGAGACATTTTCCTGCTGCAGGTTATTGGGTCAGATGGTGTGGCTTATTGCTAGGTTTCTTCATCAATGCAGAGACCTTAATCCCAGAAATGGTTTGCAAATGACTTAATCAGCTCCCTTGTGTGTCACTGAGTGATGGATCCCACCTTGTGCTGACCTGAATCGTATGAGAATTCAGCACTTCCCCTGGTAGTTTGTCCTAAAATTAATCATCCTCTCCGTTTAAAATGTGTCTTTTATTTCTCAGTTTCTGGATCTGCCTTTCAGGCACAGACTGTAACTATGCCTTTCTCTGCTGGCTGAAAGAGTCCATTCACCTGTGGTGTTTTCACTGGGTGAAGGTATTTTTATTTCTTCTAATCAACTTGTCTCTATCAATTTTGATAACCAATCAAGTTCTAAATTAATTGTTAAGAAGTGTTTTGTCTGTCCCCTTACTTCTGGTATTGTGCTTTTTCCCTGCAAAAACCCCTCTCCAAACTTTGTTAGGTATTTTAATTTTTCACACAAGAACTATCTTGGTGTTGTACTAAGACTACACAGAAAGAGAGAACCACCTGCCTACATGTCTGCCTGTTCCTCTGTTGATAGAGTCAAGTAAAAGTCATATATTTAGTTCCTTTCCATTTTGTCAGTGTGTCCTCTCTACAGTCTTCTACAGATCTCAAATAACTAAGCTTTCCCTAAATCATGCCTTTATCACTATGTTATTATGCCAGTTTGTATGTGGAATGTTGTATTGTGTACAGTCAAATCAATACCCAGATTTCACACATTACATTTACCAACCATCTGTCCAACTGATACCAAGTTTGCATATCAAACTCCGTTTTCCCTAAAACTTCCTTGACTGGCATTAGTTTTATTTTCCACCTTCCATTCTTCCTTTGTCTTTCAGCTGAATCATCTATCAACTTTTCCATTTTTTCACCTCTGCTGGTTTCAGGCTCCCTGGATTAAAACTGGCAGGGTAAAAATGCTTTTTCCTTCTGAAACTCACCTTGTATTTGCCATCTGTCAGTCCTCTTGAATTTCTTAGCTTTTTATGACATGCTAATCATCTACTGACATTGGGATAAGTCTTCGGGAGTTCGCACATGCAGATAGACCACACTGTCTAAGGTGAAACGTCCTTCTCTGTATTCCTATCCTCCTTTATAGGCGTTCCAAATCAAGAGCTAAACTACGTGCTGAATTTTTTTTCTTTTCTCAGTTGTCTCTTATCAGCAATTTTACACTCTCCAGTTAGGTAACAGACGATTGTAGTTGTTAAAATTTCTGTTATTACATTCTTGCTTAAGCACTTGTCTTTGGCTTTCACTTTGGAGCAGTAATTTTCCTGATATCTTTTGCCTCCTTTATCAGTTACCTGCAGTTCGTAGCTTCTAACTGATACTTAATGCTATCTGTTGCTTTTTTAAAAGAATGGTTTCATATAGCTTTTTCTATTACTGTTGTCTTTGTGTCTCAGTTGGCTTTTAGCCAAAGCTGTCCTTGTTCCTTGATTGGAAAATTAGTGGCTCATTAAAATATAAATAAATAAGGAGGAGGAGGTGGTTAATGATGCAAAAGTTGGCTGAAATAGTGATCCCCTTTAAAAATAAATCCTATTCCAAGAAAAATATGTGAAGTCAGGTCAGAAAGACCCAGCCTCAATAACTATTAGGGGAACATAGGAACATACAGAGATAAGAAGTTATTATGCATCCTAGGATGTTTAGGGAATAACTTTATAAACTTAAGCCTTTGATGGGAGGTAATGAAAGGGCAGAGGAAAGCAGCACAGTCCATCTTCAAGTTCAGAAAAAAAATTCATAAATGTTGCTATTGCTTTTCTAGTGATCTGTTCTGGGGCTGCCATACCTGTAGTGGATCTTCTTGTCAGATTGGATTTTTACTTTTATTTTAATCATGAAAATCAGCAGAATGGCTTCATAAAAAGTTAACCTTGCCTGGGAAACCTGCTTTTTTTTATTAACAGATCAGTTGTATTTTAGGGAAATACATAATCACAGTGTCTTGCAATGTAACCAACTAAGGTAATCAATGCAAAGTTGTCTTGGAGAGAGGTACTGTTGCTGGGTTGAAAATGTTCTCTAAGAGAGTAATGAAAACAGCTTTAAGAGGGTTTTTTTTTTGGTGGGTCACTGAAGACATCAGTATAGATCTAGGTTCTTGACTTGCAGAGCTGATTTTAAATTAAACTAAACAAATTTTCAAGAGCGTTATATGTTCTTGGTCATGAAATCTGCTGCAATCTTTAATTGGGAGATGGGATGATGGCTGATAAAGGCAGAGATGGGTTACTAAAAACAAAGATAATGCAAGAGGGAGAGAAGCAAGCAAACAAGAAGACTGTGGAGAAAATAAATCTGAAACCAATCTATTTATTAGGAAAAAGAAGCTTATGCAGCAGCAAGACTGGTGGAAACAGCGGTGTTTCTGGAGAGATCATTCTGGCACATAAAATGATTCAATGGGATGCAAAAAAACCCCCACAACTAAAGTTTTGAGGCTGCATATGCAAAAGGCATCATCTTACAGAGCAAGGAAGTAATAGCTCCTCTGTTATGGCTGTACCTGGCATGTGGGGCCAAGCACTGAATTCCTAATATTGACAAATTGGAGACAGTTCAGAGAAGAGCAAGGAAAAAATAAAGATTAAAGGAGCTAACTTTGTTGTTTTATATGAGTAATAGCCTGTGCTGAGTCCAGCAGAGTCACTGTGCATTCACATCAGAGTGAGTGAGACCAGAGTCTGGGGCTCTCCTCTCTGCATGAGCCTTCTTTAGTTCCATGCCCAGAAGACATTTGCAGGTCCGTTTGGCTGTTCCTATCTGTCCTGGGCCAGTGCTTCAACCAGTGAAAATTCAGTCCATTTCCCTTTGTCAGCAGTGCTATAGAAACCTCTACGAAACCAGCTACACATGGGAAGATAGCCACTCCCCATACACAGATCAAGAGTGTATCCCCATCCTCTGCAGGACACGTGAAAGTCATCACTGAATGCTAAATCAGCTTGCAAAGGACACATATAGTTGCTTTGACCCTTGTCATCACACTCCCATGTTGGACCTGCTCTGTAAGAGCTGATCAATTGCATACAAATTTTGGGACTTGTTAGAACTAGTAGGATACAATTCCTGCACAGTTAGGAAATTAAATTAAAGGCAGCAACATTTCACCAGAGCTACACTAGTTTGCAACTATTGAAGAAGTATCCTCCATACAACTCTTACTACATGAGTCATGGCAAAATGGTACTTGAAGCACAAAAGGACAGTAGATCCCACAGGAGCACAGTGTGCTTGAGAATATGTCACAGCATTGCAGAAAAATGGGCAGAAAAGGCTATCCCATAGAAAAACTTCCTGATAACACGATGTATTCAGGTGATGGCTGTTTTTGAAAATAAGGGGTCAGGAGTAAAAACCATCATTAAAATTGCATGATAAGGATCCTGAGTTAGCAGGATGACTTAGTGAATCTGTCCCATCTACTGCTGTAAGCCATGCCTTGGCAGATGACAGCACTGGCTCCACCACTCAATCTGCAGGTCCCTCAAGAGGATGCCAGTTTGTACTTACTGACTGTCTGGGGTGCAAGGACTTGAAAGTATTGAGTGGCCTTACACGTGAGAAACAAAACTGAGCTTTATAATCCCCCAATGTAGCAAATGCTACAGATTTCTGACTGTTTTACATCTGCTTTTGCAGCTTTCTTATGCCTGCTTTCCTGTGTCACTCTTCATACTGAAACGTATCATTACTCTTCTTGGCCTGGGACAACTCAGGATGTCTTCTGTCCCAGACAGGATTGTCAGCAGTGTTCCCCATGGCTAACAGTCTGCCCTAACCAGGGGTTGATGGCATTTTTTCGGAGTCTTTCAACTCTTTACCCTGTCAGAGTGGGCCATCAGAGATGGCTTTGAACTTGCTGTTAACTGACACGTGCCCCAGATTTCCTGAAGAGCAGAGGAGGATTGGCAGTGCTCTGAGATCTCGGTTGTGGAGATCTCATCGTGCCCTTCTGCACCAGCCAACACTCGGAGGCATTGCATGAAGAATTGACTAGACCGCTTGCCATGACAGCTATAAATTGTCCCGTCTTTTCAGGCATACAAAAGAGTAATGACAACTGTGTAGTAGACATTTGCTTTTGTGTGAAGTCGGATGTCGCCTTCATTCCAGACACACTGCATTCATCTCCCCAGGGCTACCCTGGCTTGTGCTCAGCACTCATGCCTTTCCAAGACAGCACATTGCCAGGGTAGCAGGGTTTCTTTACCAATGTCAGTACTGCATTGTCAAATGCCTTTATATGCTTGCCACCAAGGCATTTTTTTTTTCTAATGCTGGCATTTGGCCTACCTAAGCAACCAGTAATGATCAGAATAATTCTGACTGTGTGTACAACCAACAAATGATTGTTAGAAAATGGCAGATTGCAGGCCAGCGGCTCTGTGATTTTTTGCCATGGAGAGCCCCATGAGTATAACCGTAATAGACCAGACCACAGTTCCGTCAAACTCAGGAACTTATGTCCAGTTGTGGCTGAGAGTAGGGAATTAGCAAAGGGAATGAGAAAAGGGTAATTGCATACTATTTCTCTCCCTAATGCATTCCCGACCTCTAACTGTTATCATTTTGAACTTGCAAAGGCAGGCACAGACTGGTGGCAAACTCGGTGGATTTCTCTTCCATGAACTTGTTCACTCTCCCCTTGAATCTGTGTAAATTCCTAGTGTCCACAGTGCCTTGTAGCCAGGGGTTTAGCAGCTTATCTGTCTGGTGTATGCAGAGACACTTTTTTTGTCATTTTCGTCTTTGCTCCTAATAATAACATTTACAGTCTTTTAGTGTTTGTAGTGTTGTACTCCACTGGGCAGCAAGTCAGATTGACACACCAGTGATGTGCACCTGCAGAAATCCACTCTGGGGTATCAACGTTTACCTCCCAGCTCAGCCACCTAGCAGAAAAGATTACTGACTTCGTATTTGCTAATTGACATTCGCCGGCTATCATAGTTCTGCAAGAAACTTGTGTAGCACTGTTCTAGTGACCACAATCGTAAGGTAGCAGGTATCTAATTCTCAAGTCTGAGATATTCACGGGATTTTCACATTGCTTCCTTGTCTGATTGTCCCGGCAATATGCATGCCATTATTCTGAAAGAGAATAAAGCTGAAGTGTTCCTCAAGGTTGTGCTGAAACACCAGAAAGACAACTGCACAGGGCATTGTCTTATTTTATTATTTTTTTTGTGTGTGTAATCTTTCAAATAAACCAGGGTAAATGAATGGGAATTGTGCATATTGTGTTAAATATTTCCTTGGTTGAAGCATTCGTGGCAAGAGATGTGAGTTATAAGTACTGTGCTGTTTTCAGAAGAAAATTTTCACTAGCAGTTCACTGAATCAGTTTCCTGACTTATCTTTAAAGAAACCAGAGAGTACCAGATCTTTACCTTAGCTATGTGGATGCTGGTGAATCTCTGCCAAGCTATAACAGCTGGGAATCTAGGCCAACTCTTTTTATCTTTAGGTATCACTTACTTACATCCTTGAATGAATAGGTCAATCTAGAAACAGACCCTTTCCAAGAAAAAATCAAGAATTTTTGTTTCATGGCCTATAGAGATGACATATTGGTCCATTCAGTGAACCCCCACAAATAGTTCGAAGAAGTCCAGTACAACACAAGCTATAGAAGCAGTAGGAGGACTGACATTTATCTGAAAATTCTATCAAATGACAATGAAGATATGTCTGTTGGGGATCATGGAAACATAGCTTGTTCTAGTCTAGCTAAACACATCTCCTGATAATCTAGTTGTGGAGTATGGAGCTCAGTCCAAGGTACATTAACTGCCTTGCTGACTTTAATGATCACAGTGTAGCTGTACTCTGTGTGTGTGTCCAATGTCTCTTTTATATTTTTTCTGGAAAGAAATAGTTCATTTAATGAATGCCATCATCTTCTTCATAGGCAAACTCCTCATGGTTTGCTCAGATGTTGTCTTCAGTCCTGAAGATTTTATTCGTTCACTCAGCTGGATTGGTCCTAGCAGTGCAATGTTTGAAATTTGAGCTGTGCTGTGATAAGCATATGATGTCACTTCTTTTCCCTGATTAAAGGAGTGTAATTCTCAAGATTTGATTTCTGGAGTGCATAATACATTTTAAATTCACTTTTAGGGTCAAAGTTTTAGCTAGTATAAATTGATGAGGCTATGTTATCTTAAATATATAATAGACAGCCAGGATATACCAGATAAATACACCGCTGTCAACTAAAATAACAATAGTTCTGTGAGTTTTAGGCCTCCTTTTAATCCACAACACTAGTTGAACATTTTGCTGTGATTTTTTCAAAACCATATGGGTCTCATTTTCTTCTCACATATGCTGCTTACGTACAGATGCAACACCACTGAGTTCAATGGAGTTATGTTTTGATTTAAACAGGTGTCAGGTCTCAGCCTAGCAAAGCACTTAAGCACGTGCTTAACTTGAAAGCAGGAATGTGCTAATACAACTTCTGATTCTGACCTTGAAAATGTTCACTATCTGCTTGAATGCTTACTATCATAAATGAGAATCAGGAAAATAATTACATTTAAGAAATCAAATAATTGCCATAAAATTGTTGCCATTGATCTACAAGGAAAACTGTTGTTTCACAAAACAATAGTAAAATTTGAGGTTAGTATAAACTGTTTTATAAATATTTATATTTTTTTTTTAAAGTCTCTTCAGGAAGAAGGAAATGTACTCAGCCTGGGCAATTTTTGGAATCTTTTTTTACCTTTTTTGATCTTTTGGAGATAACATTTCAGTTTGAGTTTTAATGAATCTTATAATTTTTTAAATTTTGTTTCTTTCCCTCTCTGGCAAATTAGTTTACTGGGTGCTACCAGAAATGACGGATTGTCATGGTAAGATTTTAAACTTAGCTGTGTTGTACAATATGACATAGCTAGAATAGAGTACTACTATTATGGGTTCTTTTCTGAGTGTCTCCAGAAATTGAGGAATACCTAGCCAAAACCTGAATTTTGTTGGGAATTTATAAATTAGCAATGAAAATTATGTCTTTGTTTTAGTTAAATCGAGAACTTCCTATGTGCAGGGTGTAGGCTAAAGATGTTTTGGTGATTCTGTCTCCACATACCATTAGCAAAAGCTCTGTGCCAATATAAAGGTAAAATACTGAACAAAGATAAAATACATTAATTACACAGATCCATGAATTCCAGTGTAAAATTCAGAACTGATGTGGAACTTCTTAACATATCAGGCAGAAGGTCTATTAGTTAAAAGAAAATCTACATTACATTAAAAAAAAATCTTTACCTTGTCTTTTTCCTGGAAATATGCTTAAGGAGTAAAAAATCCTAAAAAAATGTTTTCAATGTATCTAACATTTAAACATTAATAGTTTTATGGGGTGGTTTTTTTTTTTAATCATTTATTTGTGGAGCTCCTCTGTGGGTAAAGATGAGACGGTTTCATTAAGTTTACCATTCTTTTGGGTGATGAAGGTTGGGTTCAAGCTAGTACACCAGCCTGATGTTCTACAAAGCTCTCCATGAAGGTCAGCTTTCTCATTTGTCTCTCCTACTGGCAACCTGTTTAGCTCCTTGTCCTGTTCCATGGTCGTCCTTGCCCAGACAGTCACACTGCATACATTTCGCTTGCACCCTTGTATTGGTAGGAGACATTTGTACCAACAGTTTTATGATCATAGAAACAGGGAGGATAAATTCTCCAAATTCTTCATCTGTCTTGGCTTAGGCTACTTTATTTCTTGAGATTTTAGAAACATCTTTTCTCTGCAAAGGCTAGATACCACAATGTTCAGCGGTCCTTCTTTCAAACCAATAGTTGACAGGTACTATGTGAAAATAGGTAAAGGAATATCAAATTGTCTCTGCAAATCCGTGTTTCAGTTGGTCTGGTGCCAGCTATTGTACTGCACTGAGCAATATTTCATGCAATTCTGGTTGTCCAACAAAACGGCTTAGACTGAGCCCACGAAGCTGGACAACATAAAATGACAGTTCAAAGTTTTGATAAAAGTGTTGGAAGCATGTTCAGTCCCCTAGTTCAACATCAGAAACTTCATAACACTGATCTGGCAGTTTATAGTCCTGGCCATAAATCTACAGAGAAAGCAAAATGAAAGCCCCTGCTCTGGAAGAAGCTGAACACCCTCAAATCATGACCATCACTAAGGTTTTGCCTTGAGTTCTGTGGGCAAGGAAGCTCTTAGTGTCCTACAGCATTTTGGTGTGGGATGTAATATAAGGAATGAGGAAATTTACATGATTCAAACACATCACCACATTTAGGGAGTCTGTTTACATAGGTGCTGTCTTTAGTCACTGAAGAGAGAGGAGTTAAAAAGAGCAATAATTTAAATATTTAACATTGCTTACCGAGCTCTCTGTTTGGAGGATAAGAAGGTAGACCGTAGAGCTGTTTGTTACATTAGGGGTTACCTTTTGCTGATAGGAATATCCCCTGCAGTTAAAAAGGTTCCTGCAAATTACTAATGCAAAGCATTTCTGCTTTACTGTGGCAGGTGTATTTTTCAACTTCTAGAAGACAATTTGCTAATCAGGGGATGGAGAATGGATGCCAGACAGTCACTGTCCTGCTGTAGGAACCAGGTCTGATGTGTCTTTGCAGCAGGATGTCCTGACGCAATACTAATCCCTGGCTCCATAGGCTGGGGAGCAATCTCTGGGTGGCAGTTGATAGGTAGGCAGTGTAACAACTACAAGCATTGTTATGTCTCCGTGTAGACTTCTCTCTCAACTCCTGTGAACACAGCAGTGCTTATTTGGCCTCAGAAATACTCCTCTTTTACATGTGTCAATTCAGATCACAGAGAATGGGAAAAGAGTGGATATTGTATTTGCATAGCTTGTGTACCGCCACAAGGCAGGATGGACTTTGGTTTTTGTACCGCAGTCCTTGCCATGTGAACATCTAACAATGCACATGCCCCTGCTTCCATCTCTTATAGTCCAAATGAGAAAACACAAGGAATATTTTCAGGGGTGGCTTGACGCTGTTAGCACCTTTGGTACCTTCTGGTTGGTTTCTGCAACCCTTGACTTGTTGGCAAGCCCATGGTGTCTGTTCTTTACCTTTGGTCTCCCCCTTAAGAAAGGCAAGAAGGCAGCTCCATGTGCCAGGCATTAACCCGGGAACCTGACCTGAGGAAAACATGTCCCATTTGTGCAGTTCAGTGTAACAGGAAAACATCTGTCTGTCATGTCACACAAGATAAGGTGATTTGTGAGTCCGTTTACCTCAGGTGGATTTAATTTTTGATCTTGGAAGGAACCCAAGCCAGAGAAAGCTGTCTGCATACTCTGCTGTCCAGCCCGCAGAGCATGCCCTGAGCAACAGGCTGCTGGAGAGATCCTGTCTCCTGGATGCTTGCTGGAGCTGCTTTGAGACTCCCAGCCCCTCCCCACCCTCCTCTCATCATTAACGATAACCAGATACCCCTGTTTGCCTGCAGTATCTAAACGAAGATACCTCAATTAAACTGAATGTTTCCCACTATTAAGGCTGATAGGGAAGTTTCTGTTGTTTCAACCTCATCATGATTCATCTGTGCAATATTTCCTTTCTCATCATGGGTTTGTTTGGGTTTTTTTATCTGCAAAACTTTTGTTAATTCTGTAATAGTACTCTGTTTTAAGGGAAGCTAATGGAAAAAGTGAGTCAGAGTAGAACCAGTTCCAAGCCCAGCCTCACACACGGCAACCAGACAGGGATGAAGTGCTGCCATATACTGCTGATGGCCAGAAGACCTTGCAGGTGAAATTTTCAAGTGTGCTTTGCTCCCTGCTTTGGCCTGACTTAGCTTCTGTGGAAGCCAATGATAGTTTTATCACTGACTTCACGCCAGCAGAGTCAGGCAGCTCTGTGGAATAGCACAGGCATATCTTAAAATGTGAGTTTCTAGACTGAGGTTGACAGTGAAGCACTTAACATTCTTTCAAGTTCTGACCAGGGGTTTCTAAAAGAGCAATAGAAATACGAGGGGAGAAATGGAATTGTGGTGCTGCTGGGGGCAGCCAAACATCTCCTCTGGAGGATGCACGTTAGGTCTGAGATGTGCTGGGGGCTCACTGTGAAGAGCTACTGAGAGGCAGAAGCAGGAAGAAATGTGTCTGCGACTACATAAAATCTGAATTCCTCTACGCAGAAAGGAGTTCTTAAAACAGAAGCCTGTAACTCTCAGCACCTTAATTAATCTAGAGACAGTTTTACTTCAACTGCTTAGTGGCCTGGCTTGCCATGGTGAAAGGAGGTAAGTGAAAGAGGAATACAGAATGTGACATGTATGATTTTAGAAATTTTACATGTCAAGATACTTAGGCAATTGACAAGACAAAATGATCTGGGAAGAAATGTACTCAAAGACTGTTCCTGTTGAAGATATGTCTCCAAACAAAGACAAACAAGGAATGGTCATTTCTAAATTTTGACTGGTGGTCTAGTTTAGTGCAACCTTCCAGGTAGTAAAAAGGGACAGGCTACGCTTTCAGAGGAATAAAATCCTTTTTTAATTAATCCTGTTTAGTAAGAATATATATTCAAACCCTCAGCCTGCCTTACATAGCGGGGCGCTCAAGATGTCCTTGCTCATTCACAATTGGCATCAAAACAAGGGGAGGTGGGAATAAAGCAAGAAAGCACAGCTGAGGGGAAAAGGAAGGCAAAATATGGAAATTAGGAAGAAATACAGGAGTATTGCACCTCTGCCAAGAAGGTGCAAAAATAGGAAATCTGGGAAGATACCACCTGTAACAGGATCTTTCAGGCCAAAGAAAGAGCAAGAACAATCCCTCTCCATTTTCCACCACAGATCTTGAATCCTTTGCAGAAGGAGTTACTGTAACAAGGACAGAGGACAGCCATAGATTAAGTGGACTTCTTCTGAAGTGGAGCTTCTCCTGCCTTACTTGGGTTTTTGGCCGGGACTGGAGTCATTCCCTCCAAATCAAAGTCAGGTATGAGGTCAACCTCAGTCTCAGGCTAAAAACCCACTGGAATGCCTTAGAGACAGTGTTACTAATGGGAGCTCCCTGCAGTAAGGAACTGTTTATGCAGGCTTGCACAGTCTCAGATTGCCAGCACAAGATGCAAGGAAGAAGGGAATTTGGCCATAATTTCCTGCTCTTACTTCATACCAGGTGGAGCAATTCAGGAAGCCAAACCCAGAAGCAAAACAGCCATGCCTTCAAGCATACTGTGTGCCTCTGTAGCCAGAAGCACTGAGTACAGAGAACCTGGGTACATTTCTTTCTCTGGGGTCAAGGAACTTTTGTCCAGACAAATATCTCTCTCTCTATCACCAAGAACAAATTTTATGGAGATTTAGGGTATCCCTCCTTTGTATCTCACTGTCTAAACCATCATGAAATCATATTGCTCACCTGATGGCACATAAGAGCTGATTGTAGTCCATGTTCAACAAATGATTCACCAGGCATATTTTAATAGGAGTGAACCATGGAGCTGGGTGAACACACAAAGGCTCTAAACCTTCAGAGCTCCACCAAAGTCCCTGGTAGGCATCAATAACTGTGGCTTTGAATCAAAATACGTAGCAAACCGACACACCTAAAACTGCAGCTCTGTCTGCCCCCTCCCCTTTCTTTCAACACAACAGAAAAGGTTTTCTCACAAGAACCCTTCGTAGCTGAGTTCCAGTTAAGGCTCAGTGCACCTGCAATGTAACAATTGTGTTCAGGGTACACAGG
Organism: Chroicocephalus ridibundus; assembly: GCF_963924245.1. Lineage (NCBI taxonomy): Eukaryota > Metazoa > Chordata > Aves > Charadriiformes > Laridae > Chroicocephalus > Chroicocephalus ridibundus. Next base: position 9,445,631 of record NC_086291.1, on the reverse strand, counting down.
TAATAAGTTTTTTTAGCCCCAACGAGTTGTATTTGCAACTGTAAATTTGTGTTGACAGTTTTTAAGTAGAGCAGATTTTTCTGGCAAATCCCAATCATGTTGTTAATTAATTAGTCTTCAGTATCTGCTCCAATGCCTAAGCATGGGACCATGGCTGTCATGCTTCCTTGATGAGTGAGAAAGGCAGATGTGGTTTTGTCTCACTGTCTGCAGATGACAGGATTTCCCAGAAAGAACTCAGATTTGCTGACCTGAAAGGGGAAAAACAAATACGAGAAACCCAGTATCTTCAGCTACTGACAGCTACCTTCCCTGGTGTGCTCCTTTCTGAAAGCTGCAGCTTAAAACTCACCCACACAGAAGCAATACAGCAATAGCCCTGAAAAAGGTTGAATAGTCTCTGTAGCCTCCAGGTTTTGGGCTGCTCTAGAGGTCTGAAGTACTCTCTGTTATAGTTTTCACCCACCACAGTGAAGCTCAGTCCACTTCCAGCACTAGAAATTGGTATCTTGTCATCACACTGCATATCATGGTGTAAGCTTGAACTTTGGGGGCTCGGGCATGGACAGATGTAGGGGAAGACCATGTAGGTTGGTGATTTTCAGCCTGTGAAGCAGGCTTCTAAAAATGGGGCAGAATCAAGCTGTACTGTGTGATACAGCATCCCACATGTGAATTTTCTAAACATTCTTCATCCTTATTGGAAAATTTTTCAGGGTCCTCAAACAGAAAAACATTGAAAGCTTCACATTATTCTAATATGGTGGAAACAATTAAGATCTCTGTCCCTGTTCCTACCAAGCCAGAACAGAACTTTCTCTACAGCAACAATAATTTAAATTACATTTGATCATGGTAATGCTTTAGTCTAAATAATGGGTAAAGATCTGTGATTATTTTAAATCTGCATTGTTAATTAAAGTAAGATGCTATGGTGCCAGTTTTACCAAAGGGCCTTTTATTCTTTGTTTTTATTACACAGAGGAAAGGGAAAGTCCTGTTTATAGCTGAGAGAACAGAGAAGTAGAAAGAAGGGTTAGCAAAAAGACATTTGAAAATTTATTTCAAATGCAGGTTCAGTTATCATCCTCCCATCAAAGGATCTCAGAACTTCTTTAAACTGCTGGCAACTACCTCACAACTTACCTTTGCTGTAGGCGTTACTAAGCCCTTGAGAATCTGAGGTGCAGGCAGTAGGTGACTTTTCACTCAAGGTTATTCTGTGTGTCAGGAGCAGGGATAGGCAGATTATTCTGGACATGCTATGTGTTTTTGGAGAAGCATTAGGCTACCACGATAATACATGTGGCAGGGGAGAGAGGCAGGAATTCTGTGAACTTCATCACAAGAAAGGATCCCAGCACCGTGGGACCCCAGACAACACAGAAAAAATTCCTGATCCAACACAAAAAATGAGAAATACTGAATCACACCATTAACATTGTGTTGTTCCCTCCCATGTGTTCACTCTTTGTATCATTAATTCTCATTTGTCTGAGTTTATATATCATTATTTGGTTTTGATTTTCAATGTACTTTTTTTTCTCTTGTATCTCTATTCCAAACATGATCAAGCATATTTGTGCAATGATAATATGAGTTACAATGGGGAAAGAGTATTATCACCATGGTAGTATTAAAAATGGGCCAGTTCCGGTGGACATCTTAAAAAGTGGGCTTTGATTTCAGATCGTTAACATCAGCCCCACTGATGTCTCTGAAACTGGGTAACCTGGAAATCAGGCACCTCAGGTTCTAGTGGCTTGGAAATATACTTGGCATTTACTTTTTATGAGAAAGCATGAGAAAATGTTCATTTCTGTCCAGATCCCCTGTAAAAATCTCAGAGGTAAAAGAAGCAGTGCCAGTGCTGAAACGTCTTCAAAGCTGAAATGTATGTTTGAAGTTTTAAAAAAATCACAAAGCCCTAAATTCAGCCACTGGTTTTCAATAAAAACACTTACTAAAATATTTTAATTTTTTGCATGTATTTAAAGAAAAGCCATGGTTTTGTAATGAAAAATGTCAGCAAGATCTAGACAGAATTAGAAGCCACTTCTGATAGCTGGGGGATGAGAGCCTTTGCAAGGTCTACAGAAGATCATGTGGCCACTGCTGGAAGAGATTTTGGCTACCCAAGGTCCCAAACTAGAATGCCTTCATCAGAAGAGAGTAATTTGTCACATTGGAAGACGAAGGGTGAATATCCCATTGCACTAGCACATTCCCTCCATCCCCCCAAGAATTTATTGTTTCACTAATTACATGACTTCAATTAACATTTTCAATGCAGAAAGTGATTGCATGTGCATCCAATGCAACAAAAAACAGATTTTCTGAAAAAAAAAAAAGTTTGTTTTTTAGAAGGACTTCACATTTTGGGTTACTCATGTAACCTGCATTAAAAAAACCCCAACACTAACATATGTAGAAAACAATTGCTTTACGACCCTCCCCTGTATCTTCATGGCCCACATAACACCACCTTTTGTGAGTCATGCAAACGATTCAGCACTGGTGGCAGCAGCACAAATCCAGTGGTGTAGTGTTTTCTGTTCACCTGCAGATCAGAGAACATCGTGTACTTATTTTCAGAGGTATCAATCTGCTAAAGAATGGCTTTTCCTCAGCACATGCTGATGCTGCTGAATGGTGAAGGCTGAGACCTGCCCACATGTGGAGGGTGAAGCAAGTCGTCCCGGAGTAATTCTGATCTTTGGTTGCCTTCAGGGGGTGTTGTGAAAGGGAATTATTCTCACTTTTCCTCTAAATGGGCTCCCCACCCATGCTCCTAACTGACAGCTCAACTTGAAAGAGTTCACCCGCAGGAAACTATTAAACTGATGATCATTCTTGTGGTTTATGCATTGATACAAAAATGTTTCATTTCAAAAAGAAAAAAATACTGTGGTAATTTTCATAATAACTTTTTCCTTCTCTTAAATAAACTTGGGCAGGATCCCAACGAAGGTGGTTGACTGTGTTGGATGAGTAAAGGATAGATCTTTTTCAGCATAACAGTTTTGTGAACATTATTCAATTGAGGGATTGTGCCTCACATCATAGTCAAATACATGGACAGCTGCTTTAGGATAGGGCCCAGCTCAGCCAAAACAAGTGCTAGAATTCAAAGCAAAATGCTTTCTGCCCGGGCTTTAGCGATGTCAAACACAGCTGTGGCATTTTGTTGAAATCTCCCTGGAAGCAAAGTTATCTCACCTCATCAGAAGGCTGTGCATAGTGTCTGCTTTCCCAAGCTGTTTCCAGGGGAATAGGAAAACAGCAAGGTCGAGCTGAACAATTGGGAACTTCTCCCAGGAGGAGAGGAGGCAGGCAAATGTTTGGGAATGTGTTTGTATTTGAAGTGTGGCAGTGGCATGGAGCCAGGGGCAGCATGCTGTGCGAGAGGGAAGAGATGGTCCTTTCACCAAGCACGTTTGGCTTAAAAAGAGCTGATTCCAAACTGGACCTCCATGGTCTAAGAAATGAGCAGGGCAGCTCCCAGGAATTTCCCTGGAAGACTCTCACCTACCTCTGGGCCATGGTCAGGTCAGAGAGAGCAAATGTCTTTCCTTATAACTCAGTACTTCAGTCTCCTATTTCCTCTTCCATCGCCCTATGGCTGCTTTTGTCTTTTCTTTCTGTTTGGGAGTAAATTGGCTCTGAGACTGGACCCAGACCAGTTCACATGACAGCTGAAAGGGTGTTTAACAGAATTAGACTGGCAGGTGCAACAGTCACAGACAGACTGAAAATCACTGACTTGACCAACAAGTTTTCAGAAGCTTCCCATGGCCTCATATTCCCCTTCTGTTTTTCCTGTTGGTTGATCCTTTTCCTCCCTCACCTGCAAAAATAGGGCTCTGCCCATTTATATCTGGATTGTTCTCTAATGATCTGGGAGTCGACTGGAGTTACTGCTTGGGAGTAATGTTGTTAGACTGGAAACAGTGTGCAACACACAGACTCTGAATATGGTCCACATGTTGGCTGTTGACTTTAATACTGATCTTTGCTTTCCTTGTGCTCCTCTGATGCACCCTGCAGGTGCTGGCACAGAGCTGGCACCAAGATGCCATTGGCATAAGTGATCCGATACTGACACCAAATAGTGGGAAATGATACCACAGTGGTGAGGTAGGCACTGCCAAGGAGAGCTGGCTGATACGGGAACTGGAGAAGATGGTTTCCATGGAATTAAAATCTCCTGGCAGGAGTTTGTGATTCCCACAGAGGCTGATCAAAGCATCATTTGAGTGATAAATAATAAAAGGCAGGAGCACATCTGTCTTACTGCCAGCCCTGTTCCCTCGCACACTGGCTAACTTTTCCAAGGACTTTCAAGGAAAGGATGAAACAGTGCAGTGATTTGCCTTTCTACTAATATGTAATCTTATTTGTGTTTTGAGGCTGAAGTGCTGGTGTGTGGAAAGTCTGTGTGAAGCCCTTCTGTGTTGCTTTGCTCTTTTCAGTGCCAAGCTTCCTCCTTTGATTAGGGAAAGAGAATGCTTAAAATGCTTCAGGGTCAGATCTGACCTTGGAAATAAGGAATTGAACCATGAGGAGGTAGAGCTAGACAAGCACATCTGCATCATAAGAGTGCTCGAAAGAGGCCCTGAGATTCAAAGGCTCACCCAGACTAGAGTCTTAAAAGAAAAGAGACTTAAAAATCAGACAGAACCCTACAGCAAGGTCTCCTAAATGTCATGCAAATTTCCAGCATTCACAGGAAGATACCATGAAATGTTAAAAAAGAAATAATACTATCAAAATGATTATGGAGCCATTGTTGTGCTTAACCAACTAGTACTTAACAATCCACAGCCCGCATCAAACTTAGCAGTGTTTTGCAATGTTAGGAATAATTTATTGCTCTTGATGTCTTTTTTTGCTTCAGTTGGGGAATTTTAGTCCTTGAAATATATATGCAAATTTAGTCTGGTCTGTAAGTCACATCCTAATTTCACTGAGCTAGTTTACATACCTCTGATATATAACTTACTGGTAACTTAGTGATAAAAAACTTACTGTCTGGGGGGGTGCGTGGTTTTGTTTTTGTTTCGTTTTGTTTTTTTTCTCTTCAAACCGAAGTGCTCCCTAGGAAAGTGTTGCCAGGTAAATTACTGATGTGTGTCTTGCGGTGATGATTTCAGGAATGTTTCAACTCCTGTCTTCCATTTCTGTATTTTCAGTAGGTTAGTCGAAAGATGACTTGAAGAGGTGGAGTCTGAGATAAAAGAGAACATAAATCAGATTACGAAAGTATATGCAGAGGCCTTTTCTTAACTGTTCCAATTCTCTAATATGTTTAACCCCAGGAAGTAACTTGATGGGTAAACCTTAGATCATACTCAGAACCACTAATTTTGCCTGAATCCGGTGTTGAAAAGGGGAATTATCCACTCTAAAACTTTATCCTCATCATCTGACTTGCATTTTCAGAGGTAATTCATCTTTTTCTTACTCTACCTCCAACAAAGGTGTTAGTTGTTGTGTAGTTTAAGGAGCTGGATAGAGATGAGTCATAAGAGAGGAATAAGCTCTTTTTCTTACTTTTCTTTAGTAAGGGGATTTTCTCGACACCCGTCTCACCAATTAAAACTCCACTTCAGCAGAATGTGGTAGGGCTCTGCCATCTCTATCTTTTAAGATTGGTTTCCTAAGGAAGTGAGAAACATGCCATTACATGCTCCATATGTCTGTTTCTCTCTGTCATCCCCCCCACCCCCCGCCTGCCCCAACAGTGTTAAAATCTGCTGATTTATTTTAACCACAAGTATAACAGAGGAGCGCAGTTGCCAAAAATATAAAGCTGCTAGAAATGTCATGGAAATCAGACGCTGGGTAACGTGAGACAATTTACAGCTCGAACTTACTCTTGTTAGACAGCAAAAAAATTTAGCCTCAGACATTCATCTGTAGGAAGCCAGACTTCACTAGTTTTGCTACTCCTACAAATACTTGTTTATTTCTTTGATTCTGAAGAACAGTTATGTCCAGAGATAACATTTTGACATCATGCATATGTTTAAAAGTGAGCTGAAACTGTTGAGGCTTCAATCTGCAGCCAGAGACCAGTAGTGCTAAGACCTCCTCTCGACAGCAATCTACCCAAATTCCTGGTGGGTGTTTCTTCTTCATTTTTGGCTACAAGACTATGCAGGTTTTCATACAGCTTTTGCCATTCACAACCTTAAACTAGTTCTGAAAGAGCCATTTTGCCTTGTCATCCCCTGCTTTGGATAACTACCTTGCCCCAAGGAATGTTTTCAATGCCTTCTCAGCAAGGGCAGTGAAATTACGCACATTGTGTTTGGCTGTTTGGCTTATTGGTCCTAGAAAACCTGCAGAAACTTAGACTTATGTTCCTCAAGTACTTGAGCTGAATTCCAAGTTTTAAAAGGAATTTCTTTCAGCCATGTCTCAGAAAGACACTGGATGTGTCTTTTGAATGCTTATTTCAAGATCAGAAACATCCTAGGCTTTTCCTGTCATGTAGAGGACTGAAATGATTCAGGTTCACTCTATTAATTCTGAGAAATTCAGAGAAAGGATTTTGTCCAGGCAGACACTATGATGAAATGGAACAGACAAATCATGTTAGACCCTATCTAACATTCTGATTCAGGCTTTGTCTGTCTTCTTGCAGCTGGTGTACTGCCAGGTTAAACATCATATTGCATGCCCATGCAACAGGGAACTTGTATCTCTTCTCCATCAGAAGTGTTGTTTCTGGGAAATCTAGTAGTGGGCACCAAGATTGTGGAATCACGGTGCTACTAGGCCTTTTGTCAGCTGTATCTCTGCTTCTAAAAGCCCCCACTCTAAGGAGTGACTCCTGGCTCTACGCAGAGAAAAGTGGTTTGCAGCCACAAAGTTCAAAGGTAGCCTTCTCCAAAGTGAGTGGGCCTTGTCTAGTGCTTCACGGTACATTTCTCAATCCCTTCTGAGCCACATGTAACATCTCCATGGCTTTGAGATATAAGAAGAATTTATTTGTGTGCTTATTTCAGGTAGTTTTGCATGGAAAAAGCTGCAGACTGTGTCACAGCCTGTAACAGTAGCCATGTTTTTGTATTAGGGATATGTTTCACATCATGGGGCTCGAAATGAGGGATGTTTCACTGTGATAGTGTTCAGGGAGCTGGACAGAATGCTCCTACCTTCTTAATGGCAGGGGCTGCTAGAACAAACTGCTTCTAGAGATGCACTGAGATTTCTCTGAAGGAATTAGATAGTCCACTCCCAAAGGGATCCCAAGGGAAAGCACCATAGACAGTTGAAGAACCAGGATCTGACAATAAACCAGGGAGCTCAGCGATTTGGCAGCATAGATGTTCTTACTGCTGTTATTTTTGAACCAAATCTGGTTTTTGTTGTGAAGCAGTGGGAGTTGACTCTGGGCATGCTGCTCCTGTTCACAGCAGGGCCCTCTCATAAGTGCCATGAGAGGAATTTTAAGTGGTCTCCTGCAGGATTATTCAGTTAATTGTTAGTGAGGACAGCTGGGTGACTTAGGTCCTCTCAGCAGAAAGCAATGTATAGTTTCACTGCGCTGGTAAGCCAGGCACTTTGCACTGTCTGCGTGGTGAGAATCTGCAGTGATACTATGACTGTAGAAAATGGTACGAAATACAGTATTCCCTGCAATAATGAAGGGGATGTACAGATGGGACTTTTAGTGAGATCAGGGCAAAATATTCCTTGGGACCTGAGCCCAAATCAGATGCCATGATGAAGAGGTCTTGATCAGCTGCCTCTAAACTTCAGCCTTGAACTGAAGTGGATATTTGGTCCAAAGTGTGCTCCTTCACAAAGGTATTCTTAAACACAATGAGGTGGCTGTCACTAGAAGCCACAGTAAGTGGACTTCTACCCCACAGACCTCTCAGCCTCTCGTACAATGGCATGCCCTCTCTACCTAGGCTTGGGTGAGATAGATCCTGACAGTTGAATTCCCTTTTGATTGAATGTGTAATGGCCCAAATGACTATTATAAAGTTAGGGCTAGAATAAGGATTTAGAATAAGGATTTAGGCCATTAGAATGCTCAGAACCAGCATGACTCAGTGTCAGATTCAAATGCAGCTTCATGTCAAACAATTCAGACCTGCTCCCCCAGTCCAAGTCAAGTCATGTCATAACAGAGGGCATGCCCTTATCTTTTATTTGGAGGGATGGGGGTGAAAAAACATACCCTGCTGTCTCAAACAGCAATATGAATGCCATGAAAGCTTACTGAACCCTGATGCTATACATTAAAGCCAGCATAAACCTCGCAGAAGAATTCCGGCCTCATGGGAAATATTATATACAAGGATGTTTGAGAACTAGGGCCGAAGGGTTTAGTTTGATGTCTTAATTGGGACCTGATGCACAGCTGCCACTGGGTTTCTTTGCTCCCTAATCTTCATTTCTTTTGCTTGGCAGACACCCTGCAGACAAGCAAGCCTTCAAAAGCTGAAGAAATGTGTTCTAGGTGAGGGTCTAACAGGTTATATCCCAGAAACCTCTGCAGGATGTGCATAGTTAAACAGAGTTTCCCACTGAGCTATTAGCAGTGTAAAGCCAAGCAGAGTTTTCTTTGGATGAGGCATGCATTTCTGTCCCTCTCCTGATCTCCACGCCCAGGCCAAGAACACTTGGGTAACTTTTTTTCCTTTTACAGAGTCCTGTGACCTGCAGGAGATTTATAGCTGCTGCAGAGAAACAGGTGCCAGAATGACCATGGTATATTGGGAAATTCCATTCCACTGAGAGAGCGCAGATCCAGGGGATGGTCAGAGCTGGTCCAGGACTTTGAAGAGAGCAAAGTCAACTTGAATGCCAACTTCTTTCTTTCTTTCTTTTTTTTTACTTTTCTTTTTTCTTTTATCTTTTCTTCCAGAAAGACCAGGAATTGAGTAGCAGAGTTCCTTATGTCTAAGTGGTGATGATACAGGAAGGAATACAGGGGACCCCTTGCTTTTTGCCAATAGTGAAAAATTATTTGCGTCAAGAATGATCAATAGCTGTCTTGTAAGAGAGATTTTTCCAAGGTCAGTTTTCAATCTTCCTTCAAAGTGCTTGACCTTGCCAGATTCACCACTGAGCCTGGCGCCACCTGTATGTCTGAGTGATAAATATGGAACGTGGAAATTCACCTTTTCCAAAGTCACTGTGTCTAGGTGCCATCTAAGTGAAAAGAGAGAGGTTGTCAGACAGAGTAAACCTCCAAAATGGAAAAGCAAAGCAAGAAGTTTAGAAGAAAGATTCTCTGCCTATGAGATAGACTTATCCTAGAGAGAATCTTTGCTTGCAGACTCAACATCTGGCTGCTCTAAAATGTTGGTTTTGGGCCATTTTAGAAGTTGTCATCCTCACATTGTGTATTCCTAATTTCCCCAGAAACATTCTTCTGCCTTGACTATTTTAGTTTTACCACTTCCTGGGGTCATGTTTTCCCATATGACTTGTGGCCTGGTCTCCTCCTAGTTCCTCAGTGTCAAAAAGGAGATCAGAAGCTTGGGCATGCACTGCATCTCCCCACAGTACTGTTGGCTCTGTGTCCCCTTGAGATGTTTCATTCATCCAAGAGGTAGTGATATTTGCTTTTGCCCTTCCTGCTACAAAAAATGACCACCCCAGAGTCAGCTGCTTCTCCCAACCAACCAGACTTCTTTTTGAAGTCCTAGAAATCTGGGCCAGAAAATGCCAGCAGTTTCAAACAGCTGGGGTTTTCTCTAAATCTAATTTGTTCTTCTGTACCATATCTACAGTAATATGTCTGCCCTCAGTTCTCTATTCATTGGCCTCTTGTTATACTGGGAAAAAGAAATTTAACAGAACACACTTTCTGACGGACTGAACTTCTTTTTAATTTATTCTTTTAATAAAGTTGCAGATGAAAATTTGGGGAAACAATGGTGAAATGTGTCCAAAATGTCAGACCGTGGAGGAGAATGAGATGCTGAGATCCAGCTGTGAAATTCCACAATGGATCTTCTCTCAGAGATCTGCCAGAGAGGATCTGGGCTGTGCTACTTGCAGCTTCAAGTTAACTCTACGCTGAAAGTTGGCACAAAGAGGAAAAATGTCCCTTTTTCTTGCACTTCTAGCATCTTCCCAGCAGGGACCAGTGGCCAGTAGCCAGGTTTGAAAGGGAACTATGATTGATGGGTGAATATGTAATGGGGAAAATATCTTGCTGCTTCCTCATGTCTAATTCCCACTGCTTTTGCAGGCTGTATCCCAAAGCACTGCTGGGAATAAACAAGTGAGTTTCCTTTCTTGGACATCTTGATACTTATGAGATGGACAGTTCAATGTGAAATCAGTTCATGCTCATTAAGTGAAGATTTATCGTTTGTATACAAAGGTACATAAACAAAGCTTCCCAAATAATCAGAATTAATAAAGACTCATTGTTAATGGGAGAAAATATGGCTTCCAGCGATCAGATCTAATGTGTGTGGAGATCAATGTAAGTTCTATACAGTCCTCCTAATGTCACTGAAAGTGGGTCTTCTTTCATTCCTGTTGTGATTAGCTCCACGGTGAGGTCACTAACAGCCTCCTTGCAGAATGCCAGGTGGGCATTTAAATAGTTTTTGCCAGTGACAGAAAGCCATTGAGATGTAAAGGATAGTTTTGTTGCATTTTGCATTTTTATGGTATGGTTAAGACTTCTGTCATGCTGGACAATACTTTCTATGTTGAGTTTTGAGAAAAACTACTCTGAACTGTAGGAGTGGACATTTTAGGACCCAAAGGGCTGCTTGCAATAAAACTGATAGGGCAGACTGCTTCTGACTTGCAAGAGTGTATTTAGCATATATTTGCATGGTGCCTATCCCACTGGAAGGCTTGTTTGTGTGCGTCTTCTACAGTGCATCAGAATGAATGAGTGCAATGTCTGAATAGCTGAATGAGTGGTAAAAGATGGAAGCTAGAAGTATAGGCATCACACAAATGAAAACTTTCTTGATGTTCATCTAGAATAGTTTGTTGGGTATTTTTTGAGGGCAGTGGTTGATTTGTTCTCTCTTCCTAAAAGGAATAAATTTTGATGAATTCCCCCCAAATCATTACATCTTCCGTTACTCAAGAAGAAATGTCAAGACCCTATGAATAGTGACAGGAAGGATCTATTAAGGATTTCCCTACACACACATTCTGATTTCACTGTTTCTGCAGTGAGTATTTGGCCATACTATTTCTTTTTAACCTTCAGATTCATTGAGTGCCAATGATTAGTTGTAAAGGAAAAAAATCTTTAGATGCCTAGATAGTGTTCTGCAGATGTTATCCATTGTAGGTGATGCTGTCTTGAGGTTAACTACAAAATAATAAAAACCCCAACCTCAGAGAGAGTCAGAGAGCTCTTGGGAGTGGTAATGCAGTACAGAGCCTTTCACCCCGAGGTCAGCAGGTCAAACCCATTCCAGACCAGGAGTGACCAGCAGTTATTACACGTCTGCATTCGGATTCGCAGAGATGATTTGCAAAGTGTTGCTTTTATTAGTGCTACTGGAAGGCCGTTCGTGCACCAATATTGCAAAACTTGCTGATCTATGCAATTCTTCCTAGACAACAAGGAAACAAATACTTTACAACTGTTCAGAAATATCGGCTTATTTACAGCACAAAAATCATCAGACTAGTCATCATTTGCCCTTTTGTGGGCCAGCACAGTAGGAGGATCAAAGATGCAATTGACCACAATTAAGGACTTTATTCTCTTACCTCTAGATGTGGCCTCTGGGGTCAATCTCAGAACACTAATAGCTCCCACCACAAAGCTAAGTCATTCTTCATGAGTATTTCACTAGAGATGTTTATCATCAAGAAGTGACCAAGAATCTTAAATGAGCGAAAATAAAACGGTGCACAGATTGAAAGAGCAAATGCAATAATTGGATTAAAAGAGAAAAGTGAGAACTAACAATTAAAAAAGGAAAAAGAAAAAGCTGAGAATGTAAGAAAAACTCATCAGTCTCTGTAAGTCTGTTAGGGGCAGTGCTGACACACACACCTTCCACAAGAAACATTGCTGCAGGCAGTCCATTAGACATGTGGAAGGACTACTGCACGAAGTCAAAGAAAATCTAAGCTTCTTTTCCTCTGCCATAAATCATAGCGTGTGTTTTTTTTTCCAAGGCAAGGTGAAAGACTGATTTTTGCACAGTGTAGGGCTGCATATATTAGCTTCTGATTTTCAAGGAAATGGCACCATTTCTCAATTACGTGACATGTATTATGTTGTCAGTTTCAACATGTGCAGTAATAGCTAAACCTACTCCATCCTGTAAACCTGTTCTCTGCTCTTGTGCACCATCCCCTCTCCCTGATTGCTGCTTTTCAAGCAATTTCTCCTAAGCAGCTTTCCTTCTCATTTTTCAACTGAAATTTGAGGCCGTGAAAGATCTTAAGTTCTCTGAGGCGGCAGATGAATGAAATCCACCCTCACCCTCTACCCCAGATTTAGGAGGCCAGATGCTTTGACTGAAGAAATCAGAGTATCTCCACATCACACAAAGCAACACTGTATAAATGTACTCAGGATGGCACTGGCATTCTAATAAGTGGATTGGACTAATTAATTAATTCAACTAGAAGCTAACTATTAATGTCAACTTTGCATCACAGTAAATCTAGTTTTGGGGATTGTGCATTGCTCATTACCTATGGTAAACAACACAGATGGATAAAGGAGAAATTAGTCTCAAAGAACTCAAAGAAAAAATAAAAAAGAGTAACTCTAGAAGTGAGGACGTGAGTTTTAGAAGGGAAAGGAACGGGACTGGAAGATCACAGAGGACATGGGAATCCTAGGCTTCATTAAACCTTGAAGAGGGGAGTCTATTGGGCTTTCTGCCATAAAACCGGTGGCACTGATGGGCCACATGGTATGGGCGATTCCCTCTTCAGAGATATCACTGTAGGGGCCGCAACTGCAGCAATGTTGGTGGCTTTATTACAACTTATACACTGGTGTCTGTGAGCTCTTCCTATACCACATCTTGCCCAAGTATTGAGCACAAACTTTCATTTGTTGTAACAGAGGAACAATGATGGAATTGCTTTCTAAAGTAATTTTCACTGCAAAGTAAATAGAAACCATCTTCCTCCATCTCAAGGGTGAAAGTAATTCCCTTGGAGTCAGTGGTGCTCTAACAGTAGGGGCCTTGAGTCTATGCCTAAACCACCTGCCTTTATTAATTATTATCATCTATCACATCTATAAGGATAGTCTCTACAAGCAGAATTTTTGTGTTGGGTACAGACTGATATGATTGATGGGAATCTCCAACCCAAGCAGTGGAACTCCCCCAAGTTAATTTCGTCCATTTCTCCACCTCTGCATAAACCCCACTTTAAGCCAAGCTTCACTATTGCCTGCAGTTTGCACCAGGCAATGCTCTGCAACATTCTGAAACTTTCAGGATGTTTCATTCCAAGTTGGATTTCTCTGAATCCACATCAGTTGGGAGCTGGCTGTGCCACAGAGGTGGTATAAAAAGAACTGTTTAATAGTAATCTATTTTCCTAGCTGATCTGAAGTGAATTGGGGGTTTTCAGATGTTTTTTTTTTCCTCCAGATTAGTGGATCTGTCTGCCACAAAACCGGGCAGATTCCAGTGTGCAGGCAAGGGAGAGCCTGGCACCCAACATTTAGTCTGAAATTTCTCCCTGTCTTCTTCCTCTCCAACCCAACCTGCAGCTCTGCTGAATTGGCTGTGTGAAATCTGCCCCTTCTCTCAAGCTCTGCGAGCCAGTGTTGCCTCTGAAAATCTGGCAGAACGAAGTGGGTATGTTCATACGCCCGTTTTGCTGCTCCAGCCTCAGCTTTGCTTACCCTCCCTCTTTCTGCTGCTGAACGGCCAGTTGTTTAAAGAGCTTTTTAAATGGTGAATTTAAAGAAACACAGACAAGGTAGAAACAAGATTACGAGGTCACTGAGGTGAGGGGAATTGACCCCATCTGAGAATGAAGGAAATGTGAGCGCAGAGTAAATGCCGTCTGTGCTCTGGAGCGGTGACCCTGCCCTGTGAACTGTCTGACACGAGGCTGCCCAAGAGCAGGCCGTTTCAGCTGATTTCACTTCCCGGCTCTTGGGTGCCAGTGCTACAAAGAGGTACATATTATCTGACTGCACGTTACTCAGCCCTTAGGTTCCCCGCTTTCTGATGGAGGGCTTCCTATGACCTCTAGTAAATGTGGGAAGCAAAATCTTTGAGACCTGCATCTTTGGGGATGTTTACTGTAATAGGTGTTTTTTGCTTAGAACTGGATCTGTACAGTGTGGCAATGGTTGGTTGGTTGTTGTGTTGTGGTTGTGGTTTTTTTTTTTTTCCTGTGAGGCTTGGAAACAGAGCAAGGAATATTTAAATGCCCCTTAGCAGGAAAACCTGATCTGCTTGCATGAAAATCCCATGAAAACATTTCTATTTACACAAAGGGGGGGACAAGGGTAAGCCTTAATTTCTGTCTTAGATAATGATGAAATTAGCCTAAACTGAGAATAAATGTTAAGTGATGACTAGTTACTGGGGTGACTTTCTCCACAGTAGTAAATTCTCCCCTAACTACCCATTGCATTAAACTCTTCACCAGGAGAAAAGTTTAATTTAGGAGAATCACAGTCCTCCAAGAAACTGAACTCATATTTTCCTTTGAAGTTTCATGCGATCTGCAGAAAGAAGCCCCTCTGAGCTCAACATGGAGAAGATATCATTAGAGAAATGAAAATTAGTAGGAGTGCCACAATAAAACTACAGTGCATGGAGATAGACTGCCACGCTGCCATATCTGTTCAAAGGCTCACCCCCTATCCTAGGACTCTTTAAAAGGGGAACATATTCAATTAAATGAAGGTTACTGCCATTATTCCAGTTATGCATTACTCTTCCTACTCTGATTACATTAATCTTGCTTCAGAAGAGGGTTAGAAAAATTAATTCTTGATATACTGTAAGAGAGGAAATCTCGTGCTGTAGCTGAGGGCAGGGTGACCTGAAGAGCTTCTTCCCCCACCCAATCAACATTCTTCTGTGGTCAAAGGGAATTAAGTCTTGTGTGGATCCCAAATGTGCAAATGTCAAACAACCCCCCAGCTCCTCAGGCTGGGCCCTCAGTAGTCTTTTGTGGTTTAAAAACAACAGAACTTGCTTCCCAGTTGCAGGCTTTGAGAGAGCCTATCTGTTTGTGTCAGATTTCTCTGCACAGCCCTAGATCTCTACTACTTAATTTCTGTTCGTGGATGGATAGAGCTGGCATCTACTGAGTGTATTTCAAGACTGTAAACTAACTATCTTACTGATACAAGTGTCCTTTTCAAAGCTTACCAGTTGTTTAAAAGACTTTCTTGGCTGTGAAATTGAGTAGGCAATATTATATCCTTCTCTACTGCTCTAGTTTATCTGGTAGTGACAGCTCCGTTCCTCCCCACTGCAAATTGGTATACGTCCTCTCCTTTGCAAGGAAACTATCATCTGAGATGGTCCTTTTTGTGTCTTTGGGTGATCAGCTCTCCATCCTTCTCCCGTTTCCCAAACAAATATCTTTTCATGCTCAAACTCTGAGTTATTGTTTCTTTGTTCTACACTGATATTGAGGGACAGGGCTTTTCAGATTGTAAGGATTTCCATTTTTTTCCCTCTCCCCCCCAAATATTTGGCTAAATTGGGCCAGAAACTATTCTCTTTTTAATTCTTAATATACCAGAAGTTCCTCAGACTTCACTAGTGCTCTGGGAAATTATCATCTTTTTAGTTTCTGAGCAAATGGCAGCAGCACTGCCGAGAGGAGTATCATTTTACAGAGAGCTTCTTTGGAGCTTTCCTGGTCCACTGTCTGAAGGACAGACCCATTAACAGAAGGGCTACAGCCAAGGATCAGCACATCTAAGGTCTCCAGCCTCAGCAGAGACCCCCAGGAATCTGCGCAGATTTCCCTTGGAAGCTTTCCTTGGAATCAATAAAATTTCATTAGACCCCTGCTGTGCCAAATGTAGCATATAAGGTTCAATGAAAAAAAAAAATCACTGGCTTTCATAATTTTCCCAATACAGTTCTCTGGCCCATACTTTCTACTGCCTCCTTGCCCTTCATAGTAAAATTAGCTATTGCAGACAACAGCCTTTAAAAAAAAAAAAAAAAAGGACAGCTGAACTATTAGCCAAAGGCCACTAACTACTGCAGTGAATCAAAGTAACTCACAAATAACCCTGAAAAACTTATAGCTCAAACAGAATTTACCATAGTTGACAGCTATCTGTTGTAGACTTCTCTGTACTACTTTTTTTACAATATATCAGCCTATATCAGTTTTTCTTTTGTGACTTTTAGTGCTAGAAGGGGTTGTGCTAGAAGCATGTCTTCAAAATATGGCTACTACTTTGGGAGATCCCATGACAGTTTCTATATTTGTCCGCAACTTTAGTCAAACCAATGGAGGTGCAGATATTCATAGCAGAAATACAGTTATAAAAGGCTGGAAAAGATATGAGAAAGAACAATGTTAGTCTGAATCTAGAGAACATTCATTACAAAGGGGAAAGAGAAGGTTGGCTCTGCTCTGAAATCTTTTCCTAAAATGGATTACTTGGTCTAGAAGCTACCTAAAATTTTACACGAAATAGGTGCTTTATTCTACACCACCACCACCAACAAAAACCTTTGATAGATCACATGATTGGAAGCTGCAGCTTGCCAAATTCAGTCTGAAAATAAAATGCAGTTTTGCAGGTAACTCCAGAACTGGAATAATGTACCTGAAGGCATTGGGAATTGTCCCTAGTTTGCTGTCTGGATGTCAGGATTTGTATCTTGCAATGTTTTGGGGTTTTTTTTCCAGCTCAAATAAAAATTGTAATTGTAGTGCAAGGTTTCTTGAGTGACATGGGATTTTTGTTGCCTAGTGCTCTGTAGAAGGGGCAGATTAGAACAGTCTCTTCTAAATTAAAGATTTAAAGTCTATGAAATGTTTGCAGCACCCATGTTATGCAAGCTATTTCACGGTTACATATACCAAAGCCCTGGGGAAATTCAGTCCTAACATTTCTTTATCTACTTAATTAGAGGAACACCATAATCACACCAACAGAGGTATATAGGAATAAAATAATAAAGAAGGTACAATGCATAAAAGAAGCTGCAATTAATTTCCCTTTGAGCTTAACTGAATAAAAGCAGTGAATCATTTTATTTTTACCAGTAGATTTTTTACAAATAGACTTAAAATATTTCTCTTTAGATTTGTGGCTCCAACAGCTGCAGTTGAAACCAGCAATCAGCAAAGCCCCTTGTTTTTATTGGAGCTGAAGTGGCTTGTTGAAAATGGATTGGATTACGGGGATCAATCAGCAGCAGGTCG
Source organism: Chroicocephalus ridibundus (assembly GCF_963924245.1). Taxonomy (NCBI): domain Eukaryota; kingdom Metazoa; phylum Chordata; class Aves; order Charadriiformes; family Laridae; genus Chroicocephalus; species Chroicocephalus ridibundus. The sequence goes on along the minus strand of NC_086291.1, from coordinate 9,428,276 downwards.
AGGATTCAGAGGGAACTCTGCCAATGCAGTGGGCTGCCAGGAGCAGCGAAAATCCTTGGGCTAGTGGCAAGTCCTAATGTACTGGAAAATCCATTGTTTTACAAAGAGCTTTGGAGATAGGAAGTAGATAGAGTTGTAGAAGAATGCAAAAATAACAATAATTCTCTCCCAGGTTCCTTTTGTTCTTTTGCACAACTGAAAGGAAAACAAACTCCACGGAAATGACGCCTGAGTGTATGTCTAGACAGTGCCAGGAGATGATCAGAAATAGGACAGATGCTAAAGCACGATCTTCCCTGAGTCATAATTTAGGAAATGGAACATTTCTGAATTTCAATAGCAGTCATATTAGAAATTTGAAAACTGCCATATGGTTCTGTCCTGTGCAGTTCTGGATTCTCCCAGAATGGTGATGATTGCTGTTGCTTTCCATTAAATTCAAGTTGAATAATCTTGTCATTGTTCTGGAGGTGGTCAGTTCTCAAAGTATTAAGCCTTGGTTAATGTCAGGATGAGCTGACACCCCTTTGTGTCCCCAGTTACACAGCAGTTTCATTACACAACTTGCTGGGAATATTACTAAATAGACTAAAACCAGATTAATTAATAACTTCTGCCTTCAACTCATTTAGAATTCAGTGATGGTTCTCTACTTGTCAGTTATGAATTAGCCCCCTCATTCAGTTGGAGCTGTCTCATAGCCATCTGAAGTCTGAAACCGCAGATGGCAGAGAGATGGTCATGAATCCTGCCTGGCCTTGTTGACACAGGAATCTGAGTTTCAAGATGAAAGACAGGCATTTGCTGATCTACACTCACGAGTATTTGGGAATATCAACCTCCAGCTGGATGCTGAATAGAACAGTAGTTCACAATTCCAAGAAATGTTTGCAGCGTGTGGCTCGTTCTCTTGAACTCTAGTCACATGGCAAGGTAACACAGATGTTTTCCTCAAATATCACCATTATTAAAAACAGGTAGCTCTGCTAGAAGCGCAGCAGAGGAATGGGTCTATCTGATGACAACATCTATTCCTGTGTCAGTGGCAGGATATGGTTCCCATGAGACCGTGTGTCAGATATTAAACCGATACTACTCTTGAACTTAGCCAAATGTCTGGCATGAAAGGGTTAGAAAATCCACTTCATGAGCAGAGTTTATAACAATAATAAAAGTTCTCGAAACTTGGGAGCCTAACGAAAATCCACGTAACAGTCCAAGAAAAGCTGAACAGTGGAAAAAGTGAGACATTTGAATATTCTCCCTCTTTCTGTGTTGGGCTCTTGTGCCCTTGGTGGGACTGATTCTTAAGTGTCAAAGGGCTACCGTTCCCCTTGGAGAAATGTTCTCCTCATCAGCTTGCAAGAGAAGAGATTCTACATTGTAAAATCAGTCAGAAAAGAGAAAGTGTCAGAGATCTGTTAATTCTGATTTGAAATAGCAAATTCTTTGTGAAGGATGTTGAGGACTATGTTTTTTTGGGACAAATGGAAGTATTTCATTCTGAGGAAATCAGCATGTCTGATTTCAGGGCTGATTCTTAAAACCTTGTGGGATGCAAGATTTTAAAAATGTCAAAACAACATTGTGCTTTGAAAGGAAGATGTGAAATGCTTCTTTCTCAAACTTGAAGTCTTCTGAACATATCCCTCTCCAGAATAAAGAGCCAGTAAAATGAAAGACAATTTTTCTTTCTTTTCCTTATTTTTCCCACCACTTTTCTCTACTGCTTCTTATTCTATATTTGGGACATAAATGTTAGATGATTTGGGAAAGGAATGTCTATTTCTAGTTGCTCAGTGGAACGCCTGAGACACTTTTAAACATTTTTGGACAGTACAATAATATAATGAAGTTCAGAGATCTTGGGATATAAGGTTTAAAGTGGAGGGGATTATTTCTGTTTCATGTAATGTCAATTTTCCAAGGCTGTGATATCAGTGTCTCTCCCAAAGCATAAAATATACAGGAATAAGTAAAAGGGCTACATTCTGTTGCTTGTTAAGCTGAGGATAACAGAAAATTGTTCTTTTCCAAAGTTTTGGGGTAATGCTGCCAGAAAGAAGGGCATTATAAGGGAGCTGTATGCCCTTTTTTGGAGCACTGTCTCCCAGACCATATTTCATTTGAACTGCTTTGTCATCCCAAATGCTCAGGGGCATCTTCTGGAAGGAGGCACACTTCCAAACAGTGAAGTACCTCGCATATCCTCCTACCCTACAGAGCACAAACAGTGAACGTCTGCCCGCTGCCAGGACTGGCTGTTCTTTTATTTTTTGCATTCAAAATACACTGTGGGCATCACTGGTTGTCAGAGAATATACCAAGACCTCCCAGGTCAAAGCAAAAATCTCTGCTACTTGACCTGCAAAAGTGCTAAATTGTTCTCCTTAGGTAAGGAGGCAGGAATACAAAGCACATTCTATTTTAGGCCCTGAGTGACCCGTCTGTAAGTATGCGTGTAAATTACCAAACCTTGTTTACACCTGCTGATGCAAAAGCATCGTGTACCTGTATCCCATTTAGAAAGCTGTAACCAGTGTATTTGGATTTCATCAGTTAATATTCCCTTTGCATTTCAGGCCTAAACAGCTGAACAGCAGAGTGGTTTAGCCGTTCTTCTGCAAGAGTCTCTGAACATGTAAAATACATATACATATTATTTTAATTTTGCAAACAAAGCCCACTTTATGTTGAAAGATTTAATTTGTGCGGCAAGGTTTCAAATGGAAACACAGCTTGCCTATGTGTGGTAGGACAAATAGCATTTTAAGTGACTCTTCAATGGCTCCCGTGACATCCTCTTAAGCAATCAGAGGCACAATAAACCTGTGATTTAGATGAAGAAGCTTCTTGGTGGAGAAAGAGATCAATAGACTTTAATGGAAAAAGTCACTAATTTTTACTCCAGAGTAAACTCTGATGATGTGACTGGAAACTGGATAGTTCCTAGTTTGGATTCCCAAGCATCTGACATGTTCACGTGCAAGATATTATTCATCTTTGCTCTGACAAGGATCTTCCTTTCTGCATTTCCCCCATCTCTCCTAGGAATCAGGTTTGGCTAGCAGGCATCTACTGTACTTGCATTTCATATTTATCGTGCTCCAAAGCAAGCCTCAGCTTTGTTTACAGTGGCCAATTGATAAAACATGTTTACCAGTGCCTTTGCCAAAGAATAAAGGCCCTGGAGGTTTTATGATGGTGGAGACTTTGTGGGATAATTAGAGGTCTGCCCACCTTTTTCCACATCTTTCTCTAGGCAATGGAAGCCTCTGAATTTTCAAAGGGAATAAAAATAAGCAGAGTACAACTATGTCTACTCTCTACTCAGGCCTCTTACAATTTATCTCGCCAGCTCTCTAGAGCTCCTGATGCTTTCCCCTTTATCTGCTCAAGCTCTGGGGATTTTCTGGGGCTCTTTGTTAAGCCACATCACCTGGCTGGATGCACCACCCATGTTACGCCAGAGGGATGTAAATCCCTCATGCTCTTGCCTGGACAGCAATGTTCTTTGCAGCGACTTTGAACAGTAAAACAGCAACAACACAGGCAAAGTGTAAATGGCCTCAGCTGGCTGCCTGTGCCTGTGCCAGACCTGGCTTGTGCGTCTGCACAGTCGTGTTGGAGCACCTGGGGCTTCCCTGAGCCCAGGACCGCTCTGTTCACCTCCCGTGCTCTGCCCAGCACCAATAAAGCAATCACCCACTTCGGGATCTCCTCCTCCTTGCAGCAAACCTATGTGCCAGATGGGAGGAGATCTTTTGCGTCTCAAAGGACATGAGCTGCACCACTTCTTGCAACAGTTGCTGGAGGGGAGAACCGTCTCTGCTGTTTGCCCTTCGGGATTTAACAGATGTATCAGCCAATCTATTTATGTTTTTAGGAGTTTGGCCTAGCATGAATTTGGCTGCTAAATTTCTGCAGAAGCCACGAACGAGCACATGGGGAATCCGCATGTTGTTCTGGATCTGGGTGATATTCCACATCTGTGGGGAACTCAGAGACCCTGTGTCCTTAGCAGGATTTACTACATGACAGGCTGAAAGATGAGAAAAGTAGATTGTCTGTGTCTGCCCTGCAAGGCTGAAAGAAAGCTCAAGAGGGGTGATAAACATGCTCAGCTGTGATCTGTGTGCTCTCCCTTGCGCTGTTGAGTGCTGGTCTGGCTGCAGCATGGGCTGAAAGCAGCCACAGCTGCGTGAAAGCTGCTGGGTCTGGGCTATCTCCTTTGAGCCTGCTTGAAGGTGCTAAAGGTGTTCAGGTCTTTTCTGGAGAGCTCGGCAGCTCATGCTGTATCCTGAGCTCATGGTTGGCACGAACTCATTTGAGTCTGTCTTTGCAGACTCTGGATGCACCTCCGTGTGTGTCACATGGAGGGTGCAAAAAAGTTTTAATATTTCTGTGTTCATCAGTGCTACCCTGGACTTTTTTGAGATTAAGAGAAAGCTGAGATCCCCGCAGCCTACCGGAGTCCTTGGGAGTGCAGTCCTAGGCAATGCATACTGATAATTGCTGGGAAGGCCAGTGCAGAAAGCTGGAGCTGATAATAGATGCTGGAAAATGGCACTGCAGCACAGAAGAGTTGTGAAAGAGTGACTTACAAGGTCAGTAATAAAGTGCCCAGATCTATCCAGATAGCAAGGTTGTGTGTACAGCCAGACATCAACCTGCTGCTAAGCAGAATTTGGTAAATTGCTTCCATTTTATGGCATGAAAATCAAGCTAGCAGCACAGAGAAGGGATAAAACTGGATCTGGTTAAAAGCTCGGTCCTTCTCCATTTTTTTCCCCTTGAAAAATTAAATGCATTGAATTAATAAGGTGAGTGTTGGGATGGTCAGACAGGAGCTAAGGATCTGAGCAGTTCAGTTTGCAGTCCTACCCTGAAGCGAGCATCTCCAGCAGGAATTACACCACTTTGGTTGCTGTTCCCCCCAAAATGAGCTTTGCTGGTTCCTTTTTCACTCGGCAGCGAAGAGACCTCTGAGGTTCCAGGATTTTACATTTTAAGATGTATGTTTTAACTGCTCACTCGTATAAAACACAAACCTGGCTGGAAAGAAAAACATTGCAATCTATTATTTGTTTTGTTAATTGATTCAGACGGCCAGCAGAGAACTCATGTATGGGGAGAACCAATCTAAATCACTTTTATGAGCAGAGATAGTTGGTAGGCAATTTTGTTTTCACTCTGATGCGGTTGGATATTTGGTATCAGGCTTCCTAAATGGACTTAATCTCAAGATTATAGTTCTCTATGGAGCCATTGGGGTCACTTTGTAATTACCCAGCTTTCCACACTTTAGGTGACGAGACGGACATGCACAGGAACGACATTCTTGTACTCATTTCATTATGGGAGGGACCTTTCCAGAAATAGTGGAGGTGCCAGTTTGCAAGGATTGGGGTGAGGAAGAAAGACCAAAACACACACATCTGTGTATTTTTAGAAGTTGTCATAATTAACCCTTGGAACAGCATATATGCACTCTGAAATTATTTTTCTTGTGGATATATCACCGTGCTCTGGTTGGATTCATTACAACCGTGACTTCCCCATTTAAAACCATCCCTGCTAAGCCATGGACAGGAGGGCTAGAACAGATAGCAAATTTTTAGCTGACTGTAATCAGCAAACCTTAAAATTTATCCCTGGGAAAGGATGCCAGCAGTTCGGCTGCACCCAGAGGGAACATCTAGACATCAGCTTTGCAATCTAGCTTTATTTCTGTGGCTGAGAAACTTTGCTGCATCCTGAAGTAGTCTTTAGGAAAACAAACAAAAACAACCCCAGAAAAACAAAATGCAAACCTGAAATAACAATGTAAAAATCAAAGCAGAGTTTGAATCATGGTTTCCAGTAAAACATGCAAACAACATGGAAGTTCAGTGATACAGGCAGAAGTTAACAGGAGATAAACCCTTTTATCCCCACAAGTCAGATGGAAACGGCGTATGGGGTAATTTTAAGGATGTAGCTCTGTAAATGCTCAGGCTTCCTTTCCTTTTCCTTTTCTTGGCTCCCATAATGTCCATGAATGTGAGAAATGGTTAGGGAGGCTGTAAGCTGCAGCACCAGTGATCTTAGATTTACTTTCTCACGGACCAAAATAGACCGAGGAAAAGAACTAAGCAAACTTGCCCTCTCCAGAAGTAGGGAGGCTGCTCCTTGATGTTTAACTGCAGCTCTCCGTGCTTGGTTAGCATTGTGTATGGGCTTCATACAGCTGAACTGACTGAGAGTTTAATTGAATGAGGAAAAAAGCACAGGAACCGAAGGTGGAGGGTGATCTATCGGTCGCCTTCTGCCCTGGCTGTACACACACAGTTCTCAAGGATAAATATCTTAAAAAGGGTTTGGCCATATTAGCAGAGGAGAAGTTCAGCACACACTGTTAAACATGATTTGCCCAAAGGCAACTCTTGCTTAAGAAGACCGTGAACTACCTCTTACCGAGACCTTGAAGGGTAGAGGGGAAACTTTACAGTAGTCGCCTTTTTCTGCTTCTTTGCACTCTGGCTGCTGTAAAAGGCAGTGTACTGGACCAAAGGGCATCTTTTTGTCACTCAGTATAGCTGCTCGTGTCCTCTGTATTTGGCCTTTGTAAGATTTTCTGACAGGCTTAGGAGGTTGATCTTTCGAGGAAGGCGGCATATATGGGTATGTTGCTGCTTGTTTACCAAGGCATTCATATCAGGAAGAAGAAAAAAAAATTCTCAGTTCATTTCATTGGAGTGTTTTCTAAGTGAAACTTTTCTGTTGTTGACTCTGAATACTTTCAAATTAGATTTGTCCGACTTGAATATTAGAAAAATTAATATGGAAAAAAATTGATGTCTGAGATGGATTAAATACATTGTTCATTGTGAGCCTTCTCAACAAAATAAAAAAAGCAGTTAGCACTCTCCTCTCCTATGTGCATATGTAATATTTAGGTAGTATATGTAATATAATTAAACGTATTCATATAAATTCATCTGTCCATACATATTAAGACATATTACACATGCTAAAAATATACATATTTACATGGTTAGGTCAATCAAAATGTTAACTGTATGGTTTAGTCCTGCTTCAGGAGTGCCCTTGAACTAGGCAGAACTTCAGACTGTGCAAACGCACGTAACTACATGGCTTTCTCTGGTTTTACACTGCAGGTGTTACTATACTTCTGATGAGTGATCTGTATTGTTGGAGTGAGGGTTTCTGAGTTTTACCCTTATTGGTGACTCTGAAATTTGTGCAACTGTGGAGTTGCCGAAAAATTAAAATCACCATTGCTGGAATGTAACCTCATAGTCCAAATCAAAATGACTCATTCAGGACCTCACTTGAAAGGCAAGCAGTGCTCAGTTTCTCCCAGGAGACCAAAACAGAAAAAAAACCAACAAAGGAGATGGAAGTTACCTCTGCAAGTTTTCAGAGGGCTGGTGCTCAGGTTGGTGTGTAGATGGTGTATTCCCATTGAGTTGTGAAGGAGAGCTCCATAGAAGGTTATTAAACTTGCTGGTTAAAATGCAACCTCTCCAATAAGTCTGTAAACCAAGAACTTAGAGGCAACGCAAGGGTAAGGATTACTCTATACTTGTCCAATTACACTCTTCGCTAAACATCCACTGCTGACTACTGACAGATGCATCTTGTGCTAGATGGACCTTTGGTTTGACCCACTATGGCTTTCTCTGTGTTTTGCTACGACCTATGAAAAGCATGATTACAAGTGAGGTAGTGTTGTTACTAAACAGTTCTTGGAATGGCAAGCCTGTCAGTAATTTTTTTGAGCAAAATTTTTACAGAAACCTTTTGAGTTTTGGTCTGTTTTCGAAGAAAATTAGTCCCCAGGTCAGTCTGTGAGGTCACTCAATCACTCAGCACTTCGATGCAGATAGTCTTCCAGAACACATTGCGAAAAGCACTAGCAGAAAGCTGGCTATTCGTTCGTGTTTCACACCTCCTTAATTACCCACCTGTGTTCCTTTTATTATCAAGGCTTGAATAGGATCGCTCATAAAACGGAGGCCGAAAGGAAATTGCTGGTTTGCTCAGATTGCATCAGCAGTGTAAAATGGAATCATTTAATATCTGAACACTCTGCCCCTTTCATTTTCATTTTCCTTTGTTCCTTCCATGCCACTATGAATCCTTCCCACCCAACACCTACGATACACCAGGCAGCACATGCCCATTAGGGAGAGGGAGACAGTTTTACAGTCGTATACCTTTTTTCCCAGTCTAACACCTAGATTACACACAAATCACCATTTCATTCTGATGAGTTACTGGAAAAGTAGTGTCAGGTCTTCTCAGCTATAAGGAACTGCTCACATATCCATTTCCAGTCAAGTTGCTCTATGAGAGGTATTTGAACAAACCAACAGCTTGGATTAGGAGGTATGTAGAGTGTCCTGTCTGTCCTGGTAACAAGTGGCTTCATTCTTACTGGTTCATTTCTAGAAGCAGAAGAGTTTGTAAAATGCATAGTTTTTAACCAGTATGTAGCATATCTGTAACCTGGGTGTGTGAATTAGTATGTCAGTATCCTATATTACATTTCAAAACTTGGTGCAGTTTTATAACCCAAGTATGTAGGACTGAAATGATGGATATTTTCCAAAGTGCATGTTTTACTCAGTTTGGGGGATTTGTACGCTTGTTTTCCCTGACCACAAGGATTTACTTTGTGTTGCTTTCACTCATCATGTTTTCCATTACATTTATATGGAACTGGTTTTGGCTAGTCTGACCTTTTGGTATCTTCACTAAGGGCAAAACCCTGACACTATGGAGAACTTATTTCATGATCTAAGTCTGTGTTAGTTTAAAACAGATTGTACCATGAGCATCACTTCCAATGACATCCTATGAATTTGTGCATCAAGGGTGGCACACTAATGCGGATTTTCCAATGGTCGAGGTGGAAATACCCATGCAGTCCTTCTCTGAGGGATTTGCCTCTACCCAGTGACCTCTTCTCAAGAAATAGGCAAGAGCATAATTTTTATTCTTCCACATCTGTGCTAAATTTGGCTGGAAGAAGCAGACAGACTTAAAAATTGTTGGGAAATACTATCACGTATTTCATGTCATGTACAGAGACACAAACAGGACAGGCTCACAAGTTTAATTTCCTTGTGAAACCAATCTAAAAGTAATTCCTCTGACATTTTTGTTGGATTTTCCTTTACCCAGCTGCCCTGCCTTAGTTATTCCACGTTAGTTTGGAAGTGCAGCCAGTGACACCTTCTTGTTTCCTGACTTGAGTTTTCACCAAGGTGATCTCCTAGTTCTGGGAGAGCTGTATGTTGACAGCACACTTGGCCCACCTCACCCAGATCCTTTTATCATGCTGTTCCCCTTTTTCACACCAGAGTGTTGCCCTTATTCCCATTTTCCCCAGGAGCTACAGGTCCTAACTTTCACGTTCCTTCCAAGTAGAACATACATGATTTCTGTGTATGATGGAGGGAGACACAAAGATACTACAGATATCAAAATATCTTTTTTAATATTTCCTAATCCATGCCTCTGCCAAACATAGTGCAGCAGAAACAGCAGCATAATCTCACCATCTGTGTCTGTGACAGGACAGCAACAGTTACCTTTAGGGTATAATAGTTGTTCATGAATCTGGCTCCGGATGTTAAATCAGGGTCAGCTTCAATGCCAAGTAGTTCCTTTTGCGATGGCTTCTCCAACAATGGGCTTTGAAGAAATTCCTCCCAGAGGGACAGGAAATGGGAGTTTTTCTTAAAAAAAAAAAAAAAGAAGAAGAAAAGACAAACAAACCATGCTTTACTGGCACAGTAATTGATGCGCTTGAAGCTAGTCTGTGGCAGTAACCTTAGGGTTTTGCCTACTTCACTCTTTGCTCCTGTTCTTGCCCAGGCCATTGCATCCGGTGTGACGTCAGGAAGAGAACACAGAGGTTCAGGCTGTGCCTCCACTACAAGAAAACACCGTGTTCCTCTGGGGTTCACTTTCATGAGGCACCTGGCCTGAGGTGAAAACCTAGTGGAGACAAGTTTGTTGTGTGAACAAGTGTGAGCAGGCTACAATAAAGGTTATGGGGAGAAGCCAACATTTACCTCTCACCACGTACTTTTACGACTGCTGCTCCATCTTCACTGGCTTTGTCATTTTACTTCCCATACTGGCAAACTGAAGAAGACATATGCCTCTTCCCACAGTGAAAAAAAATCCTTTGTAGCTTTGAGAAAACACTTGTGTGACATAAATCCTCTCAATTCTGCCTTTTGCTATTACTTTTGCTATGGGTAAAGCCAATGCTTTTCCTTCTCAGCTGAGGGCCTTGCAGATCACTTGAGGTGCAACCCAATAGCCAAAAGCTGTGACTGTTTCCCAGCGCAATGACATAAGTGCCAAATTACACCTATCTAGGTGGCAGCAGGTCCAAAAGAGGTCAACCCTCTTAACTCTCCTTTCAGGTACAGAAGCAAAGGGGCAAAAATCAGGGAGTGGGGTCTGGCGAACTGCAAAGGACAAAGCTCTGGTAATGGAGGGTGGAGATAAGAATCTGAGTCTGTGCAGGTTTTGGCAGGTTTGTGTCATTTTATCCATGCAGGGCAAAGGAAGAAAATCACAAAGGGGACATGCAGCAACAGGGAACAACTGTTTTCTCTTTCAGACTCTTCCTGTGCTATTCTTCTTGTCCATTTTAGCCTCCCACTTTCATGAAACAAAAATGATGGAAGCAGATAAGAAGTGAATTCAATTAAGGCTGATTCTTTCTTTCCCTTAAAGAGGAATCCAGGAAGCTCTCCACAGCGTGCCTTCTCTCTTTGAAGTGTTGACTTATCATCCTCCTCCCATTAAAATATAATGGGCTAGCAGTGGGTGTGCTGGGATTTGACACCCGGTGGGGAACTGCACCTAATCCTACACGATCACCTGAGCCGGTTTGGCACATTTTCACAAGTCACTGACCCCATCTTCACCATTCAACGCAGAAGAGGGGGAAGACCAAAGAGTTTTTGTAGAGGACTTAGCCCAAGCCAGCCGGTCTCCGCATAGGTGTCACAGAAGAGGGTTTCAAACACGGCTGCATAAACAGATGCCTGCAGGAAGGACTGCCTACAGACCCTCCATGAGGAGGAAAGAGGGAGGGAGGATTTTATCAGGTGTCTGGGCACATTTGATCACACAGTGCTCTGGATACTGCCTTTATCTTCCCAACGCAGTGGGTTGCAGTGACTCACCAGTCACTTAGTGGAGTGGAAGCAGCTTACGGGTCATAGCAACAAACAAAGAAGGAAGGGAGCCGGGGAGACAGGAGACATCTGCTTTAACACCACTGGCCTTATCTCTGTCACTGGGCTGTGTGCACAGCGCCTTGGGTCATGTCAGCCCTGTAGGTAGCAGAGATCTGGCAGAGCTGCCGTGCAGTTGGGGTGCGGGAGGGAAGGATATGAAGGAAAGATGGCCTTTATGTTTTCACAAATGGCTGTGGCTTTCTTAGGAGACAGACAGCGGTTACTGCCACTAGAAACCTTCCTGTTTCTGGAATGATCTTGTCTGATTGTTTTTCCATCTGAGCTTATGAACAACACCTGAGCAGGGACTCATCTTTGGTTTCAGACTGCTCTTTCTTCTCCAGTGGAAACACAACATGAACTGGGGTTGTCATACCATACATGGATGCTCTCTGTGCATCTCTTTTCTGGCATGGCAAAACTAACCTTATCACAGTGCTCAACAAGGACAATCCTATAACTGCCTCCCATAGAAAGGAAGGTTGCTCTTTCTTTTTACCTGCTATGTGGCGGGCAATGTGTTTTACAGCCCCATCTAGGGCAACAAATCTCAAATATTACACAGGAGATAATCTGCACAGGAACACGTCTGCTTCACTGATCCTGACCCACCGGCTGCCTCGTCACATCATCCAGACCCGTGTTCTGGTGGCTGCAAAAGGCTCAGATAGGGCTGAGACTGAAGTTTTTCCTGGGATGGGTGAGGGTAAGAATGAAGAAGATATGAGGATTTTTTGAGCAATGGCTGTTTTTTCGTCTTCCCTCTTCTCCTTCTTTTGCTTAATTTTGCTGGCCTAGCCCTGGATGTTTGGGAACATTTTTTTCCAGCTAAAATTGAATTAATTCATCTGAGCTGTAGGTTAATAACTCCAGTCGTTGCAGTCACTCGTCACTACTTGTTCACAGATGGCGAAAGGAAGGGCAGAGGCAGGTAATTGCAGGCATTTGGCATACGTGGGCTTTTCCCAGGCCTGTTTCTTCTCTCTTCTTTTCTCTCTTTGTCCAGTCAAAAACAAGGCTGTGCTGTTCACTCAACGCGGCCTCAATTTTATGATTATGAAAACAGCATCAGGCAGAAGGTTTCCAAGAAGAGCACAGTCGCGTGCACGCCTCTCTCATATGTGAGATAATCTGTAATGATTTTGGCTTCTGACAGTGGCTGTCTGCAGTTGCAGAGATCAAAGTCCATAAAGAAACTGTACCTAAATACACAAGACTGACTGGTAAGTAACTCCAACACCTCATGAAAATCAAAGTGAAATGTTTGGATTCTTCGCTTTTTGCAGGACTTTTCATTTCAAAGTCAAACTAAGAAAACCAGAAGACAAAACATAATGTATACTTTGTGCTGAATCAGAAGACTTGGTCAAAAAATGTAACTGAAGTGAGGCAAGAAATTTCAACTGGTTCTAGCTGGCATGATTAAGGTGCACCAGCCTCCCTGGCCTGCCATAAACAAGGCACAACTAGCATTTGTACTGGGCTGCCTCTGGCTCCCCAACAGGAGCGACCTGATATCTCGCACACCTCTGGTAACAAGGGACAGCTTTTCTTAGCCATCCAGAGCCAGGCACAAACTCATACCCCTTGAGATATGGCAAGACATTGGGATGGCTCTTTCTCAGGAGCGTTTTGGCTTCATGTCTGGGTTTTATTGTTGCTGCTCACCTCACTGTCTAGAACACAACATCCCAAGCTCCTCTTTACCTTTTTTTTTTAACTAAAGCTGAGAGGAACTCAAGTCCAAGCACAGTAACTTAGGCACATCAGCAGCCAGAACAGAGCTGGAAAATCACATCTAAACACCATTTCTGTCAGGCTGACCTTTGTTATTTTTATCTGTTTTGGTGGTTCCAGGGAAGAGCTTGCCACCTGCAGGTTGTTTCTTGGTTGTTTATTAGTTGTCTTTTCGCCCTAATTAGTTGACCAAAGTTTTCTAAATGGAAGACTGAGTGCTAGTGACCATGAAATTTCATAACAAATTTCTACCAAGTAACCATTTATGCCAAAGTCCTTAAAGCTTTCAGGAGCTATTAATTTTTACACAAATAATAGTGGATTTCCTAATAACTTCAGCTGACATGACATGATGAATAACTGGGAACTGAAATCATCAAGGAAGTAAATCTGTTATGGACTCAAACCAGTCATTTTTTTAGTTGAGTTCTGGTCCAGCTACAGAGAAAGTTTTGCTCTGTTGGTTGGGTTTTTTTGAATCTTGCATAGTCTTCAAAGTAAGAGTGTAGGTTCAGTTCTGGGTTTGAAAAGAAATAAAAATTCAAATCAGTTTTCAATTTGGATTTGGGTTTGATTCAAAGCTGTCAAGTATATTCACAGAGTGATTAAAACTGTTCCAACAGCTCTGGCCATGAGGAAGCTAAAGCAAACCCAGAGGACATGCAGATCTGGACAAGTACTCTTGTTATTAGCTAAATTTTTCTGTTAACTAAGTGTTTGCACAGACCAAAGCCCCATTGTTTTAGGCAGGGCAAGAAACAGGTAGTAAGAAATTACCGTGGCCTGAAAAATCTTCCGGTGTGTAGACACAAAGCTGGTACAAGATGAGAAAAAAGGAGTGGTATCTTCTTTCTCAGATGAGGAACTGAGGCATGGAGAGGTGAAGTGACTTGGCAAAGACAGCGCAGGAAGGCTGCAGCAGAGCTGGGAGGTGCACCCCAGTGCTGCGAGCCCCTCGCCACAACCGCAGGCTGTCCTTCCTGCCTCACCCTCCACGTCTGCTTGGCCGGCTTGTACGGCACCCGTTCAGATCTCCAGAAAACAAGACAGAACAGTGACCCAAGCGGCTGGGGAAAGAGGAGAGAAAGAAAGCCCGTTTATTTTTCTTTCTGCTACTTTATCTCACTTCAATGGGAGCAGTTGAAAATGTTGAGGATAAATGAAAACAACTGTTGGGCATCAGTCCAAGTGGTTAACAAAGAACCCCAAACTCTTTTAAGTCCTACAACTAAAAGGTGCTGGCATAAAAAGAATAGCATTTTTCTTTGTAGAAATCATTTGTTGAACTCTCTAGTTCTGAATTCTCCCCCTTCACTTCCCCCACACTTTAAAAACACACAAAAAAATAGCATCCCCCCCCCTTATATACTATGTTTCCTGACATGCACTGTGTTGTCATCTACATGTGACATCAGTCTAAGTTTGTGCCTTAGATGACATCCATTAAAAACCCAGTATGAGGGTCCCTCTCCCAAAATCATGTGTTACTCTGGAGTTGGGGTCAAATGCCGGGGCAGGTAACTATTTTAATCCTCAGCTACACTGCTTTTTGAGGGTCTGTAGTGCGTCTGAAAGCACCTGTCCATCCCCGACAGGTAGGAATGCAGCACCATAAGGAAGACGGGAGGATTCAGTATGAAGTATCTCCTGATAGCATGGTGAAAATGCTTTGGAAAATTAAATCAGAAGCCAAGGGAAAATGTTGGACTTTTGAAAGGAAATTGTCGATGCAATAAAGCAGAACAGATGACCAGAATAGGTTTAGTAACCCAATAAAGAGGCTGACCTGTGCAACTTGGGCTGTAGAAGAAGTTTCCTTGGTAAGAGAGACTGTGCTTTCTGCAGCACTGCGAGCATAATGGTGCCTAGGTAGAAGAAGCATGCAGGGAAAATTTGGCCTTGAGGCTTTGATGCCTGCAGTGGGGAGATTTTTAAAATGAGGAGGCGGCTGCAAATTCTGTCTTGGTCTGCATGGCGAGGCTGAAGTTGGTTTTGTACCTTCAATATTGTTTAAGGCAGGCAATCTTTCACCTACCCTCTGGTTAGTACAGGTCAGGGGACAAGCACAGCTGTGTTATTAGGGTGGGCCAGACCTTGTCCTTACAAAACTCTGTTTTCACCTGTTTGTAATGTATTTGAACTTCGGGTTGATATCTAACAAGTTGGGTGTCAACAATGACTTTATTGCACTAAAAGAAAACAAGAAAAAATTCCCAGTGTGTGTGTAGAGGGGAAAAATACATTATTTCGCTTGTGTAAAACCCACAAATATTCATCTCAAAAAATCTGAAAAGCATAAACTTGGGGGCCATTGTTTGTACCTGGCACATTATGGCTTGTGAATACCTCTTCCATCTTCTCCCTCCCCCTAAAGCTTCCCCCTTCTAGTTACAGCATGGTGAAAGAAATAACTAATTTGACATTTCCAATTCCTCTTTTGTTTTGAATTTCTGTCAGGGGGAATAGAATGAGGAAAATGAACAACTCTGGAAAGCACGGGAAGAAGAGACCACTGACAACACCTCACTCATATACAAGCTTAGAACAGGGCCTGTAATACCTGGCTTTTCCTATTCCTCAGCTGTCAGCAAAGACCTCGGCTCCCAGGGGCAAACTGCCTTTATTATTGTGCCCTGCTGAGATGACAACTTGTGGAGCTGGCTGATCTGGCCTTTGTTCAGATGGCTGAAGCCCATCCCATCCAGATAATGCAGTCTCTGTATTTCTTTTGTTAGCTGTTTAATAATGAAACCAAATGCCCCTGAAAACGTTAATTCAGCCTCTTTTTATGACAGTCTTTACTGTCTCAGATGATTATACGCATGATTCTCCCACCCCCAATTCTAGTCCTCTTTTTAATGTAGAGCAAAGTCTCACTCTGCAGATTGAAATAGATTATCTTCTGGACACATCTGCCTCTGCTGCCAGCAAACTTCTAACTGGGAAGGTCAAAACCCTCTCTAAAACTACAGTTTTAGTCCCTACATGGTGCCAGGCACCACTTGCATTCAAAGGAAAAAGTAGTGAAAGAGAAGGCAAATTCTAAAATGTTGGTGAGGTCAGAGATTCAGAGTGGGTTTTCCATAGTACGGGAACCTGAACCACACCCAGTACTCCCTAGGAGGCTCCAGGGAACCAGTAGCTGCCACCTGTAAATTAGGCTTCAATTGTCTTCTCTACACTCTTAGAGATGTCTCTTTTGGCCATGCTGATACGGAGGTCTTGTAAGACTGGAGGTGCAAATGTGAGAAGGGGGCGAGGAAAGTGTAGCCAGAAGCTCAGTCTGCAGTTCTGGAGGAGGCAGAACATGCTATCATGTTGTGATCTGGCTCGGGGCAAATCTTTAAATCAGTTACTCATATGGAGTTATTTAGATGGATCCTGTCTTCGCAAAGCTTGGGTTTATGGAAGTCCTGAGCTTTCACAGTTTTACCTGTGGTAAAGATAGTCAGAACATATGCAATGAACTAGGATGCAATATCAGCTGAAAAATCAAATCACAGGCCATTTGAATTTCTCAAGCCTGGGAGAAATGTGGCTCTTAATACATGTCTACATCCATCACCCATCCATAAAGCAACGGTGACACCAGCCAAACTAACTCCTCACCAGCGAGCTGTGAAAATAAACCCATTATCATCATCATTTATGAAATGCTTGGATTCCATCGTGATAAATGACATAGACGAGGCCACAAGGAAATGAATAATCTCAACTTCAGAGCAGAGTTTGAGTAGCATGCTGAAAAGAGATGACCTGGGACCACATGTTGATCATAGATGTTAAAGTAAAATATTCAGCCATCTGCATATTAAGTTTGCACTAATTGTAGGCTGTTTAATGAGGCAAAGATGTTATCAAAGCAAAAACAAATAAACAATGATATCTCTCAGCCACCGGCAATTCCATAGCTGCAAGAATATCCTTCAGTTTCTGGACTGGCATATGTCTAATCAGGGAATATCTAATGGAGTCAGAAAACGCAGAGGGTGAGGAAACAGGCCCAAACGAGGATTCACATGATACTAGTGTAAGGGTAGTGAAGCCCATCCATTCACTGGCAACTCTCTTGCTCCCTTCTGCGTTCAGACCTAGGATATCTCACCCTTTCCTTGATCTAAGTGGTTCTTTTCACTCTGCTGTGTAGGAGGAAGGAAAGAAGAAGCAGCAAAATCAGCTGGCCTGATTTCCCCTTCTGATTTCTCTTTCTGATTTCTCAGACCAGAGTATTCCATCAAAGTTAAATAAATTCAGAAAACCAGTGAGCGAGATCAGAATTAGCCTCTAAACATTTATTTAGAATTCCCTGAGGATGACAGAAGGGAAAAACTGGGGATGTGCTGAAACATTGCCCCCGGCATATTCAGCAGTTATTAAAAAGAATTCACTTCCATGCAAATTGTATTTCATCAGCTAATTAAGAAGGTATTTATCCTCTGCTTTAATTAATTTCTTGTATCTTCCTTCCGAAATACTTAATCATGGAATGAAATCATCAGAGAAATATTGCCCTGAAGTTAGCATTGGCATTTTATATCTCAGCAAATCTCACGTGTGTGTGTGTATGCATATATATATGTGCGTGTGTGTGTGTATATTTTAATAGCAGTAATTATAAACTACTCTGCCAACTTACAGGGCTGCTTTACATTTCTGGCTTGCTGCCAGGCTTTTTTTTCCCAGCGCCTGATGAATAGCAACTGTTGTGCACGCTAGATCTGTGCTCCATTTAAGCAATATCCCCAAAGAAATCGGTCGTCTTAGCCGTTAAGCACAACTTTGTTAGGCAGTGCCTGGGGCAATTGACAAAACCCATTTGTTAACTAAAAACTGTAATCAGTGGTTTGTATATCAGCAGCGTATACTTTTGGTAAGGCCACATTATAATAGATGGAAAATCAGTTATTTCCTGAGCATCAACAACCAATTTTCCACCAGTTAGGCTAGAGATGTGTATCCCAGAGGTATGTAGGAAACAGAATTAACTGGTATCAGCTTAAGCATGGGAAAGATACTAGGAAAACATGATAGCAGACTTTCTAAACAAACAAATTCCATGCTGGAATATTGTTATTGCCACTTGTATTTCAAGTTCAAGTTACAAATCTTGCTGAACTATTAATGTTGCATTGAAATGGAAGACATTTTCTGGGAGAAGGTGCACTTTTTAACTTTTGGAATATCTCAATCCAGACTGCTTACAGTCCTAAGAGAGGTGTTACAATTCAACCAGAAGTTATGGGCTTGAGGCAGGTGCTGCAGAAAACCTTTGTCACACAGGAGATCAGTTTGAGGAAAATGATCCCATCTGAGCTTAAAAATAAATTTATGAATTTATGAGTTGAATCCTCTCTTCCTGAAGCAAGCCTTACTCTTGCCATTAAATCAATAGGCAATGTTCAGTCTGTTCTGCCAGTGGAGCATCACTCACATGAGCGCTGTCTTACCATCCATCTTGGAGACATTCCTCACCCTGAATCCTTGATTCAGCTCAGCTAATCCATTAATATAAATAAAAACAAGGACCAGCAGGATGTAGCTTATCAGTTATTTCTGAAATGTTCTTATCTTTTCTAGAGTTTCTCACTGGGAAATAATGTGAAGACTTTTTTTCTCCCTGCCCTTTCTGTCAAATGGAGTGCACTATAATTGGTAAACTGCAAACCAGCAGTCACAAGCCTAATTAGAACAATTCACTTACTTCAGTAGTCTTAGAGATTTTGGGGAGTTTGATTCAAGAGCTGGAAAATCAGGTCCCAGATGCAAACGATTACACGTGTCACTAGCCAATGGCACAGAGAGGTCACAGGACCCAGGTTTCAAACCTTTAAGTTGGGGAGGGAAATCTCACTATGTTAACAATTCCCTTCTTTATTTCTCTACTTCGCATGATAAATTATTAGAACATTATTAAGTCAACCCTTTGTTAGAGAGCATGACAAATCCCTAAGTGAAAGTGGGATGCTGTTGGACTGAGTGGCCTGTGGATCTTGCTGTTATAAAGAGAATGTTTGCAATTCCTCGTGACGTTTTTCACTGAAATGATGGATTAGCAGGCAGGCATGTGCTGGAGCTGTAAGTTACAACTTATCTCAGAAAGTTTTAACTTTATGCTTTTGCATGCCTAAGAAGTCATTTTTAAAGGCAGCTTTAGCCTTTACGAGTCCCTGTGGATCGCTGCACAAATCTGTAGCTGCAAAGACTGTCCAGGCCCTTTGATGAGGGCCTGGGAGTTCAGACAGGACAGGAGGAGTCACGACTCAGTTTCTGTTCCTGAGGGTGTCACCCACTCTGGCCGTGTCACTAAAGTTCTCCAGGCTCCAGCTTTCCATATAAAACAGGCATAGTAAGACCTGGAGTCTTTTAATGTTTTGTTAATACTTGAGAAAGGGCTGGCAAAATGGCATCATCAAGAAGTACAAAGTGTTTCAGATCAGTGCTGAGCTACAAGACACCTGGTGTCCGCACCTCTGTCTTTCCCTTAGGCTTGTTGCTGAAAACAACCCTGTAAAGGGCTCAGAGTCCTGGTGGGGTTGGTGTGAGGTCTGATGCAAGGGAACTTTTCCACCCACATCCATGCCTTGTCCCCCTTCTTCCTCTCCTTCAGAGCTCAGTCCAAGGTGTCCTCTGGTCAGTGGGTCCCACATCTTTTATACTAACTAAACAGTTAAGAAATCCATGCCTCTAATTCTGTGCCTGTTAATGCCACTTCCGATCAATATGATTAGGTTCACTTTAATTCCTGTAGGCAGGAATTGGTATTTGTTCCACAGGAACAGTCTGAACAGCCAGAGGTTCATCTCCTTGTCTGGGACATATGGGAAGTATCCAAACATTTTCATTTGCTGAGCTTAGGGGAAAAAAAAAAAAAAAAAAGAGAGAGTAAGACCAAAAATAAGAAATCTTGGGATTTATCCTGGGGACAGACATATTGACAGATCACCAGGATCAGCCCACCACCTTGCACCCCTGCAACAATAGAGTACTTTAGACATTTTAAAGGCTTTCTTGATTTGTTCAGGAGTCTTGTCAGATTTGTCTCAGTTCTTGTATTATCTGACCTGCTTCACCCCGTTAAGTCCCCTCATTAAGCAGTGGAGATGGATGCTGCTGGGAATTTTAGTAGGAACTCAGGGTATGGCAGACATTGATTGTTTTACTTTTCCTTTTTCAATCACAAGAATGACACTGAAGGACCAAGGAAGAAAAGACATGGATGTTCAGCCATGTGATTAGAAGGGCTGAAGTGGAATATGCATGTGTATACAGAATATATCTGCAAACCAGGCTGTGATTTACTGCTAGGCTTAAAAATGCTTTAAAGACTTCTAAGCACAGGAAGAAATATGCTGTTAGTAAAGCTTCTGTGTTATCAGCCCAGCTAAATAATGATGTGCAATGTGTCATGTGTAAAGAATATATTAATGCTTGGATAAATATTTTCCTAATGTCTGCTTGGTTGATATCTCCTTGGCATATAACCAGCGGATAGTAAATAACGCTCATGACTCTGTTTACTTAAGGTCTATTTTCTCTCTTGTCTTTTACATTGGCAATAATTTTGGGGGCTACAGGGGAGGAAAAGGCAGAGGGAACTGGAGCCTTATAAAATGTTTGTTTTCCTTACAAATTTAACGAGAAATAAACTGTTTATGCTTTAGTGTTTCACTGCCATGGAAATGTTAGATGATTTTGTGTGACCGTCAAAGTGTTTAATGTGTAGCCAAGCAGTAGCATTATAGAGAGTGGGAGCGGAGGAAAACGAGAAACTGAAGGAACACAATGAAAAAAACAAATGAGTCCAGTTTACCTCGTAGCTCCTAGCACGTTATTTTTCCTTGCTTGTGGGCATGACTTAATGCTGGTTACTCCCCTTGGCTTCAAACTGCATTCATTTTAATCGTCTGTTTTGACAACCTCTTTCCCCCTTAGGCTCATCTCTAATTGAATTTGTCATGCAATCCTCACCTCCCCTGAAATCGTTTGTACGGGAGGGAGACTGGGAGGCAGCTGGACCCAGGTTGGTTTCTGTAGTGTTACCTCCAGAAATCACCTCGTTCCAGTCCTACCTTTGGAGCTGTGAGGCTTGGAGTTAAGTCTCGTATCCCACAAATGTGTCTGTTGTACTTCTAGATCTAATCTGATACCTTCACACAGGGTCCAGTGGACTTCCTCCTCTGCTGTCTTCCATACCACAGGGTAGACATGCCCATAAGGAGCTATTTATTTTGAGATTAAATTTCTCCCTGTACTCACAAAAATGCAGCTTTCCAGCTAAATTATGTCCTTTCTGATTTCCTTGTATGTCGAGGGATGTCTGTAGGGTGCTCAGAGTGGACTTTAGAGTCCCCCAAGAAAGGATGCAGACTTGAAATACTGTAGTTTTACAGACCTTGTGTGTCAGGTTTGCAGGCATGGCAAAATTTGGCATGGGATGTTTTGTGAGGCCCCAGCTGTGATTTGTGCTAGCGGTCAAGGTGGAATTTAAGAATGATATTTCTTCATTTTTCTCACTCCAAATGTTCTCAAGCCTGTCAATCTCAAATACTGTGCTTTTATTCTTAACAAAGGAAAAGAACATTAAAAAAAACCAACCTGAAAGCAAGTTCCCATGCAGGTATACGTTTTTTGTATAAAAGAACTGGCTACCTTTTTGTCTCTAATTCTACAATAAAAAAATGAAATTCTTCTTGTACCCATCATAAGGTTTGTTTTTTAACATTTCTGTTGCTGAATTCATGTGCGCAATTCCATTTTGCAAGCTCAAGCCGATAGTGTTAAGCGTGGGGGGGGATTAACATAAGAACACTCATCTTGTTCCTTAGCATAAGTGGAGCCATCATGTTGTCTTCATCTACTCGAAAGCGCTGTGTCAACATGTCCCTGCAACAAAAGTGTTCATGGTATCTAGATAACACATGTCACGTGTTTGACACACCACCGTGTTATCTCATCTGGCCAAACACTAAAGATAAACAGTGTCATGGAAGTGCACACGTGCTTTAGACAAGGTCTGTGATCAACGCAACTTTACAACCTTTATATCTGACTGCAGCATAAACAAAAATATGAAAGAATTATATTTTCTACATTTTAAAGATAACCTGTAGGAAAAATTGCATTATAAAATCAGAAGCATTACACTTAGGAAGTCAGAACTTTTCCCGGCAGAATCAACAAAATTTCCTACCTCTGCCTACAGAGTGCCTAAGTACGAAAGAGATACTTACTAGTATTTCAACTAAATGCTAGTGAAGTATTTGTTTTGGTTTCTAGAGGCAGACATCTTCTAAAGTGTTTGTCTAAAAATCATCAATTTATTCCATTGTTTTCAATCCATTCTTTGCTTTGAACAGCAAACCTCTCCCTCCCCCCTTTGGCCCCTCCTCAGAAACAACTCCTTTTTGTCTTTGTATTGCCAGACTAGAAAGGAAATACTTTGAACCCTCCAAAACCCTGTTGTTTCACTGATGAATCACAGAATTCAGTGGTGGGCTAAAGAGGTTACTTTTCCTACAGCAGTGCAATTTGGAGTAGATGAGAAATCAAAATACTTATGGCAATGCCACTGTAAAGTGGATAAATATTTCCAGATAGTGGATTCCAATTTGATATATTATTTTCTTTCCCTTTCTTATATACAGATGATGTGAGGGCCTTGCAAATAAAGGATAAAGTGTCGGGGGGACAGAGGTAGGAAATGAAGATTAGTTTCCTTTTCTTCTATCTTCACCTCCCAGGGAGAAGTTAATTTTGTCTGTGTTCAGTCTGAGTTCATAGAAGGGAGAACACTAAAAAGCTTACTTCTTGTAAAAGTCCGTTGCCAAATGATATGGAAAGAAGAAACAATAATAACAATAATAATAAAGACCGAATTTAAATCAGGGGGGAAAAGCTAATATCCTCTCCAGAGTTCGGCGCTCACCCCTTTGGCATCTTTATTTGCCAATTCATTAGGAAACTTCTTCTCACTATTTTGCTCTAATTTAAGTGGACAGATGCTCTTTCTCCACAAAAGGAAGTGGTATGAAGAAAGCCTGTCAGAGTTAGTTTGGCATTTTCTTTTGTTGGATTTTATGTTTATTGACTGTTTTTTTCCTTCCCACAAATAAACTCAATAAGATCAACATGAGTCCTTTGGCAACAAGGAAACGGAAATCATGCTTGTAGGCATATGCCCTGGTCTACAGTCTCAGAAAGATATGCCAAGAACCAGGCTTGACAGATCAACATTACATATATCTTTTACATGCTGGCAACAGTCCTTTTTATTTAAGATAAAATGAGTACTGAGTAGGTAGAAATACTGAGGCTTAACCAAGATGCAGAATGGAAAGGCATGGCCAAATTATATGTACACCATGGCGCAAAACATCTGAAGCTTGTGGGGTCCCATGGTTGTAACTGGCAGGAAGTCCGGTAGAAAGCCAGCCAGCCATGCTCCGAACGCTTAGCCTCATTCCCCTCATCTTCTTGGCCCACTGGCAGGAAACTCTGGGTGAGGTTTATGGACTCAGTTTTGCAGAAGGTCAAACAAGAGGCTTGTAAGTCCCTGATGGCCTTGGAATCCATCAGAGCAGGACTGGATCTGGTTCCCATGGCTCTGCTTACTGGCTGTTCTGAAAATTAAATCCAGAAGCTTCCAGAGCAGCATAAGCAATAGATGTCGTCTAGCTTATGTCTGGCCGGGATAAATATTCACTCAGAGGCTTGCATGCAGCACAGCCCCCAGCTCCAGAGCCAATACACCTGTATCCAGGTGGAAACCAAACAGGATTTCCCCAGAGATCAGCTCTTCTTAATGTGACATGCAGAGGAGCAGGGAGGGTCTCCAGTGCACACCAAATATTGGTCTGAATCCCTCATTGCTGATGTATCTAATTACCCCCAAAGTCACTCTCTGTCTATCTGTTCGTTGTCACTTTGATTCAACCTCTTCACTAAGACTGCCTTGTGTGCCTGAGCACAGCCTCGCTGAAATCGCTCTTCTGCGTTAGCAGGCTGCTGGAGCGTAACGGCCCAGTCTAAAGCCCATCAAAATCAACATAGAGATTCCCCTGGGCTCACTGGGGCTTTACAGTGACTTCTCAACATATGGCCCACTTCTCCGTCTGCAGCAAGCTCACACAGTAAAGCTGGTTTGGAAACTGCAGCTAGCAATGACTGATGTGAGCTCACCTTAGTCAGAGATCAAGGTAATTGCCAGAATCACTGCTGCAAACCTCACCGATTCCTGTCAAGGCAAGCTACGCTGTTAACCCGCAACGTCCCCCTGCGCCTTCACGCACACTGTTTTATTTTGTTATGTAAAGCAGTAGTGAAATAAACAGCCCTCATCTGCTCGGTGTGAAGGAAGAGCAGCGCTTATCAGGAGAGGAGAGCTGTGGATTTGCTCCTTACAAGGTTATGCTTGCTCTCAAAAATGTGCATCCGTCATCTGGCAAAACACAGCCCCAAAAGGCCGCAGCAGAAAGCAGCAGAGACGGGTGTTTCTTTCTAGGACAGACACGAGGTGGTGCTCTTATGTCCGCAAGTCGTGGTGCTCTTATTTATGCAAGTCATGGTGTTTTTATGTTCGCAAGTCATGGTGCTCTTATGATGTCTGCAAGTTGTGGCCGTCGGGGTGAGGAGCGGAGCCTGCAGCTCCCTGCGCAGCGTGGCCTGCCAGCACGGCCGGGGAGCAGCGCTCCGCACGCCCGGCAGAGCATCTCTTCGGCAGTTCTGTGTGTGTGTGCGTGCCCAGAACTGGACGTGTGGAGACGGCGTTAAGGCAGTGCAGACGCTGTGGGGTGTGATGAGGTGATGTGGAGCAAATAAAGCTTAATTCGTGCACAGTGACCCTTAACAGCAATTTCCTGTGTGACGAAATACCCACCGCAAGTGATCAAAACTTATCACTTAATCACACAGCATTTTTCTTGGAAATACACATTTACTTTGAGCTTTCATGTTTTCCTCGTTTTCCTCAGGGAAAGGGTAAAACATACCTCTAATAGAGACTTGAAGCTGCTGTTCCCCTGTCTGCTCTTAATTCTCATGGCCAGCACTGTTTCTTCCCCTCTCTGATTTGCAGGCATGGCCGTGGGAAGTTTTCCAGCATTGCGGGGAGAGAGCAGGACCCAGCTCAGTTTCAAATGATTCTTTGCTAAAGACCGTTTGGGCATCAATAAAGGGTGCTGTGCTCTTCAGCATGTCTGAGGGACAATGCAGGACTCCTCTAGCCCCCCAGGGTAATGAATCTAGTGACCCTGGGTGAGTGATTCCTCAAGAAAGGGGCACACCAAAGTGGAGGACACAAATTGGGCACCCGAGTAACACAAGGGAATTGCTTCCAGCCTTTGTGTCTTTCCTTCTTCACTTTCCACCTTCATAACACACTGAGCCAACCACCCCAGGGTCAATGGTGCAGAATACGTGGGGATGGACCAAAAGTTTGGCTGTCTCTCCATTTCCATCTCCGCTGTGAAGTGGGATGACAACCTAAGAGAAAAGGGAAAGGACAAAATGTGTCAGTGCTGCTGCTTGACAAGGCAGAGGAAAAGTCACTGGTTAGAGCAAGATAGCAACATGGCTCAGTGACAGAGGGGGAAGAGGAGATGTCTCTGTGTGGGTGTTGGCAGGATAAAGGGTTTTGAGAGGAGGCCTTGGTGGCATCTGGCATGCAGATACTTCTGGAAGGGGGACTCAGGCAAGGAGTGCAGTGAGGTCCACCAGGCAGTGCAGGCAGACAAGGAGACCTTGCCTGCAGGGAGGAAAGGTATTGAGTTTGGAGTGGAGGGAGGTAGCTGGAGAATACTGGGGCTGGTTTTTCAAGAAGGAGTGGGCAGAAGGAGGATGATGCTCAGTATGCATCCTTATACTCCAGGATAGCCCATGTTTAATTGGCAAGGCAAGGCAAGATATTTGCAGAGAGTCAGGGGTTGGAGTTATGCTTAGGTATGGGATCAATCATAGAATTATTGTAGAATCATAGGATGTTTTGAGTTTGAAGACACCTTAAAGATCATCTAGTTCTAACCCCCCTGCCCTGGGCAGGGACACCTCCCACTAGACCAGGCTGCTCAAAGCCCCATCCAGCCTGGCCTTGAACACCTGCAGGGATGGGACATCCACAACTTCTCTGGGCAACCTGTTCCAGTGCCTCACCACCCTCACAGTAAAGAATTTCTTCCTAATATTTAATCTAAATCTACCCTCCTTCAGTTTAAAACCATTACCCCTTGTCCTATCACTACACTTCCTGGTAAAGAGTCCCTCCCCACCTTTCCTGTAGGCCCCCTTTAGGTACTGGAAGGCTGCTATGAGGTCTCCCCAGAGCCTTCTTCAGGCCCTCCTCTGGACTTGCTCCAATAGGTTCCGTCCTTCTTATGTTGGGGGCCCCAGCACAAACTATCAAGCATAAACTATTGAGAAAATGAAGTGAGCAGATGACACTATCACAATGTTTTTAAGTGCTTCTATGCTGGATCAACCCAGAGTGTACTTTCATGGTGACAGTCTTGTCAAAAACAGCGTCTTCTTTCCTGTCCTGAATCACTAGGGCTGATTAATGAAACTCATATATATATCTCAGCAATGTCCTCAGCCATTTCCACTTCTCCTTAGTTGCTGGTGTGCTCTGGTCCACATCGCCTTTCAGATTGTAACTCTGTGGAGCAGAGACTGTTTTTCAGTGCGGAGACTCACGTGGCAGATTTGGGTTCTGCCCCAAGCCCTACTTCAATGCAAAACCACAGCAGTCTTAATGGACCAGCAGCCTGGGACTCTTGGTCCTGACACTGGGTTCTCTGATGTCTCTAATAAGATGCAAACTTGAGGGTTTTTTTTTGCAATTGGGGCACTTGGACTCCTTTCAGGGGATAGATGTTGTCTCAGGTACGTACGAGCTGAGATTGCACTGAAAGTATTCTCCAGGAGGGGCATTAAGCACTCCTCTCTTCTATCCATCTGCCCTACTTTTGTGAGATGTAGGAACCTAATATGCACGAGACTTCTCCCATGTGTCCAGTTTTGTTGAAATTGGCCCATGTGTTCAGAAGCTGTAAGGGATGGGGTGAACTAACAGAAAAAGAAAGCCAGGCTGGATGGATTCTTTAAAAATTCAGCTGCAAAATAATGCTAATTGCATGATCCCTTACTGCCATAAGAATTGGTGTTTTCGTTTGCAAATTAAATCCACTCCCAGATGAGATACACCACAGATGAGATTCAGCCACAGCTTTGCTCGCTCTCTCTCTCTCTCTCAAGCGTTATGAATATTGCTCTTTTCATTTCCCTTGCTGACAGGGCCTCAAACGACAAGGGCCGCAATTGCAGAAGACGCTGCAAGAGCCCGCTGACAGGTGATTAACAGCTCCTGGATGCTGTGAGCCTGACCACACTTCTGACCACGGGAGCAGTTAAACAAATTATCAGCAGAGCAGTTCTGTGGTTAACTAACCCTTTTCGCTAAACAAGTCTGCTAATGACGTTCCCAGGCCTGGCACCCCTATGCACTTGTGAGCCAGGCACTGTGTGCTGAGACATACTGTTTCTCATATCTAACAGACTCCTTTAAAACACAACAATAACAACAACAAAGACCAAACCAAAGGGCAGAAAGAAATCTGGAGTCTCAGTAACATGCACAGCAAAAACTGAAGAGTGCATTTTAATAGACTAGTTCTTTGGGGAGTCTTTCAGCCAGGTAAGGAAACTAGAAATTGTTGGGGCAATCCCAAGCACAAATACAGGCTGGGCAGAGAATGGATTGAGAGCAGCCCTGAGGAGAAGGACTTGGGGCTGTTGGTTGATGAGAAGCTCAACATGAGCCATCAAGGTGCACTTGCAGCCCAGAAAGCCAACGTCATCTTAGGCTCCATCAAAAGAAGCGTGGCCAGCAGGGCAAGGGAGGTGATTCTGCCCCTCTGCTCTGCTCATGAGATCCCAACCTGGAATACTGCATCCAGTTCTGGGCCCCCCAACATTAGAAGGACATGAACCTGTTGGAGCGAGTCCAGAGGAGGGCCACAACGATGATCAGAGGGCTGGAGCACCTCTCCTATGAAGACAGGCTGAGGGAGCTGGGGTTGTTCAGCCTGGAGAAGAGAAGTCTCCAGGGAGACATTGTAGTGGCTTTCCAGTACTTAAAGAGGGCCTACAGGAAAGATGGAGACTATTTATCAGGGACTGTAGTGATAGGACAAGGGATGATGGTTTTAAACTGAAAGAGGGTAGATTTAGATGAGATATTGGGAAGAAATTCTTTACCGTGAGGGTGGTGAGGCACTGGAACAGGCTGCCCAGGGAAGCTGTGGATGCCCCATTCCTGGAAGTGTTCAAGGCAAGGCCTTGGGTCTAGTGGGAGGTGTTCCCACACATAGTAGGGGGGTTGGATGATCTAGGGGGTTGGATAGTAGGGTGATCTTTAAGATCTCTTCCGACTCTGAGCATTCTATGATTCTATGAATTTTTTTGGCCCCATTTATTTCAGCTCAGTCTTTAAGCAGAGCTTTCTATCAGAGACAATACTCTGCTGTCCATCTCAGCCAGAAACTGAGAGAGTAGGGTAAGTGCCTGACATTTTGGAGAACTCAGGAGTCAGAATACGAGAAGGTGGCTGAGATCCTAAACATGGTCAGTAATTGAGCAAACGCTTCTCCTTGATAATTGTCCAAAGCCCTTATTGGAACCAATCCAAGGGGTGAAGGGACAGGGGGGTCACACCATGGGACAAGAGGGAGAGGAATTTTCTGTCAGCACTGTGAGGTGTTGACTGTATGAGAGAGGGAAGGAGGGATGCATTTAACCCCCTCTAGGGTCATCATGGGCTTTGTAGAGTGGGAAGTGCAGAGACCTTCACAGTCAGTCACTCAAGCAGGATTTGATCACAAGTAAAAATCACTGCTATGACAGGTAAAGGAGACAGGTGAAGGTGGGAGGTGACAGATGAAGGCCTATGGTCTGGGCACTCTCAGAGAGGAAGACTTCACCTGGAGTAGCAGAGTGCTCCAGAGCTGCTTCTGCCTGCTGCTTAAATTACACTCATTATTTGGCATGAACTCACACTTTCATTGCTGAAAATTATTTAATTCTCAAGCCAGAAGTCTTCTCCAGGTTGGTTGAGCTGCAGCTGTTCTGAGGGATGTACCACTAAGATGCTCTTAGCTGCACACACTGGGTGTTTGTTTGTCTACTATCCCCCAAATAATTAATGAACTTGATATGTCACAGGGATTTGTTCTATCACCTCACCTTCCCCTCACACATGAGAGATCCCTTATGCCTGAAGGAATGTCACTGAGGCTCCAGCACCACCTCGAAGCAGTATGGAGTCAGACTACTGTCTACCTTGGATGCTTCCCTGGTGTATCTTTTTTGCACAAAGTTATATTTGATCAGTGGAGCTAAAGGTGGAAGGGAGCTGAGGAGATTCCACACCCTGGGACGGTTCATCTAATCATGTGGACATCATCTTTGTGACTTTGCAGAGGCTTTGGGTTCTTGGCAGCTGGGTATCTGTGACTGAGAGTTTAATCTCCTCAGAAAAGCGGTGCTTAGGGCTAATCTCAGTCTTGGCACTTCATTTAGAGGTGTCTGGGTGAAACAGAACACATGAGGATGGAGGACCCAAGAATACCCTTCTGGCTTTAATCTTTTAGTTAAGAAAGTGTGGTGATGCTTTGGGAGATTCCTGTCATACAGCGTGTCTCAGAAGCAGTTCTCAGGAAGCTGTAGTGTAGTATAGAAACAGCTCTTACCCTAGCTCTACTGAAGATCCAAGTCGTTTTCAAGAAGCCAGGACCTCCAGGACTGCCACTCATTTGGACTCCTCCCTGTTATTCCTCCGCTTGTCTTTTCCTGAGACTGATGGGGGAAGAGGATATTCCAGAGTTCATCAGATCATGTGTTGAGGGCATAGTGAGGAACATTCCTGGTGCCACCCTGATTGTTTCATGTTTGAGTAGACAAGAGTTACCAGGAGAGATGGAAAGTTGTAATAACTCAGGTAGTGTGTCCATTTTAATTATAGCCTCTCCTCTTTTGTCTTTACTCCTCTTTTGTTACAATGTAGGCAAGGAATCTTTGTCACGACAATGAATTCAATAGCTTTCCAAGGAATAAAAGCAGATGGTTTCACACCCTTACACAGTGAATTGTGTGAGAGAGATAAGAGTCATTACGGGCAATCACTGGTGAGAGGTTTCCAGCTCCAGAAACTCATGGAGGTGTGTGCAGAGAGCACAGAGAGTGAGTACTTGCCATATTTAGGCAGATAGTGTGTGCAGTGAAAAAAATTATGTGAACCTGGCTTTTTTTCCTTGCAGCTAATAGAAGCAGGTGGCTGTGCAAAGTCCAAGTCTGAAGTGCTTTTTCACTTTGAAGGCTTCGGGATACAATGCTTTCTTTTTCTCCTTGATGCATGAATGAGAAGTTAGGTCTGCTCGCAACCTGGCCTAGCCTCTGCATACTTAACCCTATTGAAAATACTGGCTATATTTGTTCAGAATTGAGAGGGAGGAAGAAAGCAAAGCTGATGTTATATTCAGGCTCTTCTGAGCCTCTTCTGCTGTGTCCTGCCATTTTCATTTCAGAGAAAGAGTGTTATGCCTTCAAGTAAGGCAAATAATGTGATTTTGAAATCATGCAGTGGCTTATGCAATTTCTACAACGGCTCAAATAGCTTTTTCTTTAAACAACAGTTACCATTATTTCTCTAAGAAGCTTTTTTGTTCTGAATAAAGGGATAAAAAGCAAGAAAACATCCTGGGGAGAAGCTGCAAGTAACTTTTGTGGCTTTACCTCAAATAGTAGCTCTTCCTACTTCAGGAGTAAAGTCCAGAATAAACTGGAGCAGCTGCAGTGTCTTGCCTACTGGAATCATAGAATCGTAGAATCATAGAATTATGGAATGGTTCGGGTTAGAAAGGACCTTAAATATCATCTAGTTCCAACCCCCTGCCATGGGCAGGGGCACCTCCCACTAGACCAGGTTGCTCAAAGCCCCATCCAGCCTGGTCTGGAAAAAACACACCAGAAGCCTTCTCTGATCTATCTAGGTCAAATGCTGACACGGGGAGCAAGTGTAGCATTTGTTTCTTCAGGTATTTTGAAAGACAAAACCCTCACTCTCTTGCTAGTAGGAAGAATGAGCAATATTTGCATTAGTCTTCTCTGTCATCTTACTCTGGCAGTCTTCTGAACTACCTTGTGTCTGCCAGTCTTTCCACCCATCGAGGAACAGAGGTCAATGCCCAGAAACAGAGTGAGGGATAGTAGCAAACTGACTTCTGACGTGCAACTGAGAAGAGTCCTTCCAAATCCGAAGGCTGATTCTCAGTTTCCTGGGGTGCGCTGGAGTCAGTGAAGTCCTTATGCACCTACCCACTTTTTAAATACCTTCTTCTCATCACATAATTCCACCCCCCAGGGCTGAAAAATCCTCATATCTACCCCAAAATCTACCTTCTAAGTAGGGAAGTAATCTACAAGTAGAGAAGTATTTGATTTCCTGCCTCACTCCAAAACTCAGCATGGGACAGATGGGTCTCAGGGTCTCATCATAAGGAGAGACATTAATTTCTATTCTCCAGCAAATCTCCTCTGGCCTCTCTCTTTTTTATTTTAAAAGAAAACACCAGAATGACAAGTCACCTCCTCATCCAAGAGTTTCCTCAGGAGACCCTCCACTTTGCTGTGGGACACCCTTTTCTGCTGAAGCTTTGCAGAGAGAAATCCAAGACTGATGGGGACAAAGTGCAAGAGAGAGGCGGTGATGGGCTGTAACAAAACTGCAGGTATATGGGAAACTACCAAATCTAAAGAGGAGACTGGCAAGTTCCAAATACTTACAGGTTTAGGTGCCCGTAGAGTTTTTAGAGTGTGGTTTTGGTCTTAGCACCTAAGTCCTTTTTTAGCTCCTTCTGCTCTTCTTTTTTTGTATCCCTTTGTAACTGGTTCTAAGTGTCTCAGCTAGAAGCTGGATGAAGCTAAAATTTATAATGTGAACATGCCACTAGCAGGGGCAACAAAGAGCTGTTTCTACAGTACGGCCTGTGCCACTGTCATGAAATAGTGAAACCGTAACTGAAGAGCAGCTGTCGTGTTACATGATTTGTGACAGCCTACAGTCTCCCAGAAAGTCTCTCTTCCTTCCAGTGGTCCTGAAACCCGTCTTCCTTTCCCATTTCCTTGTTATGGGCATCCTGTACCTTGAAGGCCTCCTTTGCAAAAGGCATTACAGGTGTCTGCTAACGGGTGACTAACCACACCAGGACATCGCTGCCTGACCAAACTTCTGACCACAGGAACAGTTTAACAAACTATCTGCAGGGCAGGTTGGTGTTTAACAAGCCCTTGTGTTATAAACAGCCAGCTAATGAAAGCGCTCATTTTGGCACCCCCTTGTGCTACTGCTTTTGGAGAAGGGAAAGAGAAGGAGAAATACTTAAGGCAGTTTTCTTACCCCTTCCACGTAACAGTGCTCCTGAAAATTGAAGGCTAAAGTAAGGCAAGAGAAATCGCCATCTCCTTAGGAAGGAATCCAGCAGATACCTTCTAACCAAGAGAAAGGGATTTACAAGGCCAACTTTTTTAATTAAAAAAATGTGTGACCATAATACTCAGTGGGTCACAATAGGGTTCAGCTATCTAATTAATTGTGCCATAAGGTATACTCGGGGCTTCCAGCTGCCATTCAGATAAATGTGGATCACCTCTAGGTCTTTGTGATGTCTGCCTGTCCCGTGAAGATGGGGAATCTAAAATGTCTTGTTGACTGAATTATTCAAAACTGCTTTGGTTCTTTTTCTTTTCGTCACAACATTGTTTCAAAATGTTCCCTAGTTTTGGAATGAACCCTAGTATTTCCCCACAAATTATCCTGAAAGAGGCCAAGTCTGTCCACCTGCAGGCTTCACTGAGAAAGGCACTGCAAGAGGACAAGGGAGTTTTTTAAGAGAGAGAAATTTGACGAGGGCCCTTGGTTGCCAAAACAAAAGCTTGACCAACTTGAGGGCTCCATTCCTGAGATAGGAAGGGTAAAAACCCTTCATTTGCCCTGTAGCCCCTGAAGTCAAATGTTTGCTTTCTCTAAGATAAAGCCAATGCAAAAGTCCACTAAAGACTGATGGTAATTTTAAGTAATGAATGTGCTTTTTTTTTCTGGTTGCCAGCATTTTTTTAACATGTTTAAATGAAGAATAACATGCAAATGCGTAATTACTAGCATGCTTTCTGAATAAGGCTTTTTAAAGCAAAAAATCATGTCAAGAAGTGTAAGATTTTTTTCCTGAGTTTTCCTGCTCTCTGATGTGTTGTTACGACTTTTGTTTTTAGTATGTCGGAGCCGTGGGTTAGTTTTGCCAAGAAAAATCTACATGTTCCCGTGTGTCTACACAGCAGTCAGAGCAAGTTTCTAGAATGCTGCTTGCTTTTGCAGAGAGACGTTTTAGCAAAAACTGTCTCTGTGTACTATAGGAGGACCATGAACAAACAGCATTTCTGGATTCAACATGTGTTGCTTTCAAACCAGCTGTAGAAAGATGAGGTCACTTGCAGGTGAGCCTATCAGTCAGACCTGCACAAAGAATACTTTTTTTCCCCCAGTGGTCACAAGGAGAAATTAGGAGAGGGAGGGAAAGAATTCTATTTTGTCAGACCAAATCATAGCGTTGTGGGTCATTTGGTGAAGCAAGGAAAATAAAATCAGTAAATTTGTGTCACTCCGTTTCACTTTCAGGTTGTTTAGCTCTGAAGCTAATGACAACAGTTTTCAAAGAATGATCTCAGAACTACCAGAGCAGACTTCAAAAATGCATAGAATCATAGAATCGCGGAGGTTGGAAGGCACCTTTAAAATCATCAAGTCCAACCATTAACCTACCCTGACAAAAGCCACTTCTAAACCATGTCCCTAAGTGCCCCATCTACCCTTTTTTTAAACACCTCCAGGGACAGTGAATCCACCACCTCCCTGGGCAGCCTATTCCAATGTTTAATAACCCTTTCAGTGAAAAAGTGTTTCCTAATATCCAATCTGAACCTCCCCTGACACAACTTGAACCCGTTTCCCCTCGTCCTATCACTTGTCACCAGGGAGAAGAGGTCAGCCCCCATCTCTCTACAGCCTCCTTTCAGGTAGTTGTAGAGGGTGATAAGGTCTCCCCTCAGCCTCCTCTTCTCCAGGCTAAACAACCCCAGCTCGCTCAGTCATTCCTCATAAGGTTTGTCCTCCAGACCCCTCACCAGCTTTGTAGCCCTTCTCTGGACATAAATACAGAGGGAAAAAACCAACCTGCATGGTCAATTCATAAGTGTGTGTTGGAGAGACAGCATGATTTAAGGACTAAGTTTTTCTCAAAGTTTTGAAGGCTGAGCCTGTTTCAAAAAAGAGTGAAAGCACTCCACCTTTCCCCCAAGTATGTAAATTCAGCAAAGGCTTGGACAGCAGCTTTTGTAGCTGTTCATGATGGGCTTCTTTTTATACTGAGGAAGCCAGTAAAATGCAAACCCTGAGGGCAAGGAGCAATTTGGAGCTACTGTTTCAGGCTCTCTGCGAACTCAGGGTACCATTGCTGCCTTATTGTTGCTACATCTGTTACAGGTTTTTCCTACAGTATATACTATGGCAGACAGTGTTTAAACTCTATAGATAGATATAAGCAAATATGTGATATATGTAGCATCATAGATTATGCCTTCTTTTTTCAATAATATCTTCTTATAGTTATTAGCTAGGCCCTTAGGTGCTTCACTTTAGGTGTATTTTATCAGACACTTATTTATGGGGATCTGAGACTATGAGTGTCTACAGGAGCTCTTAAGAGACCTTTCTCTTTTCCCCTATTCCTCTTACCCCACACCTGGAATCACAGAGTATTTTGGGAAACACTGATTTATATTGTTTATGTCAGGTGCTTGCATTTCAGATACAGCACTGCTTTTGATCCCCTTGTGACCTGGGACTCTTCACTGCTCATTTCCTGATTTCCCTCATTTTTGGATAAAATCACCCCACACTTGCCATAGTGGCTAACCAGCAGCTGCTGAGGTGCTTAGACCAGTGGCGATGAGAAGGCTTATTTGATCAGTGGGATCTGTGTGTGGCACAGAAACATCTAAAGGAAATCTCTATTGGAGAGAAACTCCTAAAACAATCTATTGAACCTCTGCATTTTGTATTTCTAGATCCACAGACTGTCACAGGCATCTCCCTTGAATTTCCTGTTTTACAATTACTCGTGAAATGAATGACATGCCTTATAGGCAGCTGTCAAATGTGTTTAAACTCCCCTGCTTGCTCCTAGGCAGCAGTGGTGGTGCTTTTGCAAGTAGCATGAATCTATTTGAATGTAGTTTTGCAGTGATGAGTGGACATCTCACAGGGACCAGCTTCAGCAGTACTTGCTCCTGTCTCCTCTGTTAAAGGCTAGCCTTTAACACTCGTGTTAACCATCATCCCCAGTTAGGCTGAGAAGGTGCTTATGAGCTTGGGGAGGAATAAAAAGTTCTTCCTGGGACTGTGGAACCAGAAAGGTTCATGCTGGTGTGCTTTCCAAAGGATGGTCTCTATGATCATGGCCCCTTCCCAGTTCTTCTACTCACACATCAAATCAACCAGACTTTTTCTCTGGTGTATCGAGTCATTATGATAGAAGCTCCTAACGTGCAGCATCAATACAGAAAATACAGGAGCTACAGCAGGGGAGTTTGCCTCCCTCACATCATTCAGGCTCATCTGTATTACATGCTCATTCCTATTTTACACACAGTAAGACCACGGGCAACAATTCCTCCATTTAGTTACTCCCTGTCCAGAAAGCCACAGCCCTGGGTATCCACACGTTTATGCTTGACTACAGCAGATTAAGTTCTTGTTACAAGTCAATGGCCAAAACTGTTTGCCCAGTTACGTTTTCTAGGAACTCTCTTCCCCTCCCCAGTCCCAACATCCCTGAAGCCTTTGCAAAATATTCTTTTTGGGCTTTTGACAATCTTGGTTTCAGGTTCCTTTTGCCAGCTAAAGGATTTCTGGGCAGGTTGACAGGCCTTCTTTTAAAAACAGTCCATATACTGGAGTGATGGGCTGGGAGCTGTGTTTGTCTTAACTCAAATTGCAGAGCTATCACTCAAGCTGAGAATATCTCCCTCTCTCAGCTCTTTCTGAAATTAAAGACCGCCTGCCTTCATCTCTGTCCAGGTTACTTTCAAAGTGCTTCTGCTCATTTGGATATATAAGAGAGCCTTACTATGAAGAATGATTTTATAAAACATACTGATGGCAAAGAAGTAAAAAGATCACTGAGAGAGAATCTTTATAGGCTTTGAATCAGCAGTGCAGCCTTTCTGGGTGACTTGATCTGAGCTAACATGTGGGTTATTTTGCAACTGCAAAGAGATTTTTTTTTACTTCCTGGACAGGTCAAAGCAGTTTGAAAGGCCTGGTAGATACTGGCATGCAATTGTGCATGGAGCGTTTCATAGGAGCCTCAATGCTTTAAGCAAAATAGCTAGCACTAGGGATGGCATACCAGAAGCGCTTTGTTTCCACTTACTGTAAATGATCATAAATTCTACTGCTACTTTATTGTGGTGTCTGTAGTTCTTGGAAGAGTAAAAGGGGTGGGGAACCAGTTCTCAGTCAGTTTTATAAAGTTAAAGGTTGCTTGTATTGGTACCAAGTCCAAAGTGCAATATTTCAACTATGAATGATTGGATGTTTTCCCAGATTTCCATAAAGTCATTAAACACAGTGTAAAGGGTCACCCGTAACGTAACCAAAAGATCAGTGCATGCAGAACTGGAGCAGATTGTCAAGACATCCCTGGTTTTCAAGGAAGTTAATACACACTTTCAGTTGCAGAGCCTTGGAGGTAGCCATCATTGCGAAAACAGGCCTTGTAAAGCATTCTGTGGTAAGGTCGCTTTTGTAGCTCACTGTGGCCTCTCCAGGTACCTCTCATAAGAGCAGCGGCCAAGAGCCAAGAGCTCTTCCATCCCTAGGGAAGTCTTCTCATGTGGAACTTCCCTTTGGAGAAATCTTCCCTTAAGTAAGATCCAATCTTGGATCGTTCCCAATGATCTTCCAAAACTGAGAAAACAGTAAATCTCACACTTATTTTTTGGAATGCTTTTTGTGGCAAAGTGTTATCTAAAAGAATAAGGATGATGCCCAGAGGATCTACTTATGTTATTTTAGACCTCTCCATGGAAGTAACAGGGAATCAGGTTGTCACCTATGTTTATTGAACCATTTGCAGAATTTGATAGCTGTAATGTGATTTTTCTATTAAACTGTATGACTGTTCACCAGCAAACTAGTGGGGAAATAATTATTTTCTAGTCCACTCTGGTAGAAGGTGAAAACCTACCATTGGCAACAGCTGGAGGTGTTCTGCCTGCAAAAACAATGCTCTTAACAGGAAGAGCCTTCCAAGAAAAACTGAGGAGACATCATCAGCCAGAGGGGACACCGCTAAGCATTGGGATGTGCACAGCAGCTCCGCAAACGATTGAAGTTATGGCTTTCTGATCAACTTCACCAGTGGAAGGTCTCCCTCGGTGCCCTGGAGGCCCAAGCCTGCTGCCTCAGCAGAACGCTTGGCTTCCAGTGGCGTGGGAA
The DNA here is from genome assembly GCF_963924245.1 of Chroicocephalus ridibundus. NCBI lineage: Eukaryota > Metazoa > Chordata > Aves > Charadriiformes > Laridae > Chroicocephalus > Chroicocephalus ridibundus. The sequence goes on along the minus strand of NC_086291.1, from coordinate 9,390,665 downwards.
GGAAAAGATGAGACTGGGAATTGGCTCCTGGTTTCTCTCTTAGCAATACAAAGCATTACCAGTGGAGCAACGCAGGTCACCATGCAGATTTAAGTGTTCACAAAGAGTTTGTTTTTCTCAGGAAGTACTCAGTCCAGGGTGGAAAATAAACTTCTTTAATTTTGGTTTTGACGTCTGCTATACAGACTGTTACGGAGCTGCAACAAGAGGCACTTCCAAATTGAAGCAGAAAATATTGGTCCGTCTGTGACACACAAAAAGCCTATGCAACCCCTTTTAAGCTTGTGTAGGGCAGCAACAGACATGGAAGCAGAGACTGGATGCAGGGTTGAACTTTTCACAGTCCTGGGTGTGTTTGGGTACAGGCTTTGGCTCAGTTTGTTATGCCAAAATACAACCAGGCCATGAATCTGAATTTTCCCAAAGTTCAAATGCAGCCGTATTCAGACTCCTCAGACCCTTGTTTATTTGGCATGTTGTGACATTTACACACACACAGAGGGACTCATTTAAACCATCCAACTAAAATCCTCCTACAGCCACAAACGCATAAAATTTGAATGCTTTTTTTTCAGGCATTTTGGCTGAAATGAAACTTTTTTACAGTAATAAATAACAGAATAATTATTTTTACTTCCTACACAGGAACTCAAATGTTTGATTGATTTTGCTCTTTTTGGCAGAGCTGATAGGTCTGAAATAGTTTTCCCTGGCATCTCAGCAATAACAGTTTCCATTAACCCTGAAGACTCCTGGTGACCTAAACTCAACTTCAGGATATTTGATTTCTCCTTCTCCCTCCTACCCACATGGGAATGCAAGAGGAAATATAACACAGCATAAGAGTGATTAGAGCCTAACTTCTTTTTTGCTGTCCCTAGTGTCTGTGCAACACCTTAAGGTAACTTTACAACTGTCTTTTCATAGACGTGCTTTTTTTCTATTTGGCAGTCATTTTTGGTGAAATCTGAGGATTTTTGATATTTGTCTAGTATTTCCTTATCCAACAGGAAGATCAGAGAACTACTGCACAGTGCTTAATGCAAATCAACTGATCATACCTCCATTACACCTGAAAATCCCAACCATTTCTGGTGCCCACAGCTCCATGCTTCCTAGAAGCTCTGGACCAACCGTGCCCACACTCTACAGAATACTCATTGGTGTGCAGTAAGCCATCTGCAAACCAAAGATGTTGGCTTTAAGGGCCCCCATCGAGTAGCTGTATGGGTTGGTGCTTCCCAGAAACCTCAGGCTGAGTGTGTGTGTGTGTGTGTGGAGCACACACTGTCTGCACTCATACTTCTGTCTGGGAAATGCCAGGTTCCACTCACCATTGGCAAATGCTTATGTTTAATGAGAACTACTGTGCTGACAGATCTTTGGCTCCTTCGATTACATATGAACGGTAAAGACATTATTGTTCTCACTAGTGTGACTAGACCCACATGCTTGCCTGCCCTGGCTTGTTGCAAGCCACTCGAGTTTTGGTGGCCTGTGTGGCACACATTTGTCTCATCATTCTTCTGAGCTGATTCAACTACCACCAAGCAAACCCAGCCCATATTCTGTATAATCTTTCAAGCACTGACCAGTTTTATTGTTCATGAACCCGAAATGATACAGTAATCTCCTTTAACCTTCCGGGTATATTTATATATGGGAGAAAGAAGTAGAAGAGTAGACTTTTATTAATTTAACCTCACTTAAATAATTTGTGAAGAGCTCAGAAATCAGGGGGCTCCATGTGGAAGAGACAGTGGGATGAAGCACAACACTGGAGGTTTTTCCCAATGAGCACCATTGTGGTTATACCAGCTTTGAAGTGCAGAAACTAACAGGGAGCAGGCTAACATGCTGGAATAATGTTTGGAATATGTTTGATGTCTCTACATTACTGATGGAGGACTCTTGGATCCGTTTGACCATCATTCTACCAGCAATTTTTTCCAGTAGTCTGGAATGCTTAAGAAGCAAAACATCTTCTCTGTATTGGAGAACGTCCCTCTTCCCACTGCACTGGAATGTACAGCAGAGTAGCTATTTAGCTAATTATCATTCCACCAGTAGCTGTGTTTTCCCAGCTCACATCTCATCAGCCAACACTGTCCCTCTCCTCCCTTAATTTTTCAGTTCGAACTTTTTTTTTTTCAACTATAGACACCTTTCACTTGTCTGCTCAAGTGCTCTAGAAAAGTTGTATGAAATGGGGCAATAGCATGCCCATGTTCCCGATACAAATCAGACTCATAGATGGGGTTCCTTGCAGAGAAGACAAAGACGCAAAGAAGCCTGGAAAATAAATTCACTTATAGTGGTGACTTTGTCTGGACATAGATATGTTGACATCGGCAGTTGAATCGTTGAATCCTTTGTACTTTACTGGTTCTGCGGGAAACCTGTAAAGATTCCTGCAAGGTTCTGCCTTCCACAGGCGGTTCAGGTCTTTGGTGGGCTTAGAAATCTTCTGGACATACCAGTTTGCCTTCACTAACCACAAGGACCCCAGGGAGTCGCCTAACTGTGGGCACCATCTCCATCTAGGCCGATGTGTCTGTGTATCAATCTGTCATGGGGACACTGTCACTGGTTTACCCATATGGTGGCTGTGAGGATAAATATGTTATTGGAGATAATGTAGGAGGGATAAGCGGAGGGCTGGAGAAGCATACATGATAGACTGACTGTTGTGTACGAGTAAGAGATTGTCTCTGTGTGTGTGCATAATCTCATTCAAATTATACAGGCAGGATCCAGCATCTGAGAATCATTTTCTCCAAGGATCATAATTGTAAAGTTTAACCAAATAAATATTGAAAGACATTATATAAAACTCCCACACAGGGCCCTGCAACCTGAAACATAAAATATATATACAGCAGATTCTGCTCACCGCAAAACTATGCCAGGAATATAAGAGTATCTTTTTATACAGATTGGCTTGCATCCCATTCCAGGGTCAGAGACATGACGTCCCAATAAACATTCATGGATCGCTTGGAAATCACAGGCATGTATGAGCTGTCTTGCCTGCCCTCCCGTTTTCAGCTGAACATTTAGTGCTGAGTCGATAAAGCCCCTCACTCCTTCCTCATCATTCTCGTCTCCTTAATTCCACCAAGTAATTCATATGGTGCAGTTTCACCAGCTAAATCATTTTTAAATAGTTAAGCCCCTTTTGGGGCTTTTAAAACAGCTGGCTGTAGGACTGACTCAAAGTCTAATCTGTACCTCTCCTGAGAGGATACTTTTTTCTGCCTCCCACTTTCTTGATGACTACAGGACCCAATAAATACAATACTTGCTAATGTTCCAGTTGCTTGCTTGCCTTCCTTCTCACAGAGGGAGCCACTATGCTGAGAAAACAGCAGTAAGAAAACTCTATAAATTCAGTCTTATACATTCAGAGCCTTGTAAAACCGACTAAGGCATGAATTCCCACAGGCACTGTGTTCCTCTGTAGCGGTGTGCCAAATAAAGCCCCCACCATCTGAACTCTCATGCCACGTGGTGTGTGTTGGCAGGCTCCTAGAAGCACCCAGAAGTAGTTTTGGCCTTTCTTGGTTTGGAAATTAGTGTTAATTTCTATTCTGCACCAGCTAGGGAGCAGAGAGGGGGGACAACAGCTACAAACACCTAGTTGTCCACCCCTTTCATGGTGGTAGTTGATTGGCACTTGCAAAGGCTGGGCATTCAACAGCAGTCACATAGTGTTTAGCCCTGCTGTCTCCATGGCAGCTGGTACTCTCTCTATATCACAAACATATAAATGCACATCTGCCAAGTTTCTCCCACTTGCATCTCCCATGAATAGAGAAACCTAAAAACTCTTCATTGATATATCTCCAATATGGGGAAATTGCCAAATGGCAGATAGCGAGGTCTAAAGACTAAGCTAGTGCTAAAAGACAGAGGTTCAGACTCTTCTTCTGTCTAATGCCCTTGTTCTACCTTTGCCAATCACAAATAGTTAGATGATAAAAATGTTATTTCATCCTGAGTTACCTCTGTGGATTATGGACAAATGAATAGGCTCCTTCAAGCTACAGTAACGCACACAGATAAAAACAATATAACTTCTCAACGAGGAAGGAAAACAGTAGTATTGTAAGAATTGGTGACCAAAGGCAAAACTTGGACTGGGTAGAGCTGGAAGACCAGATGATGTTTGATTCATTCCACTGTGTGACTTCAGCAGAGTTCACCAACATACAAATGGGGACAGGTGTCCAAATGGCTGCGGAAGTGATACACCTGCACGAATAGAGATTTGCACTCACATAAGTTCATGGTTATGAACTATTTCAGTCTCTGAAACTTTTTGTTAGAGACCGATTAGGAAATGCATTAGGAGAACTGTTATATCACTGCCTTTATCTGGTGGTTCTACAGTTACGAAACCATTCATCCCTCTTGCAGGCAAGCCTCTCATTCAAAGGGGGCAGGTCATACAAAGTGTGGGGACATCTCCTTTCTGTTGTGACCTGCACAAAACTTGGAGGGACTGGCACAATTTGCTGAAGAAAAGAGATGAGAAAGGCATCTGTAGTCAGTCTTTATAGATGGGCATGACCTGTCTTCATTCACATTTCTGGGAATGAGAAAGGTTTCAAAGCTTTGAAACATGCTCTTTGATCTGCATATAAAACACAAGGGGAGGCAGGTCAGTGGGTTGTATTGGGCATTATTCTAAGAGTTTTTGGAGCAGATAGGCTTTCAGGGAAAGAAAATGAATCCTGAATTCAGTGGCTGTTGTCAGGTTTGGTTAAAGATCCCTGATGTGCTTAGATCTGCCATCTTCTCACTTAACTATGTGCAGATCTGGGCCCGTCTGTTGGAGCACTTGGGGACCCAGTCCTGAAAGAGCATGGTTATGCAAACCCAGCAGTAGCCCAGCCAGTGCAAAGCAGTTGAATGAGTCACAGGCTTTGTGGCATACAGAGGCTGCAGATGGAGATTCATGTTCACACTGAGAAATGCAGCCTCATTCTGTACTCGCTGCCATCTGGAGACAGAGAAATCAAATATAACTGGCATGTGTTAAAACCCCTCCACCCTTTTGTATGGTTTAATCTTGCAAATTGCATTTGTTTAGCAAAGGAAAAATGTATTAATTGTTCTGCAAATGTGACTAATGGTGGTTAGTCCTATTCTGCTGTCAGGAAAAGGGCTGCAGTTGACTGCATTTAACTCCTGTTTGAAGCTGCCCTGTTTTATGCAAAGTTCTTAGACTTTTACCGGCTTCAAAGCTAGCATTGCCCATTCAAAGCCCTCTGGGGTTAGCAGAAAAACCTGCTGACACATACTGCAGCAAACTCAAGTTCAAGATCTCTAGAACTTGGAGGAACTGAAGAGGTCTGAATGCAAAACAGTTCCCTTCTAAACAGAAATATCTGTATTTCTCATCCAGCCTGTTGAGGCTGATTGCCAACTCCTTTAGCATTGTGCCCTTCAGTGATTGGAGCCTTCATCATTTCTAGATTGGATGACAGTAATATGGCCTTTATATCCAATCTGAAGCTGGTAGAGAGTGCCTCATTTTGTTTCTTAAGCACGATAACTATAGACACATGACATATTTGTGGCTTAGAGGTTTCAGAGCTGGAGGTCTGATCTGTACAAATTATGTTGGTATCCCCCTCATTGGTCAAACTATTCCCCTTTCAATGCAGGGAATTTGGAAAAGGCATTTTCTACACTGCTGGAAATGTACAAATAATAAATGTGTCTGCTGAGGGATAAGGAAATGTTGGGATGTCAAACCTATCTACAGTTCCATTTCACATTTATTTTTTTAATCCTCCTGCTTCCACCTCTGCCTATGTCTTCTAATGCATTCACTACCGTAGTCGCATAGTGTGTGGCCAAGAGCACATAAATGTGGCTAAGAAATGCCACACAGAAATACAACATTATCAACATTTATGGTTTCTGTGTATGTCCAAGAAAACCCCAGAGAATGAAGATGAGACAGTGCATGCATGCAACTCCTTCTTCTCCTTATATGAGAAGTAAAATAAAAATCCTATATAAAAGGAATGATTTCACACAGGCTGAGAAGGTAGGATCAGTGTAGTTAAGGAAAGGAAGCTATGGGGACACAGAATAGCTTAACAGAGAGATCTGCTAGTGGCAAAGTCTCAGAGCAGTGGAAGACCTCTCTCTGCAGCCTTTGAAACTGAGATCATCAAAGCACTGAAGAATATTCACCAGGGCACAAATATGTGTGATGAGAACAGAGGTGCATGGGAAGAAAGAGCTCTTTTTCCCCAATAGTCTTTGTGCAGAAAGAAAGGCGGATAAACAGCAATTCCTTCTTTTTCTAGGAATTCCTCTACCAAGAAGTCAGACTGACTACTGTATGTGGAGTGTGATCCCATCCTAAAGCCACACTCAGCTTCATTGTATTTTGTGCTACTGCCTTTATTGCTGCTCCCTTTGCTTATAGAATTGAACGGAGAGCACAGAAATGGTAAATCCGAATTGACAGCCTAGGAAACCAAGTAGTCATATTTCAGCATCAGTAAAGTGCTTTCTCAGGGAAGAATTTGCAAAGTAACAAGTTCCACATCTTTCTTTGGCATAGTCTAGAAGGAATAAGCAAACAAAAGGAGCAGCATGTCTTCTGTCTGCTCTGCAGCAACTTACACAGATTTTCTCAGTATCTCTTTAAGGAAAAGAAAGCTGCCAAGGTGGAAGAAAAATAAAAACCTGAAAGAAATTTTGGCCTGCTTTTTCAGTACCATGCAATTTAGGATCTTTTTGCAACTATCCTCTCAGGACTGCCTGAGATATGAGTAACTCTCTTTCTGCTGTTCTTTCAATGAAACGGCTACGCTCAAAAACTTAGGGAGGGTTGTGGCCCTTCTGGGTATGCCACAGGCCTTCCTTTATTTTCTCCTCAACTTGCCAGGCCTTGCCTTTGTACCACATGGACTCAAACTGTAAAGACAGCAGAACTCCAAATGATGCATCTCAAGGGTGCGGCTTCTTTGCCATGGGCGACAGAAGCACATTGCCAACTTTACTGCTTTTTCCAGTGATCTTATTTAGAAACAGCAAATTAGGGACTGATGTGAGTCAAATCAGATCATTGGATTTCTTCAGAAGTGTGTACCTCCTACTATTTCAAATCGTGTTCCCTACACACTAAGGAATGTGCTAACTGAGTTCAGACCTACCTGCATTTTGTCAGCCATACAGTTAGCCTTGAGTCTAGTCCAAGCCTGACCAGAATCAACTGCTCTTTGTCTCACCTCCATGACCATCACTCTGTAGACTCTGCCATTCACTCATTCTGTATTTTCTCTTACTGTAAAGGGATTAAATTAAGGGAGAAGTGATTAGAAACAGAAGGGAACTTGGCTTTAATGATCTGTACTTTGTTCACAAAATAACTCACAAACCATTCACTGATACCTTTTGATTTGCAGACCTTCCTTGCAGGCTCTGAGTCAAATCAGTGATCCAGAAGAGCTCAGAAAGGAGACATTTTTCCCCCCTCAAAGCAGTGATATTGGAAAAAGATGTGGCCCTCTGCAGCTGTCATGGCCTTTGATATCCAGCTACATGTTGTTTCCATATTGCATAGTGAACTGTGAGACCAGATGATCTCCATAAATAATACAGTCTTGTGATTTCCTCAATTACTGTTCCAACAGAAACTTCCAAAGGGTCGATGCACCAGGGAGCACTCATGAGCACATGAGGACACCTAAACTTTTAGAGTACATGTGAGATTGGATGAGATGTCCCTGTGTGAGAGGCAATGTAGACATAAGTATCCAATCCTGTACAGGGCTTTGACACTTGGAAATAAACCTAGAACAATTTGCATTTTGGAAGAGTATAGTGCTGGGCATAGAGAGTTCTCGATGACTAGTGCTGTCAAGACAGTTCTTTTTTCTCATCTGGGGCTGAGATTCCATTCTTGACATGATAAATTGTGGACATTGACTATGAAGATTCCTTTATCACCTCCTTCTAGAAAGTCCTCTAAACCTCTTTATGGAAAATTCCCAGGTGGGGCTTTTTTCTATTGTGATGTCATTGCAGTTGTAACAGAAACTTGTTTGATTTTTTTCTACTACATAAGAAAGCCCCTAAGAAGTTCCTTTCCTAAAGAGCACTATAAAATTAAATATAATAGATTTCCCTTTCCCCATCACAGATTAATACCATTGTGCCTCCTCTACCAGCAGCTGTAAATTAATTTCCAACAGCCAGACTTGTCTGGTCTCCAAAAGTTCCTCTTTCCAATGAAAGACTACATCATCTCTAAGCAGAGTCTTTACCGGGTTAACCGAAGGCATCCTTGAAAGACAGCCTTCTGAAAGGACCTAGGAGGGTGTTGTGAATGGTCATGTTTTTAGAGAAACAGCAGAGCAGGATGTCAGGGCAGACAGCACTGGCAGAGCTGAGCAGATGGGAAGGTGAGCTGAAACAGATCAGTTATTCACTCAGGCCCCAGCTGAAAGTTGATTATACGGAAAGTTGTGTGTAAAGTATTTATAGTCGAGCTTCAAAACTCAAGATCTATTCCAAGTGGGATTGTTTACATAGTAAAATATATTCCCATTAATGAACCTGTATGTTCATTATTTTCATACTAAGATGCTTTGATTAGGTTTGGGGGATGGTAGGGTTTGGGTACTTTTGGTGTTTTGGGGTTTTTTTTTGTTTTTAAAATATCTGCTAATTACTGTTAAACAATATCATCCTGTGAAATGTTCTTAGTGAAAGATACAAACGGTCTAAAAGGAACGAGAACTCCCACCTAAGTGGGAACAGATTTATGCCTGAATTCATCCCCCAGTCTTGCCTCCCACAGGCAGTTCCCAACCGAAAAAATGGTTGGGTTTCCTTCTTTTCCTTTCTGAACCCTAGATGCTGCATGCACGTGGGTGCTTGTTAGAAGTTATGCCTTTAATTTGATGCATGGCATGAGAGCACATGGTACCATAAAACCCACCAAAAATAGCAACCCAAGTATTGGCTGCAAAAATGACAGAGGGCTTGGAAAGCTCAATGATGATGATTGTGAGAACTTGTACGGCATCTTACCGAAGGGTAGGTAGGTCTTCTCAGAACAAGACATGAATTCATGCGCAAACTTTCTAACATTTATGTGTACGTGCATGTGCTCAAATCAGACACTACATTCAAAATTGCTGTTTTGTAGTCTGGTATTACAGCTGCGTTTAAAGCAGCCTGGGAACATGATAAAAGAGTGACATGTCAGATCTCTCTGTCATAGTCTTTCTGCGGGGGTTTCACTTTGATACTTGTCAGTCATGTTTTGGCTGATATGCATATATATTCACACACATAGGCAAATCTGTGTATGCATACAAATATTGCTGTAAAAGGGATGTGTTTCTTCTGTATTTTGTTAGTCTCTAACACTGTGATCTCTGGAGTCATGGTCCATACCTTCCCACGTTTGGTTCTTGTATACAGATAAACACATTGTAGTAATTCCCCTGATTTCCCACATGCCTAGAGCCTAATTTATAATGGCTTAAAATGAGGGGAGAATGTCTTTTTCTTAGAGTGGGTTTTGTTGAACTTTCAGGAGGAACTTTGCTGCCATGTGACCTGAGACACAGAAAATGTTGATACCAATAAAATCTTAGCAGAGCATGCCAAGAAAATCAGCATTTAGTTTACCTAGGATATCCCAGAGGAAACATACAGTTAATACTGAAGTTTAAAATATCTTAGCCTTGGAATCTTAAAACTCCATCAGCACTTGGAAGAGGGGGAAGAAAGGGTAACAAAAAATCCCATAGCAACAGGGAGGTTAAACACACACATGTGCAAAATGTAGCACTACTCAATGGATCACCTTTAGCAGCTACGGATTTTGTCTGACACGGGTTTTGCTCTTGATCTCCTCGTATTTGTAGCATTGCAGAAAAAAAAATTAATAAAACCTTCCCCTTTCTGAGAGTACCTTATAATGAAAACAAGAATATTTTGAAAGGAAAGAATAGGAAATGTTGACTGGAGTGTCCTGCTGCTTTCTAAGTAGACCAGCTCCCAAGATTTATGTCAAAAGCAACAGAAGGTTGGAAATGAAAGAATGCCCTTGAAGTTACGCTCTGTAACTCAGCCAAGCAAGACGGCTTTTTCATTTACCTTGTCGAAAACCCAACATGAAAAAAAAAGGTTGGAGATAAAAATCTTACACCATTACTGGAGATTTACAAATGATGTGACAAAATAAACATGTGTTCCACGCATGAGAAAAAGTGCTCCATTCAATGATATAACAGCTCCCCTCCTCAAGATAGGTGGTACTTAGTTGTAAATCTGCAGAGCTTTGGTGAGTTGCTGAAGTTGTACTGTTTTGGGCTGAAGCAGTCCTCATACATGGGCTCTCAATAAGGCTGGGGAGCTGGCACGGTCCTGCCAGCCTACAGAGACAACGGAGCTCTTCCTTTACTGACCCCGGTGCTCACAGATCTTATACCATAATTTACCTTTTCCATCTTTGAATTCAACATCATCACATACGTTCCACTGTCCCTGCCAGAGTAGATATTTCTGAATGTGAGAGCAGACTTTGGTGGGGTTGATGCTGTGGGATTAAACAGCCAAGAAGAGACAGCAATAGAAGTTAAGCAAGTAAAAGGAACAAGGCAGCTGTGTGAAAAGTGTGTAATTGCCTGAGACAAGTCTCATTTGTGTACAAGTGTGAAGATGTTTCTATTGCATATTTCAGATTTTGACACACGGCACCTTTAAGTCAATGGAATGAAAGAGCTCCCATTGGCTTTGGTTGATTTTGGACTTGCAGCATTGGCCTTAGTTGATTTTGGACTTGCAGTGTTTTTTCTTAACAGCAGCAGGGTCCAAAAGTCATTGTGCTGGGGTGTTAATGATTCCTTTTTATCCAATTGGTTCAGCAAAACCACTAAAACCTGGAAACAGCTTTCTTTCCTTGGGAGCCCAGGCCTCCAAGCACGCAAGGAAGCTCACATTTCAGATGCAGTGTGAGGCAGGTTGTGCTAATGCGTGAAATAAAGAGGACATGCACGGAATGGACAAATAGTTATTTTGAAATCAATTGTTAAGTGAAGGCTGTGCCACATGCCTAACATGGGCACCTTCAGAAGGCTGAAGTGTGGAGTGCATAATTCAGCCTTCCCATCCTCAAACTCATGATTCTTCTTGGTCTTTCTTAACATACCTGTTTCTCAGCCTACCCATATTTGCTGGCGGTGTCTAGATAGTAATATCAGAAAGGGCTGCCGTCATTGAACAGACTTTTGGCGGAGCACAGGTGAGGGAATGGCATGTGGTTTCTACCTTTAACTTCAGTTTGAGCTGTAACATGTATGAGAGATCACTTTGGTTTCCAAGAAGTAACTACTGTACGGACTTATGCAATTCATATGTAATTCATTATAGAATATTATATAAGTATGAATGCAGCACAATATCTAGCGTATCTAATTTAGATATGTAGAACTTAGCATTTCAGCTATATTGAAACTTTCATCTTCTGTTTATAATGTAAGTCAAACCTCCAGAGTAAACAGTCAAGTGTCTTCTGTTAGTGTAGGGTGTCAGATCCCTCTGGGTGCCTGCAGAGATCCTTCCACCAAGGCCTAGTGTCCACCTCCCTCCTTGCAGGGTCTTTTACAGTAGGATATCAATATACTATAAAGACATATCTCCATCCAGGATACAATTTGTCAAGTCTTTTCACAAAGATTCCCAAACTAGGCTGGTTCTAGTTAAAAAACAGAGCACTGGTAACAATCTTGTGGCCAGAACATTTGCCCCAGAGGATGGATACAGGTTCTAGGGTTACCTTCAGGAAATCTGAACTAACACTACAGGAAAGGTCTTTAACCAGTACACATCATCATATTAAAATGAGTTTGCTGTGCTTAAGGCTATTGTTAATGGCACAGGAGACTCCAGGTCTTTAGGTAGCTGTACCTGTGAGATCACAACAGAGTTCTAGGTGGCAGATAGGTATATGTCCATAGACAAAATACTTCTGAGCTGTGTTGTCATCTAATTCCAGAGTCTAGAAAATTTTCAGGCCAGTGAAGATCGTAATTAAGAGCTAGACACTAATGGATTTGCAAGTTCTAAAAGGTAGGTGGATTACATAGTGGATTTTACTGTGTACGTTTTACATAGCCAAATCCCAATTTTCGAGAATTTAAGGCTGAATGGTTTCTAGCCTCACATCTTTCTTCCCAGCTAACTGCTCAGCATTTTGTGGTCTTCAGTGTCACAGACTCAAAATACCTGTTACTCTAAACATCCAAACCTCATAGCTGTTGTACATGTAATATGATTTCAGCGTCTGCCTCATAAAAATAAAGAAATGAGAACAAGCTAAACGCTGCCTTGAAAACACACACAACCATGTAAAAGGCAGAGAATAGATATGAATTCCAGTTTGCTTCCTCACTTCTCCCTCTGTAATGGGACCAGCCAAAAGCCTTCAATCCAAACAGCCCTGAACTGTGAGGAAGTTCAGATCCAAACTCTTACAAGCCAGGCCATTTCTAATTATTTTTATTGCCTCATTAAATTTATTACTTTGAGCCATTTCTAGCAACCTCATTAACTCTCTGAAAAGATTTTGTCACATACAATCCTTAACAGATGTCTGATTTCAGGCATGGCGAAGTCAGTCATCTGGCCCTTTCTCCAGCATGCATAGACCCTTAGCTCTCCAATCCTATGCTCTACTGTCTCAAGAAGGATTTCATTTTGATGATGCTGTATTACTGGGAAATTTGCTGCGGTCCTGCTTGGGCCAGTTTTTATGCCTTCATCCTCTAGCTATGTCCCACATATTTCTTCTCATCTGCCTTGTTTCCTTCTGCATTGATCCAGATGGGTTGTATACCAGAATTGCACACTCTCCTGTGGAGAATATCTTCTGGCTTCTTGAGTCAACAAGGGTTTGCAATGCCCCGTTGGGGTTAGGCTGTAAAAACCCTCTATTATGTGTGCAGCTGGGCTCAGAGAGCAGATTTCACTTTGTTCTTTCTTTATCCATTACTTAAATGGAATGGATAGCATGACTATTAAATGCTGGGGTTCTGGACCACAGCCTTGAAGGATTGTCAAAAGGATTTTGAGTCACTGCAGCTGAGAGCAGGATGTGGGACTGACAGGATCAACAAGGAAGGAAGGAAGCTACCATGTGAACCTGAGACTCAGCCAGGTCTCCTACAACTGGCTTGCCGGGTAGGCAGCATGCAATGCCAGACATCTGGGGATGAACCTAAGTCGAGAGTCGGTTTTGGAAGAACATATGGATTCTGCAGTCATACCCGTTCCCAGATCAAGAGATGCAGACATTGCCCCAGCAGGTTGCATCCCATGCATTGACATAAGAACAACCATGTGCAGGCAGGCCAAAGGTCCACCCACCTGTTCAAAGTCGGACAACACTGAATGTCCAGAATAATGGTCCAGGGAGCGTATGTAGGGATATTTCCACAGAATAACCCATAGGCTTTGGCATGATATGGTTCAGGTGACTTCCTGTGCTGAAGTACTTAACATTTCTTGATAGATTTGTGCTTTTCCCCAAAAAGAACTTTTTGAGATCTTGTAAAATTTACTTTCCACAATCCCCTGTGGCAAGCATTTCCAGAGCTTAACTACATGCTCTATGAAGAACTAAGTTTTTTTTAAACTTTGTCATCAACTTTCCCATTTGTTTTATTCTTTCCTGTTCTTGTGTTGGAAGACAGTGAATAATTATTCTGTTTTCATCTTCTGCAGGCCAGTCGTGATTTTACAGACATCTATTCCTCCCCTTCTCAGTCATCTCTTTTCATGTTGCTCCTGTATCAGTTTGCCATCTTACTTCTGGTAGCTTCAGAACCGGAACAGGCTGAGGATCAGGAATGTTTTTCTGTAGTTTCAGGGGATAAAGAGAAACAGGAGCTGGGGAGGAACCTGGACAGCAGTGATCAGGTTACATATTTGATTATTAAAGTGGTACAGCTTTTTCCTGAAAGAATATCTAGTTTTGTAACTTAAATTTGCTAAGTTTCAGAAGCTGTAAGTATATAAAAAGGGGAGGACAGGAATTTATGCAAACTTTCAATTTCCACATGAAACTTAAGCCCATTTCTCCTCTTGCCTTTCATAAAAGTTTGTCTGTAACGCGGTGTTAACTTGAATTATTGCAGGGATTAGAAGGTGAGATGGGTCCAGTTCTCAGTTCTTCTCACTTCTTGGTTTTATAGAGGTGCATCTCTCCTGGATTTATATCTGATTTACACCAGGACAGATGGGAGAAAAGTTTGGCCTATTGTTTTTACACTCCGCTTTTGACAGTGCTGAGAATCTTCATGCTATAAAAGTGTCCGCGCTGTGCCGTCTTCCATCTGTATTGCATATATTGTATCTGTCATGCTGGTTAGGAAGAGCTGATATTTTTGGCAAGCTTTCCTTCTTGTACAACTCCACATATAGCATCACAGCATAAAAAATAGCAATAGATGGGAAAAAATATCCGACTCATGGGAAATTCACATACTTGTTTTATCCCATGTCAGAACGGAAGAGTAGAGTACCAGTTTTTCCCCTCAGTGGGATGGAAGGTGTTATCAGATTTCAATTAGTTCTCATCCAAATGTAAGGAATATCCTCAGGCGGTGGGACGCTTTAGTCATAGGAGGCTGAGATTCATTTCCAGCAAATGTAGTTGTCTAAAAGTTGTCTTCTAAAATGAGTGAAAGAGAGAGATGAGCCTGTCTAGAGTGCAAGTAATTTCATCCTGAACACCACATCTCAGATACAACAGATTGCTGCATGTTTGGAGATACTTTGCTCTTTGAACTGACTAGATAAGGAACCCCGACGTGCCATTTGACTAACTGCTTGCCTTTTAGGCAACAAAATTTAGAAAAAAATAAATAACCCTTCAAATATTTTTGTGGAGATAATGTTCAACTCAGGAGAAGACAAGGTCATGACAAATTCAGAACTCCAGCTTCCATGACGAACACCCTGGCTGATACAGAGTGCAATGCCGATGGGAAAAAAAAATTCCATTAAAAATCAAACATTTCCTAGGGAAGACTTTTGAATGAGATGACGCTCTACCTTCTCATGGGAAAATTTTTCACTCAGAAATTAAGAAACAGCTTCAAGTTAAAAAAATATTAGAAAGTTTTTTGCTAATGGAGCATACAAGTAGCAGCTGATAGACTGAAAGCCATAATATTCTCAGCTTCCATAGCCAAGATTTATGAGGACTTCTTTCACACTGGCGCTGACTTTACCCATGCAAAATTTAGACATCCACTCTAAGCAATTTTTGGGCTCCTTCCGTGCTCAATGTAGAGACACAGGCACCTCTAGAGAGAGACTCATCTCATTGATTTTATACCTGTGTTAAAATCTGAGGAATTTGTATGGCTGTGAGTAAGGAAGATTCATTTCAGGTAGAATGAGAGAGACCTAGAAAGGTTCTTGATTATATCCACTAACCGAAGCTGATGGAAATGTCTTTAAATATAACACATCAACAATACTATGTTAAAAAACAGCTTCTGGCTCCAAACATGGTGTAGTCTTTAATTTTGCTGGATAAAATTTGGGTGGATTTTCATATGACAAAAGGCTACACCTTAAGACATTTTCCATATGAATTTCAAGCCTTTGTTTCAAAAAAAACCCAGATTCACTACGAGTATGGAGAAGGAAGAATGACTTCAGTTCAAATAATGAATGTCTGGCAAGATCAACAGCAACAGGCTAGTGAGTATCGTGGCGGGAAATGCCCAGTGATTTTCATAGCAGCACTGATGCCAGCTTCCTGATGGTAGCAGTCTAGAGGTTGGCCAGTGCGTCTTGGTGGCTGCAAAATTTCACTGCGCCTAAGAACCAACCTCTGTGTCTAAAGCATCATAGCATGGGCTGAAGGGAGGTGGCAGGAGGGGGACACTGCAAACTTGTTGACTCATTTGTAGCGTGCCCAAGGGGAGAACAGGAGTAAGGTAGGAATCTGGGAAAATAAGCAGTAAGGCAGTCTGGCATTTGACGCAAAACACTGTGCCTGCTTCGTGGTGTCAGAAGTAGAAACAGATAAAGACAGACCCCTAGATTGCTGTTGATTCTTAAAAGGGGTTAGTGTGCCACACCATGTGCCCCCATTTTATTAGCATGCTAAGGGGGGACATGCAGGACCTTGTGTCCTTGCAAGATGGGTTTTCACTAAACACTGGTTGCTACCCTGTGACTGAGATTAAGAGTTTTCACCCTCTGTGACCCATAAACACATACCCTAGGACCTTTCCCCAGAGAATTTCAAATGACTTTACCGACTGACTTAAGTAAAAACGCAAAGAGGCCTTATGCCTTCAAAGCCTGTGAATATATTTTCTACCCAAAGCAGAAAGTTCAGGCACTGTTTATCCTGTTCTGCCCAGGGCTTGCTCTTTTTGTTTTGCACTGAATTTCTTTCCTGTTAGACATTGTTCATGAGCCAAAGTTTTCTTTGGAACGCCAAATGGGAAAGGACCACCTGGGTTAGGAATTCCTGTCCTCTGGAATTGCAGACCGCTGTGCCAGTTTCATCATTTTTTCTTAGAAAAGAAGAATGCAGTGCTGGCTGGGAATGTGTAGAAATGCTCTTCCCGTTTGCTACTAGTTGCGAATGGACAAAGAGGAGAACCTCCTTCCAAAACAAGATGTGCTGCGCTGTAATGTCCAAGGTCTCTCCCTACTCCTGCCAGTATCAGGAGGTGGCAATAAATAAGTTAACAGTAGATACACCTAATCATGGCAAGGCTAGGGGGTTAGGTCCTAGCAGAGGCAACAGGGTCAGTCTGGTATTCAGCCACAGTCCTCTGTAATCCCAAGGAAAGAAGGTGGGTATAAGGGAAGAGCAGGATTAGGTCTATGGCACTGTGTCGTCCTACAGGCCACTCCTGGTGGGCATATGGAGAGGGAGCAAGATGCCCGTGTGAGCTGCCATGGTCATGTCTGTGTCTTGTCAGAGCCAAGGAGTCAGGCCGCAGCACAGGCATGTCAAACACATTGTCAGAAGGCGCTGAAGTGGCTGGGTTTATTTTAATCTGGAAATGTGGCCCTTGCTGCCTTTTATGATGTGCCAGTCTAAGCTGCCTCTGGCAGCTGTGAGAATATTGGTTTTGGCAGACAGCTGCAAGGAGCAGCAGACTGGAAGGAGTCAGCAGCAAATGTGATAAAAGGGGAAAGTTGCTGACGCCAGGAGGAAAAGCACAAGGTCCTGCTGATCACCAGAAAACCTTCAGGAGCTGTGAGGAAGAGGAGGCACTGTGATGGATAAATGGACAGAAAATATCTAGCCCTCTCCCTTTGACTTAAGTTGAATTGCCCCACTGCACATGTAAGATTCCCCACTCTGTGGAGGGGAAGGATGCTCCAAAGGAAAAGGGAAGAACTAATGGGGGACGCCAGGGAAAGATTTACCTGGCATTTGGCTGAATTGATCCTCTTTGATAAAAAGAACTGGGTCTGGCCACCAATAAAACATACAGGTCTGTGGGAGCTGAAGATGTCCAAACTAAAGGCTAAACCCATGTACGTAACCTAGTCAGTGCTATATTAACAGGTCCAGTATTTCCCAGTACTAGACTTTTATTGCAACACCCCCCCCACCCATCCCGCATCTCCGTCTTAAAATTACAACCCTCCTCCTCTGTGGTTTCGGGGATGGGCTTTTTTTTGCCAACTCGATAACAAGCTCTTTGGGACCATGATTTTTTTTGATGTGTTTTGTGCTCACAAAGAGGGTGGGATCTGCAAAAGGTCCCAAGCCCTTGTGAATGTTAAACAGTGATGATAATAATATGAATGTCAATGAAATTCCCACGGTTGCTTCTCTAACCAGCTGGCTGCAACCAGAAGGCTCATCAGAGATGATTTCTGAGAGTGGATCCCTGGAAGGAGGAACGGTTTAGATGCCAACTTGAGGACCCAACCTGCTTTTTGTCATTGTGACTTCCAGTTACATCCAGAAATGAAAGCAGCTGATTTTTCAGTCAACTTGCAGCTCAGACCACCTCAGGGCAGGAGGTTTTGATGCAGCAGGTACAGTGCACGAGGCTGCCCTCTGAAAAGGGGTATTCCCAGGCAGTATTGCTATTGATGCAATGAAAAGGAACACAACATCCATGAGGCAGGACAGGATTCTTCAGGAAAAAAAAATAAAAATTAAAGGACCCGGTTGGTTTGTTTGTTTGGCTTTTCCCCAAGGCCTGAGATGCTCTTTTTCAACAGGATTTATTTTTAGTATAAACATGGAAGACTTCTGTTTGGGAGAGTCATACCCAGCAAAGCAAAATGCTCAGCTGAAGGACTGCTTGCCCTGCGACTGCCTGGTTTGTGCTTGAGTGCCCAATGCCTGCATGAACACAGCTGTGAAGGGCAGCAACTGCCCATAAGCTCACTGGAGCCTGCCCTGGGAACACCAGCCCTCTGGCCTTTTTTGAGCTACAGAAAGCAGTGGAAAAGGTGAACTAGTCAATATTTTAGGTGTATTCAAAAAGAAACAAATGGCAGAATCTCTTTTGCTGTCAGCATGTCCTGCAGAGGGGCAAGAAAATGCAGAGGTTGTGACAGTGACCCTGCTGTGCAAGATCTCCTGCACTACAAAGACAGAGACTTAATTTAAGTTTCTCCTGGCTGAACCCCAGTCACTTGTGTTTGACTGAACCAGGTCTAAACTAGGACTAAAATGGGATATTTTGCCCATAACTCCACGTGTACCCTTTAAATACACAGTGGCTCAATTTTGCTTTCTATTGCATGTCCTATTTATGACGAGGGCCAGCAAGAGAGAGTGCTGGAGGAATCATCTGAAATGCTGTTCTTCTAATTCCAGTGCAAGGAAAAGTAGAAAAAAGTCAGGTATAGAAGCTTTTTGTTGGGATATTTCTAGGTCAACTTTGCAAACTGAAGACCTTTAGGGGAGAGCCAGATAAGTCTCTGCAGCATATATAGCTTATCTGAAATAAAAGTGCACTCTGAACCTATCTGAGATATGCCTGTGACTAGCTTTCAGAGAGGAATTTACAAGCCTGGAACAGTTTATAGCCAAGACAGCTTTCCAAGAAATAAATGTAGGAATAAATATTTACCTCCTTTCTCCAATGTCCATAGTAAGACTTGTGCTGAAATAATTACCTTCCCTTTTAAGTTGTATTTATCCAGAGATCTATGTGGCATGAAAAAGCAGCCCAGATTTATATAATAGACACCTTGTGGTGTTGTATACGGAGGAACACGATAAAAGTTAGGCACCCCTGGCGTGTTAGATCTGTCACTTCATGGTGATTCGGGGGAGCATATTCACAGGAATATAATAGATGTGGTAAAGTTTGTTACTTATGACTTTGATACTAGATCAGAGTAGTTTAGAGTTTTGTATTGCTGAAATTGTTGCTAATGACCCAGATGGAAATAGCATCCATACCACAAGTTAAAGACCTAACCTAGTTGTTGGTTTTCATATAGTTAAGCACAGTTGCCAGGCTTCCTTTTTTCCCAACAATTTCAGATTTTCAAGCAGTTGATTTTAATAAAATAAAAATCACTATTTTGACCTGACAAGAAAACTATGTCCCCCAATATTTTTCAAGGGCAACCAACTTCCTGAGAAGTTTCCTACATCCCAGTGATGTTTTGCTTATAGACCTTACTCTAGCATTTTTTCATTAGAATTCTTCTTTGAAAATAGAAGAAAAACAAACAAACAAATAAACCCCCCCAAAACCAAAACAGAGCAAAGAAAAGAAAAAAAAAAAAAGCCTTTCATGCCAACGATAAGCTTGGGCAGACTATTGTGGCTTAGTCTCTTCATATTACAATGTAGAGCCCTGATGTCTATGGCTGAGTTGATGTTGTGTCCGTAACTTCTGGTGATCTGGTTCATGGCATGCTGTTGTTATTTATTAGGAGTATAACAGCACTGCCACACCGCCTCAAGTTTGAATTGTGCCAGACAGTATATGTGCACCTGGAGAAAAATCATTCTATCATCTACAAAGATAAAATCAAGAAGGTGGCAGAACGAAGGCAGTGTGATGGTGGCTACATAAAAGAGAATCCAGGGGAAAATGACAAAGATGATGAGAAGGACTGAAAATAGAAATTCTGCAGAAAAGATTGACAGAACTGGGATTGTTTAGTCTAGAAAAAAGACAACTGTGAGACAGTCGTGATAACAGTCTTCAAATATGTTAAAGACTGCCGCAAAGAGGGAGGTAATGAACTCTTCTCGATATCCACTAGGGATAAGGCAAGAAGTAATGGGCTTAAATTGCAGTAGTGGTGGTTTGGGTTAGACAGGAGGAAAAACTTTTTAAGGGGAGGGAAAAAAACCACAGGGATAGATTGCCTGGGAAGGGTTTGGAGTCTTTGCCACTGTAGGTCTTTAAAAGCAGGATGGAGGAGGATACGGTTGGAAATGTCTCTCAAGGTCTTTAGCTCTATAGCAGGCTTTATGATTTTCCTGGTAGAGAACTTAAGCACAAAAAATTGAAGCGACTTGCTGACAGCAGAATGGGTAACATAGAGCAGGAGTAGAAATCAAATATCCTGAGTTTATCAGCTTACTGAGCAAAAAAAAGAACAGTGTCAGGGAATAATATTAAAAATAAATAATGGCCCAACTGTATAGTATCAAGTAAAAAAAAGAATCGAAATTGACCCAAATGTTTACATTTGGAGATTTAGGCAGTTTACTCGTATGTGCTCTTAATGAAAACTGGCCAAAAAACCAAAATTTCCAGTCTGCAAAGAATTCAAATATTTTGAAATGTCTTTATTGAGAACAACTTCAAGATAATATGTTCCATTCAATGCTGAAACATGATGTTAACTGTGAAAGGATGTACACATTAATGTAGTGTAATAATGGATGTGTACTGTGTGTTCAAACAGCAAATGAGAACATTATCACTGATACATAACATTTTAGCTTTTAAAGAACAAAAGGAAAGGAATCAAAATGATTAGTTGTTATTCGTCTCATGCCAAAAATGTAGTTGTTAGCATCAGAATGCTTTGCCGAGCCAAGCTGGATTCAAATTTGCCTATTTCTAACATGAGACTATGCACTGACGTTTTTTGAGCAGCTCTGTTCATGTATTTTCCATTATTCCCGTTTTCTTTCTCTGCTAGAACAAAGTCAGAAGGGCCAGAAAAAAACACGGGGAAAAGCTGCTCTAACTGGAAGCCGGGTTACCTGATATAACCCCAAAGGACCTGATCCCTTCACATTTCCAATCAGTGAAATTACTGAGTTGTCATCTGTTTATTTTTATATCAACATGTTCAACGCGATGAAGTCAACTTACCCCTCTGAAAAGGCAAAAAACTGTGCTGGTATCCACTCACATTCACTTTTTAAAACACATGCAGGAAACGTGGTAATATGAGCAGAAATATCTGCATATGGATGGCTCATTCGTATTTATCTGGGGGGGTTTCATGTTGTCCGTGTCTGTAGTGTCTTGTCCTTCACAGACAATCACAGAAAAGCTAATGCACCGTAGGAGTAGCATTTTATCTTAATGTCTTTTATCTGTACACCTCTTCAGCCAGATGAGAGAGTAGGCCATTAAAAGCCTGATTTAAGAGAGGTGCTTTGAGTCATATACCGAAGAGTGATAAATGCTGGGGTTAGTAAAAAAGATCCAGAGGTTCCCAATGAGTGCAGGGCCAAGCACTCTAGTGCAGGGTAAGAGCAGGAGAGCCTGAGGACCAAAATTAGAGATGTCCTGCATGGATAGTGCTTGGAGAAATCCTTCACTGACTTTGCGTATGCAGTAGCTATTTCGCAAAATGATTGCATTGCTCAACCGGCACCTTCCCCAGCCATTAAATCCACTTCAGAATGGTTCCATTGTAAGACATGTAGCCCACATGGGGCACAAAATGCACAACATGCACAAGCCCTGTGTTGCTATTATTGCTTCAAGGGTCTGACTGGCTTATCGTCAAACATTTTAGAATCTAACAAGTTGCCAAATACTTTCTAATTAAATAAACCGTTCCTTGCATAATGCCAAACAATTAAACAGGTTCATAGTCTTTAATCTAATACTGCATCTGGTTTAAAGGTCTCCTGTAAATATCAAAGTCTTCTGATCATCCAATGGCAGCTGACAGCTGATGATGGGGCATTTCACCCATCCATACGCAGTGTCTGGAGAATTCATGTTTCTTCTATTTTTTTCCCCCTCAGTGTATTCATGACAAGTTGTGCACAAAACCTTTTACCACCATGGCTAGGTTTGGGGAATCACCTATGATACCCAAGAGAGATTAAGATTCCTCATTAATTCTGGAGAGCTTCCGTCCGGGGATTCAGTCTGGAAGAAGGATTTGCTGTCATTCATTTGAACAAGAGCAGGCACCCATAGCCATTTTAAGGACCAGATGAGGAAGTTGCAATATAAACCTAGCAACTAGGCTAGGCTTGAAAAGGCTTGCAGTGTCCAAGACTCGTAGTGTCAATGTCCAAGGTGATCCCTCTGAATTCCCAGGCTCTACCACATCACTATTTGCAATATCTGGGCCAGACCCCATCAGAGGGAAAGAGAAGAGTCACTGGAGCTCTCTGGAGAGCTGATGTGAGGAGGGAGAGTGCCTCAAAAGGGATTCTGGATGAAAGCTGAAATTATGGCTTGCACCTGAACTGTGAACAGAGGTGTTCAGCCAGGGCTCAGACACATAGTGGTCAGTAAAATCTGAAGGCTGTTGACACTGGGACCATTAATAGAAAATTTCACAATGGAAGCCAGTGGAAGAACTGAAACAAGTTGTTTTTTGCATCTGTGGCAACCAAAGGTTCAGGTTCAGCAGCATATTTATTTAGTGAAGCTTCTCTTTGCTGTACTAAAGTGCTCCAGCAATGTCTTTGCAGTATATTGTTACTTTCTGTAGTTACTTGCCTGGCTTTTCACAAAGATAATCGCTCAGGTAGAGGTTTAAGTCAATGTGGGAGGCAAGCCAGCACACCAAACCGTAAAGAAAACAATGGTTGGTATAACAGCTGGGCATGTAACTGGAAGAGACAATGCCTCTACAACCAGCCAGGCCCAGCTCTATTTATGCAGGTGTAAAAGGGCTCTTGCCATTGGAAATAGTGTGCACTCATTGTATTACACATTCTTTCCTCTGTCGGCATCCTGTTTAAACAGGCTGAGTGCAAAGGGGTGTCTGCTATTCATTTGCGGATGCCTTGTGATGATATGAAACATAATTGTATAATTTATGCCGAATAAACCAAGAAATGGCTGCTGTTCAAGGGAAGTAGCAAGGCTCCAAAGTACTTGAAATATTGGAGCAGGCAGAAAAGATAACAAAGCCTGATCTTTCTGCTGGTCCTTTCGTTAGGGCTGCTCTTCTACAGGGGGAGAGGAAACGGTTAGCACAAGAATGTGATTCAGATGTGCTTGGATATTGCTGGAAGTGAGAGAAGCACAATGGCTCTGCAAACCTATTGAGTAACTCCACCAAAGCCAATGTACTTGCCCTGGGAATGAATATTGGCCCCTGGACTCGTCTTTCTGTGCAGTGCAGCTCTTCAGATGTTTGTCAAAATGAATGTGCAATTGTTTGTTTGTTTAGAGCCAACAATGTCAGGCTGCACATTATGGCCCTGCTGTGTTTGGCTTGTTCCTGACTTCTCTGCCTGAACTAATTTTGTTTTTATTTAGCTGGAAGAGGGAGGAGGACGTTGGGGACTTTGTTTTATCTTGTAACGCATGATTCAAGCCTTGAATGTTAAATTTAGGGCTTGGCTCTGAGGCAGGTCAAAAGAGAATAACTTGGACTAAACTGCTGATGTGGAGCCTTGCTTTCTACGTAATGGCAGGATGTTTTCATGCTATGAAGCTATGAACAAGTCCTCTAAAATTACTACAATCTTACCTTCCAAAGAGATTTTCTGGCTTAAAACTAAGACCTCCTGATTTTGACTTCCTGAGCAGGAATGCTATCGCTACATCGAGGCAATAAACTCCCAGGCTTTTCATGTCAGTATTCTGATTCAGTTTACAAGAAATTTTAAGCTGGGAGAAAATAGTCAAAAATGAACATGTGAAAAGCAAAGTGTTTCAAACTGCACTTGATATGCTGCAGTTCTCTCACTCTGGCTCAGTTCTTATGAGAGAAAACTTACTTTATCTTATTGTTCATCAGCCTCCTTTAGAAAACCTGGGTCATTCAGTGTTTTCCCATTAATTGGTTTCAACGTAATCAGTGTTCAATTTTTGTACCACCCCAATGTTTGTTTAAGAGGCAAATCCAAACCGAGCAGAACATTAGGTGTTTAAGAAAGGTCTCCCCAGCATCCCCATCAGTGAAGGGCAAAGACAGATGTGTGAAGGTGCACCCAAACCCACCGTCTGCTCCACTGGTTCAATAAGGTTCCAGTCTGGTCCCATCTTCTGCTTGAAGTTGGGTTTGTTCGGTATCTTCCATGTGTGAAGGAGATTCTGAGGATAATCACTGGGTCAAAGTGAAACTTCAGTTTGCTATCTTGAAATTTGTGGGTTTTTTTCAGGTGAAGATAAATGGCTGCTATCTAGAGAGCTCCCGTGGTACTTTCTAGGAAATACAAACCTCAGGCCCTTGTCCCAGTCAGTCCCTCTTTTTCTGAATATGTAGCTCTGTAGCTGTGCGCTATAGGATTTGTTCTGCTTTTTCAACAAAAAAAATATATATTTTTTAAAGTATTTACATCCTGTACGAGTTTAGGGGCTTTGTTTTGTTGGTTGGTTTTTGTTGATGGCTGGGTTTTTTTTCCACTTTTTGACCCTAGTAGACGCTGAAATTCAAATGTCAAAGTAATGGCATTTACCACAGGGACAGACATCGCCTTTTCCAATCAGCTGTATTAATGAACCTCATCAGAATGTGGTGTTTCTTGCCAAAATAAAAAAATGTCCTTGCTCTGAGAAATATATACATGTTGAGGCATATATAAAGCTGACATTTTCAGAACACCATAAAAAGGACATTGGGACTGTTTTGCAATCGTGAGAAATACTGACGCTAAAAATGCCCCAAGCTTCTATTATGGAAATATGGTCACCCTAAATAATAACAACGTTCATTTGGCCGTTGTCTCAGAAGGACCTCAAAACAGTCATTGCTAAACCTCTTAACATCCCAGGGAGGTGGAAAAACGTCTTGCGAGGGTGAAATCTGTTGCATTAGCGGCATTCCCAGACATGCTTACAGTCACACAGTGTATTGAGGACAGAGTCAGCGACCAGAATGAACACTATGGATCTGTCTGTCCTTACTGGTGGTACCCTGATCTAAACATTATTTTGCTTTTTAAATTGGACAGTTCAGCTAAACCTAGGCTGAGTGACTGATATTTGCAAGTTTGATCAGGACAGAGAACAAGACAGATCAGAACCACATATTCCTTGGATTGC
Source organism: Chroicocephalus ridibundus (assembly GCF_963924245.1). Lineage (NCBI taxonomy): Eukaryota > Metazoa > Chordata > Aves > Charadriiformes > Laridae > Chroicocephalus > Chroicocephalus ridibundus. The sequence continues at coordinate 9,365,226 of NC_086291.1, read as the reverse complement.
CATAGTGTAATTTAGATTGGAAGGGAACTCTGGAGCTTCTGGTCCAAAACACCTTTCGAAGTTTGCTCAGGGTCCTGTTGAGGTGGGTGTTGAATAGCTCCAAGAATGGAGATTTCAAGGCCTCTTTAGCGCTTTTTCATTCTTTGACTACCCTCATCATTACTTTTTCCAAATTCTTATCATACCAGCACTTCTCTTCTTGCAGCTTGCGCCAGTTGCTTCTTGCCCTGTCATTGTGCACATATGAAAAGAATCTGTCTCTTTCTTCCTTATGGATCCAGCAGTAGGTAGTTGAAGGCAGGAATAAGATCCCCCAATAGCTTACTCTTCCTGACTACACCAATCAATCTCCAATTTTTCCTGGGGAAATATCACTAAATCTTTGCCGTGCTTTTATTTCCTTTCCCTGAAATCTAATGTCAGGTCTGTTGGGGAATGAATGCCAGCCTATGCAGACTGTTGGCATTACCCACTATTGCATTCATGTATCCTTAGGAAGGACATCCATACCTTCACTCAAATCCTCAAATCCTTTCTGTGATTGCAACTAAGCAAGAATATTTAACTTCTAGTGATTGTTTTAGATGTTTAAAATTTCCTAATGTTTGAAAGCCAGTGCAGTGCAGATGCTTTTAGGATCAGGTTCCCTGCAGATTGAATTGCCCTGACATCGGCGAAGTGATTTGCCTCTCAGTGTCTGTTTCAAATTCAAAAAAATCACAGTAGCCATATCTGACTGCAAAGTGCTCCTATCAACTGCTGTGCGTCCTGAAGCAAAACCCACATTTCCATATTTTATTTTCACGCAAAAGGATTCAGCACATGACACAAGGTTAGGGAATGGTGTTATAAGATGCCGGAAAACAAATGCAACAGAAGGAGATAAAACTCATGGCATGCTTTTTCTGTTACCAACTTCTTCCGCTCTGCTGGTGAGATAAGTGCTGTAAAGATATATTCATTATAGCAGTTCTGTAGATATTCTGGAGGGGGCTTGACTTGGTGCAACTCTACATTTTGCTTAAAAATCTGAAACACGAGTCCTGCAAGGTATCTGCCTGTTCAATGCATTAAACAGTAGCAGGGCACTTCTCGACTTCAACTGTGTTGGCTCGCCTGGCCTGGCCTGGCCTGGACTTGTTTCTAGATGGAATAGGAAATTCTGGCGAGGCTACACTGATTAAAATAAACAAACAAAAGTATCTGTACAACGGATTTATTTGTGTAGTAATTTCCAGAGCATTTCAGACTGATTTTTGTAGAGTTAAGCTGTTTTCAGGCATGTTAATCTCCCCAAACCTCTTGTCATGAAATACTATGAAATCTCTCCAGATTTGGGGTTTGATTTTTAGCATTCAATGATGATATAAGATCACTGAGATGGCAGGAAGAAGGAGAGCAAGAGGGAGATGGTTACAAGGTTATGAGTTGCTTGGTCATGATGCCTGTTAGACAGCAAAAGTTGGAGCTGCTTCTGGAAAACATTTTGGCAAATACGTGAACCAATTTGCAGCACTGGTATGAAATATCATGTGCAATTTTTACCTTGTTATCCATGTATAGATGTATGCATGCTCATGAAACATTTATTGTCAGCTGTCACTGAACCAGGTCTCAAGAGATCTGTCTGGATGCCACTGGTTTACTGGGTGGTGCTTGGCAAGCCCCTGCATTTCCCTGTCCTTTGTTTTCCCCCTCTGTAAAAGAAGACCCTGATTTTCTTTGCAATGTACAGTTAGGAATTACTGCTTATCAGTCTGATGGTTATTATTAGCAACTAGAAATCAGAAATGATAGCAGCAAGTGAAACAGGGGAAGGGCGAACGTCCCAAATAATTTCCACTGATGACTGCTCCCACTAAGCCTGAGGAGAAGCTGTTGCTCTGTGGTATTTCTCCGTAACACCAGTACCAATAAGCAGGTGCTTTCTGTGGCATCAGCCCTGAAATTGGAGGAGGAAAGTTATTGTTGTTACCGCCATAACGAGGCATATCATGCTCGGGGTGAAAACTCCTGCCAATAGCAGGAAAGGTTTGATCAAAGGTGTCAAACTTTGTGGCTTCACCTCCAAACCTCTCAGTAATCGGGTAGGAAACCGGAGAACGTGTTATTGCAGTTGAATTTGTGCCTGATCACCAAACAGCCCAGCAATTTTGTGAAAATTGCCCAGCCCTCCCACATGAAAAAAAAAATCCTTTCTCAGCATTAACAATTGTAAAGGGTCAGCAATTTTTAATATCCGGTAATTCCTTTTTTCTCTCTTTCTGCACTTTTCTCTCTCCACTGTGCATCTCTTTGCACATTGCAGTGCTGGACTGGAGCAGGGATGGCTGCTGAGGACACTTGAAACCGTATAATTCATCCAGAGCAAAAGGGAGGGACAGCAAGGGAAGGCCAGGAGTTGGAGAAAAGTCCTTTTTAAGGAAATGCTCAGACGCTTAAAAGTGTCTTCTCTTGGGGGAGGGGAAGTGGGGAAGGGAAAAGGAAAATCCTTCTCAACTCTGGGCTCTCACACATGAATTTTGTGACAGAGATGAACAGAAAGCAGGTGAAGGAATAGATGTAGTGAGAACAGAAAGCATATGGGTAAAGAGAGCTCAGCACCTTTCTCACAAATCTTTTTCCCAGGGGAATGAGCTGCTGCTGATTTTGGCTGTCAGCAGTGTTGGGATTTACAAGGTGCTGCTGGGCTTTCTCATCCTAAGTCAAATTGCGGGAGGCAACAGCATACCGTCATCCTTGTCATGGCTTAATGAAAGGACTGGCTAATTGCCTGATGCGGGTATTTGTGAAAAAGTGTTTGTCTGCTTTATGGTTTGCATTCCTTGAAGAAGCAAAATGCTCACCTGACTTTCTTGGTGGTGTACAATGGAGAAACTTGCATTAAATCTTTTTTTTCTCTAGAAAAAAGTGCTAGACAGAGTTGGGCCAGATTTGGCTCATTGGGGTTTCCTTCTACTTCTTTCTGATCTTAATTCAGCTGTGATATTTCTGTTCCTTTCAGACCTGACTAGTTACCAAAATGTCCGCAGGGTTATTTTCACTGGTGAAGATGTGGTGCTATGTATGTTTATTTGTGAAGAATGTCCGTATTGCTGTGTTTTCCCAAGCACAGCTGAAAACAAGCAGCGGGAGACGGTTTCTTTGCACATGGCGCTGAGTCTCTTTGTGTCTGCAAAGCTCCTGCTTTTTCTTCCCCAGAATGATGCTACTAACTCTCTCCTGGTGGTCTCTGGTACTTCTCTCATGTCTTCTGTGAGAGCTCCTGGGGCTGTTCTGCCACTTCTCTCTCAGATCAGCCTCCTGCCCTTGCGCTAACCATCACCTTCCTTGGAAATGCCTCCTGTCCCTCAGTGTCCCAGCCTCTACACAGGTACATGCTTGTCTCAGTTATCACTAAGTACAGATAATTTGAGATTGATTATTTTAGCCAGGATAGAAGGTGGCTTTCCCGCAGCCTCACTCAGGCAATAGGTAGCAGGAAGCAGACTGATGGGGTTCATCTCTGTTGAGAGATTTTCGGACCGTAAAATGGGAAGTGGCCTGCTGCTCCGTGTGGCAAAGTACACAGAATTTCACCCACCTCCTGCATTATCGTGGCCAGTGTAGTTCCCTGGCTAATACTGACCTGAATTGAATGGCATGCAAGTGTCCTGCTCACTCACAAACCCAACTCCACAGCAAGAACTTCTTCCCTTCCACTCACAAGAAGTCATGTGGACAGTGATACAGACATAAGCTGAGCAGGTTGGCACTGTACGCAGGGATCAGGAGCTGGAGATCAGCTGCACAGCCTTAGTCTACACTCCTGGACATCTCAATGTAGCAATAATCAAGGTTCCTCCTGAGATGCGACTGCTTTTCCAGTTCCTTGCTTCAGTCCATAGAACCAGGTTTCTCAGGGGTGAAGGGCCCAGTCATGCATTTTATACCAACTCTCCGTTGTACCTTATTTTATGTGTCAGTATTTTCTGTTATGACATCCAGGCAGCTTTCTTGTCCCTTAGCTGCTCCACGAGTCCAATCCTGTGTGCTTAAGTCTACTGGAGAGGAACAAAGACAAATGAAAACGGGCTGAGGAGACATCAGTGATAGAAGACATCAGAGAGGGAAGTCTAAAGGAAAGACACAATAGTTCAAAGTGCTCTGAGATGCTGAGGTGCGATGGAGAGGAGAGAGTAGGAGGTGACACACGAGACTCAGGCAACAGAAAGGCTGTCAAGTGTTTTGAATGCATCGAAGCAGACATGATGAGCCAGTTGTTTTCAGTTTCCCAGATGTGGGAGGCTTCATGAATTAATTCAGAGAACACGCAAGCAAAAGTGGTGGATGTACTCTCATGCTCTTGACCAAGTCGTGCCCCTTCTTTCTTCCTGCCATTGTTTAGCTAAATCCTGAGCTTGTTGGTCTGGGACTAGTTTTCGGTATGTGTGTACCCTCCACACACCAAGATCCTCCACAGAGCGCTGGTGAGAGAAACAACAGCTTGTGTTAAAGGGAAAATGGTCTGGGGAACGGCTGGGGCACAGCTGCAGGGGTAGCTGTGATAACCAGTGAGGGATGCAACAATATGTACCAACTCTTTCACTGCCTCCATTTCCTTGAGAAGGGGAGGAAAAAAGCCCTCCAGAACCCATGAGGCACAAACGTGTTATTTTTCCTTTTTTGAAAACAAATGGTCTTTTCAATTAGACTGATTTGTCCCCGAGACAATCAATCTGAGGTTTATAAAAGCAAACACTTGAGTAATTAGTTCTATCCAGGAAGAATATTAACTCTGTTTATCTTTGTGTAATTAATCACTGACCCTGCCAGCTCTACAAAGCCTCCTTTGCACAGATGGGGCAGTGAAGGAGCGAGCAGAGGGCAGGAGCAAGGCGAGGAACACGTGATATACAAGGAGAGTGTGTCAGGATGCTGTAACATACATCTTTCCCCCGCACACCTAAACAAGTGCCCACGTAAATTCTGTGAAACCATACTCCAGCCACAGAGCCGTGAGGCTGTGAAGGGCTGCTACTTGAAGAAACAATAAATAACATTTTTTTGTATAATTATTTATATTAACCTTCTATCTGTGGGGACATTCAGCTCTTTACTGTGGCTCATTTCCTTAATTAATAAAGCAGTTGCAGTGTTTTCCGTGCAGGACTGCTGTAGCCAGCAACCAGCAGGTGAGCTAGAACTCAAATGCCTCCAGTCAGAGGAATCACAGCCTTTGGTCTTGCTGGACTGAACATTGCCAAGTGCCACCCCAGAGCTGGCTGTGTGTCAGTGGCTGGTGTTACAAACTAGCTGCGGTTTACTCTGATCTCAAGTCTACAGGGAATGAAGTAATTTTGAGTCTCTTCCTCTATCCCTGACCTCCAGTTTAACTTTGAGGAAATGTTTGGATTTATTCAAGTGTTTTTCAACAGCATGAAACAAGATCAAGTTCTGTTTCCCTCTTCTCTTACACCTGATATGATTGTACAGACCATCTCTCCTACGCTGCTTCAGTAAGATTTTTTTTTATTCATTTCACAGTAACAGCTGAAAACACTAGAATGAAATAAAAGGTGACAAATACAAACCACTGTAAATATGTAATTAAGAGAAATCAGGCAAAATGCAGCAGGTGTGTGCAGCAGGCAGATGGGAAGATTAGCAATAAGATGAACAAAACTGATGGGCATATGTCTTGACTCAAGTTAGAGAAGATCGGAGTCCTTCCTGTAAGACAGTCTCGAATACTTCCCGCAGTCCCTTAGCACTTCTGTGTGTCCTGAATATAAAATTAGAAGATCAGATGCAGCTCTCCAAACCCTTGATAGAGCCCAGGGTGGTAGGGAGTTTGCTTTGTCTGCCAAGACCTTGGTGATCCTGCGCATGGCCACTGCTGTGGCTGATGACACGCATGCGAAATGGACATGCAAGGCTGACTGGTGGGAGTGGGTGGGTCTTGCTCCTCCACACCTTCAAAATGGTTTTACACAGGTTGACTTGGATTTACCAGAGGGCAGAAAGAGCTCATCCAAGAGGTCTGATTTCAAAAGAAATTAAGTCTACTGGGCAAAACATGGTGTTAGCCCCTGTTTCCATGGATATGAAACATGTTTCAGCCCCTGTTTTCTTCTCTGTGAGGTCCTAGAGTTTGTCTTATTGGCCCTAGCAGAGGGGTCTGTGTGCGTGCTCATGTGTTTCTCTCTGTATGTCCGTGTGTGTGGAAGCAGGGGACATTTTTGCACTGATCCCAGTGCTTCTCCTGGTAGGATTTTGCTGTGACATGCAAAACACACCATTTTGCATGCGGATCATTGCCGCTGCTGGCAGCTTGTGAACAGCCCCAAGGCTAGGCTTTTCTATTAAGGAAGAAAAAAGAGTCCCCCCTTTTCTCACGCCCTTTATGCTGAGCTACCTTGCTATCTCAGCCACTCCTGGTTGCATCCAAAGAAGTTGAACTCCAGGTCAGAGGAAATCTGATCATCCTCTCCCACCTCCTAGCCCGAGTTGCTGTTCATTAAGGTGAGGTATAGCTTTACCTTCACGGGACACTCCTTTTGCTCTTTATCAGCCCCGCTGAACACTAAGCAGGTCACATATGGCCTCTGTCAGCTACACTGCAAATCTTTTGTACCTTTTAATGAAAACATCGCCAGTGTTTTCCTTCTGTCGCTGTTGGAACCCAGCCGCATCTCGGTGATAAATGGTGCCTATAGATGAAGGAATGTTTCAGCCAGACCCAAGACTCTGCAAGGACACCGTGCCGATCCAAAACTGCAGCCAGGGGTTGACTCCACCAGCACTGGGGTGCAACAGGAATTTCAGCCTCTCCCTGCAGGTGGGACAATAAAAAACCCCTTTGCCACTTCTTTTTCCACTGTGTCCCTTTGCCACTTCTTTTTCCACTGGGTATCGGGAAGGCTGAATTTCTGTATTAACTCCTGTTATTGTGATAGCAACTAAATTATGAGATTGTCTATCATCAACTTCAAAACACAAGCTGAACTTTTTTTTTTAAAAAAATCTCTCAGTTTTCCAATGCCAGAGAGCTTGTTTCAGTTTGGTAATGAGCTGCACTTCAAGGACTGAGTGGAAGAGTGAGGGTTTATGGAAATGCAGTGAATGGCACTGCATCCATGTTCCATACAACCAGAGGCCAAGAGGTCAAAGCAAGAGAGGAAAAAGAGACTTAAGAACCCAGGTGTCTTCTTTCACATGAAGCAACTGTTGCTCTGAGGAGACAAACCTGAGCTCCTTCTGCTGCTCCTTCTGAGCTCCTACCAGGGTCAGATAGGTGGGGTATGAGTGCCATTCCTTGGTCTGGTAGGTTTTGTACAGTGTAGATACTGACCTGATTTGAACCCCACAGCTCTCCAGTGTTTTCCCATGGTCCATCCCTGACACTGGTTCAGCCACAGTTCACCACGACCTTGCTATTTCCAGAGCGGGCACTTATTCCTGTGTCCTTCTTGTGGTGACATCCATGGCTGTGGAAAACTTACAACCACTCTAACAAGAAGACATTTGCAATTTTTTTTATTTTTTTTTATTTTTTTTAGCCAGATGACCAAACAGATTCAACTCCACATGCAGCTATGTGATTGCTGATGGCAAAACAAAGGGGATGCAGGTCTGTATGGCCAGGAGCTGGAGAAAGGCAAGTGTTTGTGTCTTACTTCAATGATCTTAGGTCACTTTAAAGCAGCCATTAATCCTCTCTCTTTAAAGAGTCATGATTTCAGTGTTGGATAATCTCAGGTCAAGCCCAAGTGGCTGTCAAGATGGGTGGTCATCACAATAAAATATAGGATATCAGGATGCGACTCAATTTAGCAAGTAATCTGCCAAAGTCAGTGACCCTGTAATTAATGTCTTAAGGGAAGGAAAAGAAAATCTTTTCTTACAGGAAGGGAAAGACATTTTAATGTCTTCAGGGGGTTACACAACTGAGCAGTGTTGTCTAAGAATGGTAGCTGGGGAAAGGAATCGCTCTCAATTTCCGATTTCAATACTTCACTCACAGATGCATGAGATTTGAGAAGTCAATGAGTGTTTCCTCCAAGTCAGCCTAACAATCATGGGTTCAAGCATGTTTTTTTCTATTCAGGCTGAGTCGGCTTCTCTGACCCTTACTGAGAATTTATCACAAGAGATCATATGGAGATACATCATCAGCCCTTGTTATTTTTCTTTTCTGTTTCCTTCTTTTGTTTCAAGAATACGATGACTTTTCCAAAGCCACTGTTGCTGTAAATTGAAATTCCACTTGGACACTGCCTTGGACACCCAGCACTTGAGTGCTTGTGTCTGCAACCTTCAATGTAAAGGGTTTCTGGGATACTCAGGAAAAATGGTGAAATAACGCACCTGTGTTTCTCTCCAAAGCAAGGCAGCTGGATAGGGGTCTGATTAACCTGATGGTCACATTTCTGTCTTCAGTTTGAAACAGCTCTTGCACTGCTTGAGGTACACCCAGTAGATTTTCTGCCTGGGACACCCTCCGTGCTGTTTGAAAGCACTCACTGGTGGAGAAAAGCAATCTCCTTAGCAGGACCGTGTCCTGCACAACTGGTCCCAGGCTCTCCGTGAAACAGGGACAGCTGCATTGTAGTGGTCTGTGGATGAGTACCAGGCTCAAGGAGAGGAGAGGAGGTGGCAGGAGCAGGATGAGAGGGTGAGTAGGACAGAGAAGCAGAGGGAGGTCCCTGGGGCTGTGGGTTGCTGCTCCTGCTGCCGAAAGTGGATTCACAGGATGGAAAGAGGAAACAAGAATGAGCAAGTGCTTGTCTTCTCCATAAACCTCCACTCACAGGCAGCAGGCCATTTCTGTAGAACCATCAGGTTATTCCCTGCTCAGCTGCAATTAGAGTTTCCTCGTACCTGATGCCACTGATGGGGCAGAGCGCACACAAAGAGTTTGTACAACCTACTCATTTCGGCCTTATGTCCATTAGATGCAAAACATCAGTTTTGGAGACTTCTGCTTTTTTTTTTTTTAGGTTCTTCACAAAATTGGGGAGAAACTTCTGTAGTTCTTTGACCTCTCCTGCACACAACTGACACAGGGCTACGTATGAGTTATTCAGCAGTCCTTGAAACTTAGGTGCAGAAGTACAGTAGAGGTCTCCTTTGGGTGTCCCAGTTAGCTGCTACCATCCCTATTAACTGTCCAGCATGTAATCTCTGCAAATTATGGGAAGATTTACCACCCCTTTGTCAGTCCTGGCAAAACACAACTGCAATAGTAGAAAATATCCAGGAGCAGAGCTGGATATTTATTCAGTCCTAGCCTTTGAGGCCACAATGACACCATGCAAAGAGATGAGGTATTTCTCTTGGCTAGTGCATTTTGGAAGGTGAATAAAAAGGGGATTTATCAAGTGGTTAAAGGAGATTGGGAGTCCACACTGGGGGGAGGGAGTGCACGCTTATGTGAGGAGCCATGGCTGTTCCCACAGAACAGAGAAAGAGATCAGAAAAACACTTCTTCCCTCAACCTGCTGTCCCATTACCCATCAGCCTGTGCATGAACAGCTGTGTGACTGAAATGAATCTGACCTTCAGAAAGAAGCAAAATGTTGCTTTTTATTCTACACACAGCCTTTGGGTAAATGCCTTGGTGGTCTGATACACACTGGCACAAAGGAGCCATTAATGGCACGGGGAATCTCAAGGAAGCGGCGATGCCACCTAGGAAGGCACTGCGGTCGTAATTCTCCCAGAGGCTTTTTGCTTTCTTTCCCACCTGCCCCAGATCAAAGGCCTCAAGGAAAATGGGTTTTAGGTGGTGGAGGGGTTAGCTGTTGTGAGTGTATGCTTGTGTGTTTTACTGCCATATCCCAGCGGCTGTGCAACTCCAGTGAAAACTGGAGCTCTATTATTAATTCTCTTGTATCAGTAGAAAGGAGCAGGGCAGCGGGGTCAAGGGAACTGAAAGAGGCCTTGCAAGGCAAGCAAAAGAAAGCATTGAGGGGAAAGTAGCACTATCAACTCTTGTGATGTGATAGCAACTTTCACCATCCTTGACCTCTTTCAGAAAAACTGTGCCTATCAGAGATAAATGACTGTGCTGGGAAAGCCTAGAAATTGGATTGGAGAGCAATTCAAAAGGTTCTGTAAAAGCAGTAGGGGAAAAATAGTAACTACATGTTTTCTATAAAAAGTGTGTAGGTAGGTTATAATGCCAGTTATATTTTTGAAACAAGAAATTAGACCTGTGGTCATTAATGATACTAAAATTAAATTCTACAAAGTGATCACAGGCTGAAAAGGAACAGTCTAAGGATTCACAAAAATTATCAGAGGTTTGTGTACATATGCTATCATGAGAAATTATATGTTATTTAGATATAACTATTGTCTGTAGAATTATTTAGCTTTTGTCTTAGATGTAACACAATGTGTAATCTGAGCTGAACTATACTCTTTTGTAAAACACATTGGTTAAGGCCATGTCCCTAAGCATAAGAGAGACAGATGAGTTCTGATGGGGACTGAAGCACTGGTGGTGGCCAGCATGAAGCTCTGCTGCTCGTGGTGTGGAGCACATGGACCAACAGAGCTTCTGGGACAAACCACCTTGTTTTTACTTTTAAATGCTAAAGAAAGGAGATGATGACTCGAAGTCATGATTGCAGTAGAGAAGAAGAAAGAAGCGCATCACGGCTTCAAACATGCCCAGAGCAGCCCTGCCTGGGGCCACCACCCCTTGCAGCGTAAGGAGTGTGCCTTTGGAAAGCAGCAAGGTGTTGGGGTTTTTTCTTTTCCGTTTTCCTACAAAAATGACAAATTCAGAGCTAGCACAGTTTGGATGCTGGTTTATATCCAATGAAATTCTCATCCCCTGGTCTTACTTGTGCACTTGAGCAAACGCTGAAATCTCCATTACAGAAGGTCACCTGTGCAAGTATTTTCCAAATGTGAAATGCTTCATTCCCTACACCGGCTTGTAGGATTACTGCTAGACTCGGTGCTTTCTTTGGGGGAGGAAGGGAGAGAGGAAGCTATCTGTTTATCCAGGTTTCTGTGAAATTGCTATTAACCTGTGACACGATGCAAGGCTTGCTGGCTCTACCTGCTGGCTAGAGGGGAAACCACACTCCCCTTGCTAGGTTGTCCTTAAGGCATTAACAAACCATTTCATGAGACAGTGGATTAGAGATAATAGAAGAAATCAAAAAGCAGCTGCTACCTGATCATTTTTGAGCTGTCAGGTGTGCCAGCAGAACAAGACTGATGGGCCGGAGCAGTGGGAATTGATAACATTTCTCTGCTTCCTGTCAGGCTCTCAATAACTGAGCGATGGGAAACATCAGCCCGGAAACCAGTCCCACTGCAACAGTTTCATCTGTGTGAAGATTAAAGCTCAGACCATCACATGTCCCGCTGCAGTTCAGAGAATTGGGGATCGACTCCATTTCACCTCAATCTCATTCTGGTCGGGGGCACTGCAAAACCATGGGCTGCAAGGAAGGTTTTCATTACTGAATTTTAGTTCCGTGGTCTGAGCTCTGATGGAAAAAATGAACAGCTACAAAAGCAAAAAGGGGCTGGTCTGTGGTTTAGCTGATCCCTTTTTATTTGGCGTATCGGCAGGAATGAAGTGAATGGCCTCTTCTCTCAGCTTTTCCTCCAAATAACGATTGCCTCCAAACAGTGACTCTTACGCAACCAGTATTACAATCTTGACATTGTAATCCTTTCCTGAACACATTTTCAAAGTTGACAGTAAAGAATAAAGTGTTTTTTCCTTCCTAACTGCCATCCCAGCCTGGCTCTTCGTGTCCGCTTGAGCTCTCATATCTTGTCACAGGCAATCCAAGGTATGCCTCTCCAGGAGCCTTAGGGAGCTGGGATGCCAAATGCAGAGATGAAAATCAGTGGGTTTCCTGTGGAAAAAATGCTCAGAAATCTTATCAGCCCAATAATGTTCATTTCCAGACATGTCTAATCCTGAGGGACTTGCCACTGGATTTACATCTGGATTGTATAAGTTTCACTGAAACACCTGCATTAGGCTCCCTCTCCAGTCAGCGGAAAAGATCAGCAGGGTTGACAGAGTCCTCTTGCAGGTACTCTGCTCTGCTGGAGGCTACGGCAGCAGCGTAGGGTGATGAGTCTCCTAGCTTGGACACCGCAACAAAGGGTAGAAAATGACAAGGATACACTGGAGCTGTAGCTAATAACTTTGAGTTATCAGACTGGAACCCTGATCCAGTCTTTCTGGAGCAAGCCCCACACAGTCTGATTTTATCCCTCAGAGGAGTAGCTGAGCATTAGCACATGAAAGGCCCGTGTCTCTGGAGAAAGAAGGGGTCATTTTTAAAGCAGAAGCACTCAGCAAGGGAAGAATTTTCCCCATCTCCTGCCCCATATTTGCCAAAATTTTCTCCCGCTGGGGTCAGGTCTCAGCAATTAGATCACCCTGGGCAGCCCTTGAAAACTTCTGCTATTCAGGAGATGTACCTATGGGGTTTGCCTAGCACAGGTCACAAAGTTTTTCTTTTTCTCTCTTACTTAATCCCTCAAACTTTTGTCCTATGCACACTGGCAGCGACTTGGAGAGATAATGTCCTCCCTGAGAGACATGCTCTTCTCCCATAAGCAAGAAACTAGAAGTGGGAGTGCTCAGCTGGGTTTTTATGGTTCCCTCTGGGTACAAACTGGATAGAGATATTGCAGCTGTGCTGTCCAACTACAAAGAGTTTGGATCCCAAATTGCTTGCCCAAAATTTACTACCACCACCGAGCACAAAAAGTACATCAAAACCTCACAGATGGGGAACGATCTGTCCACTGTTCTGGTGGAGCTAAACCATGACATGGTCCTTTTGTTGTTATGTAGGGTGAATTCTGAGCGGTTTTCTACTGGGAGATGAAACTGTTCTGTGGGGTTTCCAAAAGACGTTCTGAAGCTTGGCGTTTTGGCTTTGCAAAAGAGCAACAGAAATGGCTAGGAATTGTTGTTGCCTCTTTAATACGTCTGCCATACTGATTGCATGCTATGTGGCCAGAAAAGTGGCAAAACACCCCTAGAATCTCTGCATAAGAAAAAAAATACCATCCAAAAGCTTCTTTGGACAAAGTAATGTCAAAATGCCCTAAATAAATACATTCACAATAGTTCTATTAAGACAAGGATCCCATTGTGCCTAGTGCTGTCACAAGACAACACAAGCTAAGATTACCCTTGCCCCAAAGGATTTACGTTCTTAAGCTGAGAAAATAGGAAAATTCATTTTCTTCACTTTACAGGTGGAAAAGAGTAAGTGATTCGCCCAAGGTCACACAGGAAGTCTATAAAAGAAGCAGAAACACGACCTGGTTTTTCTGAGCCGTATTCTGGAACTGTAACCACAAGGCCATTCTTCCTCTCCCAAAGCAGAAATTGGTTCTGGCTGCAACAATTTCTCAATGAGGGGATTTAACCATCATTTGGGTCTCCGTCATGGGTGGGCGGAGCTGAGACAAACCTCACCATTAAGCCCATGATGGTATTCGTAGAATTGACTGTGTGGATGTCCCTGATGCCCAGAAGAAATTCATTATGCAAATGACCCTCAAAATCAGCCCATCATTTCAAGTCGCTAATGGAAAACAAGTCTCCCTAAACTGCATATCCAAAACATTTCCTCCAAGCAGCAGGCTTTAAAATATATATATATGCACATATATATTTTTTATTTAATCGGTGTTGTATTTCTCTGACAGATTGGTCCAGAATGCAGAGGGAAGGGAGAAGCCACTGGAATGTGGTCTAAATTAATAGTGAATTGTGACACAATCCAGAGCACTCATAATAATCAAGTTAGTATGTTTTACATTTTCTCTCAATGTGTTTTGCATTTTTGCTGCATTGGGAAGGAGGCTTTAGATATTGAAACAACATAATGTTAAACTTAAAAAATGACAATTCAAACACTGGCTGCTTTAAATAGTTTATACCTTGATAGTCTAACGCTCTGTGCAATGTACACATGGCTTTGTTAGGGACCCCTCAAATAAATATAGATTATTTATGGTTAATGGATGAGTGCTATTATAGATTGAAAAAACTTGTGACTGCTGCCTAGCTAACCACTCAGCAATGGTTTTTTCACACACGGGCAGTAACAAAACTGTGGTAAGGGAACGAACGAGCATTTGCTTCTATTGTTCCTGACCTTTACCTGGGACTTCTCCCAAGGCATAGAGGATGTGTCTCCAGGGTCCCTGCAATCCTGTTTAGTGGTACCAGAAGGATATTGTTTCTGCTTTTCCCAGCATCACATCCTGCTTCCTTCCGTTTTCTCTTCCCATCTAAGTTAAACATTACCCTGCATTCATCTTATGACCTTGAGGAAGGGCTGTCACAGGGGTTTAGGCAGCAGGGTTATTCAGTGGTTCTGTTTTAGGAGTCAGGTAATTTGGCTTTTAATTCTGCAGTGAAAGGGTAAAATTTGTTTCCTGTTACTTCAGTCTTTTAAACAACAGGTATCTCATTTAAGGTCATTGCACAACATCTCTCCATTCATCTCAGCTATCTTGGACATGATAGATGAATCACAACTGAAGATGACAATCTCTGTTCCTGCAATGGGACTCTCCATGAATGGCATAGTCGAGAAATCAAACTTTAAAATGACAATTTGGTTAGAGGAATACTGCCATGAACTGTCCCATAATGAGAGAGAGGTTCACATCTTAGGCATCATAGCCAGCATAGCTCTGACACTCAGCTCAACAACAGGCAATGCAGGCTGACTGAGGTGGGAGACAGCCCAACCCAGGGTCCTCATGCAGGAAATGGAGAGAAGCAGTCATGGCCCTAAAGACAGCCACACACAGTGTAGGGTTAGCACATGACTCTAGGTCACTTCTCCACTTTGGTTTGCAAATTCCTGGTATTTGTCTTCTTGCACATATTCAGGTTGGAAATTCTGGACTGCAGCGCTACACACTTGGGGGCTGGAGAGCTGCCCGGCAGAAAAGGACCTAGGGGTGTTGATCAACAGTCATTTGAATATGAGCCAACAGTGTGCCCAGGTGGCCAAGAAGGCCAATAGCATCCTGGCTTGTAGCAAAAGTACTGTGGCCAGCAGGTCTAGGGCAGTGATTGTCCCTCTGTACTTGGCACTGGTGAGGTCCCACCTTGAGTGCTGTGTTCAGTTTTGGGCCCCTCCCTACAAGAAAGACATTGAGGTGCTGGAGCGGGTCCAGAGAAGGGCAATGGAGCTGGTGAGGGGTCTGGAGCACAAGTCTTATGAGCAGCAGCTGAGGGAACTGGGGCTGTTTAGCCTGGAGAAAAGGAGGCTGAGGGGAGAACTTATCGCTCTCTACAATTACCTGGAAGGAGGGTGTGAGGTGGGGGTCAGTCTCTTTTCCCAAGCAACAACCACCAGGACAAGAGGAAATGGCCTCAAGTTGCTTCAGGGGAGGTTTAGTTTGGATATTAGGAAAAATTTCTTCACCGAAGGGGTTGTCAAGTATTGGAACAGGTTGCCCAGGAAAGTGGCTGAATCCCCATCCCTAAAGATATTTAAAAGACATGTAGATGTGGTGCTTAGAGATGTGGTTTAGTGGTGGACTTGGCAGTGTTAGGTTAATGGTTGGACTTGATGATCTTAAAGGTCTCTTCCAACCTAAATGATTCTGTGATTCTATGATTCTCCATGGCATCAGGAACCTCCTGCTCAAAGTTTGTATGGTCACTTGGACCACAGGGTCATTTGGACTTTAATGGGAGCCATTTCTCCTGATAAAGTTCATCTCTTCATTAGTCCACATTCATGTAGCCACAAGCAGGCAAGTGTGGCACAGGAGACAGAACAGCTTGCTTTTATAGTCAGATTATGCATCAAGAGTTACATAAAGTCTTATCAAGTCAGTTTGACTATTAATTGACCTAAACAAGTCTTGGGAAGCTAATACTTAGTTTCACTATCTTTTGTACTGATAAAATAGTATTGTACCTTACAGCAATAGTGTCTTGAGAACAGCATGGTGAGTATATAAATTTGTATTTTATTTAGGCAAAACACCATTTAAAAGACTTCTAAGGGCGTTTGATCTTCTGTGCCATTCTGTAATACGTATTTCCCATTCTAGGGCCGATAAATAACAAGGGATTCCTGTTGGGCTGATGATTAGTCGTACATTTTAATGGTAATACTAAAAGGTACTTTTTAGTATTCTTCTTCGTATGTGTGTTGCTGGCTGAGTAATCAGGTTAGACCTGTCTAATCATTGGCAATAGGTATATTAATTATGTCTCCTATTATATTGATTTCTACGTCAGAATTCAAGATCACATTGATTATCTTAATGACAGATGACTTAAGTCAATAAATGATTCTTGGAGAAAGGAAGAAAATTGAAATAAGTTGACACAGAAAAATGCCTCAATATGTACATGACTTGGATTAAAAGAATTAAAAATCAGCTCATGTGTGTCATCTTTACTTAAGTTTTGAAAGACTATTTATACCCTGTGGTGATGGCTTTGATGCCTAAATGAGATTCTCAGAATGAGACTGACACAGTTCAGCTGGTCCATTATGTGCAATAAACAGTCTTATTGTAAATTTGTTTTTGCAGAATTGTGTAGTTTGAGGCCCCCCATCCCCATGCTGAGTGCTAGCCATGTCTACAGACAGACACAAACCTCAGTGCCAAAGAACTTCAAGCTAAACAGAGCAAGCTGGAAGGACAAGAAGACTTGTGCAACGTCACACAGCAAGTCTCCAGAGGAGCAGAGAATAGAGCAGTTGACAGTAGGTATCCATCTGATGGTGGTCAACTAATCAAACCAACACCCAGCCAAATTCACACCCTAATTAACATGCAACTCAGAGACTTGAGAGTAATATTTAAGACAACCCTATTTGTCAATGTGCCTTGTTAGATGAGCTCAAGTAATTCAATACATTAAGAGGAAGGAAAAAAACACATGAAAAACACAAGGTGATACAAGTTCTGACCATGATTCCCATCATTCTCTCTAGAGTGCCAACAAAATACAAAAAAAAAAAAAGAAAAAAGCAAGAAGGGCTGATGCCACTACTTTCTTGTAGAAGTAGGAAGTCACTGTCTAAAGATTTTACAGTCAAATTCTGGAACACTTGAGAGCTTCTTTTCCTAGGAACATCCTGAAATTAGTTCTCCCAATAAAGAAAGAAACACGTCTCATTTACGCATCAAACCTCTGACCAGAGTTTTCCTGGACTCAGTGTTCCATCGCTCGTCACAAATCAGCTTTCTTAGCAATTGACTAGCACCTACACTTGCTGTAAAGGATACTGTGGGTCTACCACACATTAGCCAAAGAGGACATAATGCAGGGATCGTTACAAACATGCAGTGCTTGTAACTCAAACTCCTGTGCCTTCCAGATGCAGCTTTGTTTATCTGTATGCACATCAAACAAACTCAACCTTCTTGTGTCCCAGTGAACTGTTTTACAGTCTGGATTTACTTAATCCTTTTTAGCTTGAGTTTGTAAGAAGTTCAGCATATACAAAAAGCTCAGCTATCCATAGCCTAGTAGCAGGTTATTACCAAGAATAAAAGGTGGATTATTGTAATGAGAGAATTTTGAAAAGATACAAATCCATAGAGTGCATCTTATCTTTGCCACTTACAGAAATACATGTTTATTATTGAAGACTTCCACAAATTCATTTCTTACTCACACATGGTCACTTTAACAATATTTGTTACCTTCCATCTGCTTATACCAACTATTCACTGATCTTTGCACGACTGTTTTTTTTTATGTTGCACAGTATCCCTTTCTTTTCTTCTTCAGTTCCTAATGCTTTCTGACTTCATAATGGCATAATATGACTCATAAGAAGCAAATAATGAAGAGCAATTAACTATCGAAGTCCTAGCAACACATTTATTACCTACAGTCTGGGCTTCATAGTCCATCAATAAGTCTCCAGACACTTTCAGCAACAAGTAATATGATGCCACCCCTCAGAACAAATACATTTGCCACTTGTATTCACAAAATATTGTCCCCAAATCAAAATGTTATGGTACAATATTTTTGAACCTTTTTTTCAGCACTAACAGTGCTAGTGAAGTTGCTGGCTGATGAATGTGTTAGCAAAAGAGATAGCTGCAGCTTTATAAGTAGAAGGCGTGTGCTACTGATACTTCTCCAGGACATGTACCATTGTAAGACCGATCCAAATTGTTTGACGTGACAAATGGTTTCTCTTGTTTTATATGAACCTCTGTAGTCTGAGAGAAGGTACTATTGACTCACATGAACCAAAATGATAAAATTTTTGTCTGAAGGAAGTGGAACACAAATCATGCAAGTTCTGCGTCATGCCATATTATGGGGGTTATGTGCTCTGGGGTCTAAGACCTCATGAAAACCTAAGCTAGAAACGTAACCAGTGGTAAATACATGTAGGAGAAAAAAGCTATTTAAACCATAGGACAATGTTAGCTTAGGAAACAGGGCATGAAGAACAGGATAAAATCTGGCTGTAAATAGAAACTGGCCATGAATAAGTTCAGGCTGAAAACTGGGAAGAAGGGAAATGCAGTCTTGTAACACTCTACAAGAGGAGGGAGGACAAAGAACCAAGCATCAGAAAAAAAGATCTGTGGCAAGTTTCAAGACAGAACTTGATGGAGTTGTGTTTTGGATGTAGATCCAGGAGGTCCTTTCAGACCTATGTCATCTCTCAAAGGACTACTCCACCAGCATGAAGAAGAGGTTGATAATGTGACACCGACCTTTAACTAGAGAAATTTGGGGAACATAGAAAGCCAATCTCTGTTTACAGTGCTGTGCTTCTGGTATCTGTCACTGTTACATGAAAATCACGGTCTACTTTCTGTTAGAGCATATGTGTGGAAGCTATCTTGATGCAAAACCAATCCCAGCAGCAAATCTGGACAGTGGCAAGTTACTCCTGTGTATGTAAAATATGGCTGGAAAACTGTATGTACACTTTGTTGCTTGTCATAGCAGTTTATTTCTTTTCTTTCTTTTTTAAATCAATCATTTGACTCCCCCCAAATATCAGCCTTTAGACGGAAAAGGCAGTTATGCAGGCAGGCTATTACTGTATCCACCCAGACCTCCACGCTGATTGTGGAGATTATATAAACCTTTTGGTTACATTAGCACCTGAATATGATTTATGAGGGCAGACGGGAGATGGTGATTGACCCGCTTTCATGAAAGCAGCCTGTTTGCTGTGAAACAGCTTCCGGCATAAATCATTTTAGACATGCTTTTACACCAGGACTAAATAAACACTCACTTACCCCTGGTACCTGCTAATATGTTAACAAGTAATGTCCTCAAACAGCCTCATTATTTGATTACATCCGAGATTGGGGACTTTGTGCAGTTGCTTTCTCCGCCTGCCAGGATCTCACGAGCCCAGACACATTAGCTCACTTGAATACTGAGAGAAAGTGGGAGTTTTATCAGCCTCCATTATCAACCCAGCATAACAAAATAGAGCATAAGGGCATTTATGATCTCATGGCTGAGGCATTATAATGCAAATGTCTTAATCCCTGCAGTTCTCAACAGTGCTGTTGCCATGTCTTTGGGTCAGTAACATGGTGCAGAGTTAATTAAGAAAGACAAATACAGTGGAAACAAGGGAAGCCGGAGGGGTGCCTACATCCCATTCCTGCCTGCATTTGTGACCAGCGTGCTCTTGGGCTGTGGAAGATGCGCTCTGTTGATGCAATCTGTGTGACATACCCCTCTTCAGCAACAGTTACTGAAGTGGACCATGGCTGTGGGTGATCCTGCGTCCCTCAAGACAGAGGAAGGTCACCACCCAACATGGAGGAGAGGCACAGACACACACACAGAGGGCAGTTTTTGTCTCAGGTGCAGACCACAGTTACTAGCTTTGCTGCTGAAGTAATGCTGGCCACGAGCTCAAGACGAACTTACCCAAACCAGGAATATCTGCAAGTAACCACCTCTGTGACTAATGCAAATACAAAGTCAGGTGATGTAGCCGGGACTGCACAAACCACAGCTATCCTAAGTTATATCACTTTTCTCCCTTCATGGCTCAAGGGTGTCAACATCGACAGCTGGACTCACTTATTCTAGATAGTATCATTATTTTGATATGACTCTGACATGTTAACAGACCTCACGAACCACTTTGGGACCAGACCTTTTGTTAGCACAAAGCTCTTTCCAGCATCAGCGTTTCTAGTTGTTTTTCTAGGCACTGAAGGATGTTGTAGAAAGTGCAGGAACTCAGCTTATATAGAGCAGGAGAGAAAAAAAATCCATGAAATAGGAGAAGGAAAAAACACTCCAGGAGGTACATGAGCTTTATGTCCAAAATATGGTGGCAACCACTTGTTGTTAGCATCAGCCACCAGCACCTTCACTGATTTCGCCAATAAATTACTCCCCCCTTGAGATACTTTGTTAGCTTGCTGCCACAGCAGCTATGACCTTACATGGAGTTATTCACTGCCCTTTTGGAGAAATTAATACATTTTTTGTAGTCCATTAAATTGCACTTCTATTATCTTGGGCAAGTGAGAATGCAGGCATCCATATGGTACATTTGGGAGCCCTCAGTGGAGGGAGAGGGTGATCGAGTAGGTGCCTCCATATGATTCTGGAGTACAAGTGAGAAGCCAGGCTTCACCTGGAAGCTGTATCTCCTACTGATGGACCTGAAGCTGTTCTTGTGTAGAAACATCCCACCTCCAGGCTTTCGGAACATCCTGATGCCACAGCTCTGACCAGCCTTCTTAAAACTCATGGCAGAATCCATCTTGACATTAATATCTGGGCAGATATTAATGAAGATAAAGAGAAGTTGGTAGACACACAATGACGCAGGGTTGCTACAAGAATAAAATCAGGCCTGCAA
Source organism: Chroicocephalus ridibundus (assembly GCF_963924245.1). NCBI lineage: Eukaryota > Metazoa > Chordata > Aves > Charadriiformes > Laridae > Chroicocephalus > Chroicocephalus ridibundus. The sequence goes on along the minus strand of NC_086291.1, from coordinate 9,344,374 downwards.
TGCCAAGAAATTGTCCCCGTTTTCAGCATAGTTGTCTGAGCTCAGAAGTTTAAGAAATCCATTTGTTATCAGTAACCAAAAGGTTTAGACCGTTGTTTCCTCAACTCTGATGAAGCTGTGCCATGCTTTACGGTAACATGTGGTTATCCCTCGTGAAACCTACAGTAGATTTAACAGAGTTCAGACCCCAACTCAGGAAAGCTTCCCACGATAGGAAAATGTCAGAAGTACGTGTGAGTCCCACTGTAGTGAAAGGGATGTAAACACACCCAAGAAGTCAACCACAGGTTTGGATATTTACTGAATCAGGCCCTAACTGCAAGCATCACGAATGAATTGAACTCCGGATACTCCTTTACCTGGGACTACATTTTCCCCCCATCTTTGCTAAGAAAGGTTAGCAAAACTGATAAAGGCAAACACTGAACAGAGACTATTTTTATTTTATTAGATTTACTTTGCACCTCACATTTATCATGGCTGTCCTAGCAGTGATGCTGTCCTAGCCATGATGTAATCTGCAATTAACTAGTCTCCTTTTGTCAGCCTGCATCATCAAAGCCTGTTTTTATGGAGTGTTAAGTCTAATATTTACAGTGTTAAATACTTGGACAATATTTAAATTGGTTTCATCACATACTATATTTAGTTGGAGTGATATTGTCTGGTTAACAGCAATGAAAACAATTCTGTTCTTTTGGGTTTTATATTTTGAGTGGGTATTAGGTAACTGGAAAATATGGTCATTATATTTGTCTAACATTTCTACAAGTTGTAACATGGCATTTCAATTTGGGCTTTAACTCATGAATTATCCGTACGCAAAACTTTTGAGAAGTTTCCAGGTTCAACATCCAAACAAGCGCAGAGTTCAGTGGCGTGTCTGAAAGGAAGGCAGTTTAATATTTATACACATATATAGAAAAGTATGAAGACATTTTTCAGGACCTTTTCTTTCCAGCAATATTGCTGTTACACAAAGCCTGCTCCAAAGGTAATTTTACTGTCAAACAAAAATCACAATTAATGCGTGATCTAATCCCAGACTCGCAGAGACAGACATTGCTACATTTCTGGGTATTGCTTCTTGGAGTTTTTATTTGTCTCTGTGATTTGTGTTTGTCTCCACTTGTAGCTTCTGTGGGCAATCTTGTCCATACTCTCCTGAGTAATTTTGTCCTTCAAACCAAAGGCCTATAAGACATTGCAGCTGTGCTGACTTCTCATCTCCAGCAGCAAGGAACTCCTTCAAATGATGAAGATATCTCCCTTCTTCAAAGTAGAGATCTTTTCTAGAGCTTTTTACTAATGTTTATGCATTAGAGAAAATGCTATAAGAACTTTTTTTGTTTTCAACTGCAGGGAAAACCTTTTACCTTCTTTTATGTCTTTAGCTTTTCTTTGCCTCGTGTTGGTGTTAAGACATCTTCCCATCTCGGCTATGTGATTTCGAGCTATCCCACTGAGTTAGTTATTTCTCTCCTTGATGATCACAGCCATGGTCTCTGGGCCAGAACAATACCTCCTCCATATGTTGGCTCTTGTCCACCAGAAATTTCTGCTCCAGAAACTTTTGTCTATAGTTCTACACAGGAGTCAGAACCACGAAGGAGCACGGCATGGAGAAGGATTTTCTCCTGACTCTGCTCTCAAAAAAGGACTCTGCTCACAAAACCATGACTCTGACTCAGTTTTGTTGAGCTAGGCCTCTATGCAGAGGATCCCACTAACAGGAAAGAGCTGTAATCCCTTCAGGCAGCCCTTTGAACTGCCCAGGAGCTCTTTGACAAAGCCTGAAAATAACGTCTGAAACACTGGAAACTTTTAATCATCCATTTTATTTATTTTTGGCAGATAGAAATAAGAGATGCTGTAGAAATCTACAGTGAGGATACAGAAAACTAAGCACAAACCAAGAGATACACAGTAATTTTGCTAGTTATTGTGTGAAATGAAAACTAGTGCATTTCTTTTTTCAGTAAGTCATAGGATTTTGAGATTTGAAATCTGCCTGGCTTTAGAGACTTTTAGGAGAAATGCAGTGAAGTCCATTTCTCTCTGTGGATTGCAGTTTCTCCTTAGCACTGCAATGTGAGTTTATTCGTTGGACTTAAAATAAATGTGGGGTCTGGAAGCAGTTTGACTTCCCATTCTGCTAAACTTTTACCAAAGCCTTCACAGGTGTCAGAAAATTGTTGCTTGCCCATAGCTGGCTAGAAGAGGGGTGGGGAGGAGGAAGGAAGATTCTACCTCGGTGTGGCATTGCCATGACTCAGTGACCAAAGTCTCCTGTCTGTGCTTTTAAACATAGCTTGGGCGTCACCTGCTGAAGCTCCAGCTTTCAGTGTCTAATTGAAAGTAAAACTTACTCATCCAATAAACAAATAAAGGAGTAAACCCGTCAATAATCAAATAAAATATGGTTGAATTCACTATTCCTAATAGGTCACTTGGATAAGGCTGAAGTCTTACCTTTTGCTCCCTCCCATTCTCTCTATAGCTAAATATTACCGAAGGGAGCACGTCGAAGGTAACACATCAAACAAGCGATCTTTGCTTCAGCTTGAATGCCAATGCCAAATTGTCCCCAGAGCAGCCTGGGGGGCATCAAAGCCCCCGAACAGTCACTTCCAGAATATGGGAAGCCTCAACAGTATTTATCTGTTTTCTTTACTATATGCTTACGAACCATCCACTCTTACAGAGGTGAACGCCTCTGTAAGACATTTCCTTTCCTACACAGGAAATAAGGTACTGAACACTTCTTCCACAAACACTGTTCTTGTTCTTTAAAACATGTCTGAGACTTTTAGAAAGGGTTTGAGTAGCTAAAGTTGCAATTTTTTATTGTTTTTCTTTCTGTCCTTGCTTTTGCAGGTTGGGCCTCAGCGCCCAGCAAATACACTCTTCAACTGCATTTTGGCAGCCCCTGGTGAAAAAGTCACAGGATGCTATAGGTGTGGGAAGGATTAAGACCTGGGAACCAATGTCTTCGCATATTATTTCCTATTTTCCACATGGTCCCATGTCATTTTGGTGTAAATTGTTTTATATAAATTGCATAAAATATAGCATTTTGCAGATTTCACTTAGTAAGACAGCCTTTTGCATATTTTTTGGGGGAAAACCCCTTTCCCCAACAATCTTCAGGACAATTTGTGAAACTTTGAAAATATTGTTGTTTGTACAAAACCAGAGTTTATTTCAGGCTTTTTTAAAGCATTGGGCTGGTTTGGGAGGCGAAAGGGAAAGGTTTAGTCATATTCCTTAATGAAACTGTGTTTTAATTTAAAGATGTCACAAATTTTATGGCTGTCTTTATTTACTTTCACCTAGCCCCCCAAAACAAGTATGACTTCCAGATTCGCTACAAAACAAGTTAAAAAGCAGGAAATGTAAAACAAACTTTGATTAAGAGCCTGATTTGGCTGATTAAAATCAGTGGCCAAACACTCTCTGACTCCAGAGATCAGATTTGAACCTTTATTGCGCTGGACCGGCTCCAAAACCCACTGAAGTCAATAGGAGTTTTTCTTTTGAGCCCAGTGGCTGGGTATCTGTCTGCCTTTTTCTCTCTTAAATTATAAATCACCAGGAGGAGTTTAATCTTGCAGTTTTCAGTGCCAGTGTGACATTTATTTTAACTCTGGCTGTTGACAAAGCACCCCGCATCCTGCATCTCCCTGCTGGCAATCACGTGTCTATTCTAACTCACATGTTACTTTCTGTCAGGGATTTTGTTTTATTTGTCCTCTGCTTATTGCCGTCCACTTCTCCAGCCCTCCCTTTTCATCTGTCCATCACACTTGGCAGCAAGAAAAATGGATCTATTTTGCAATACCAATTTCAATGCCACTTGCCAGTCCAAATAAGAGTTGTGTATCTAACACACCATACAGGGTCTCAGTTTCTGGATTTTGTCACAAGAGCTGTATTTTCTCAGCAGCTTATTAACAGCGTGTGTTTGGGGTGAAAATTAAGCAAATGGAAAAAGGATGTCACAGCAAGGAGCTGTGTTGCAACACTTAGGTTATTATATTGCATTAAGTTAAACAAAGACTGTTTGGCCATGTTATGACTATGATTCTCATTCATTCCAGTCCCTTAAGAAAATGTATTTGAAAAGAGGTAACTTTGCTTTGGTCAAAATGCTCCCAGGTGCCACTCTTGTGAATTTGACAGGAAAAAAGAAATGTTAAGGGGGAGTAGAGCTTGGGGGGGTGAACAGGGGGAAGATTGCCATAACTCTGCTGGTGCCAAGAATAAGAAGAATAATGGGAACCGCTACAGATCGGAAACTTTCTTTTGGTCATTTATCAAGCCCATATTATTTTCTCATCTTTCAATGTCTTTGGAGCGCATGTGTCAGGTGAACAAAAAAAGTTACAAGAAATCTTGAATTGCACTCTCCCTTCCCCGAAAAATGTGCTGACCATCTATCGTGCGCCTGAGGTCAACCACGCAGCTTTTAAACTGGCTCTGGATCCAGAAATAGCCCTTGGACAAGGCTGCCAGACAGCTGAGAAGGCTTTGAATTTCTCATTCAAGGAAGGGGTGACATACAATTGCTCAGCACCAACCCTTCGACTGGCTCTTTCCCACACCTGGCCAATGACTTTGTTGCCTAAATGGGAGCTGAGTAATTCTGGAAATTAGACTTTAAGTAGAAAACATTCCCACTTCTGCTCCGTCAGTTGTGTTGGTGGGGAAATAAAGCACTGTGACGCTTTTACCATATGTGGATTTCAGAATAATTTCTAAACCCCCCATGCGTGAGCCATAGCTTGCTGAACAATTCCCATCAACTACTGCTCCTGATAAGGGTGGAAATAATGCAGGTGACTTTGATAAGATGAACTCCTTGGGTGACCTAATATAAACACAGCTATTCTACCTTGCAAATGCGTAGCCACTTGGTGGGCTTTGGCCAGAAAGCTGTCCATTGCCAAATGAAAGGGACAACTGTGTCTGCCAGGACACTGACCTCCGCAGAGAAATCAGCTCTCTCCTATGCTGCAACAGTGGGTGCTGTATCCTTTCTCCCAGTAGGATTTCCCATTTTAAGGTCTTCCTTCCAAGTCTTCGCTTACAAACCACTGCCTGCAACTCTTTTACTTACTGGGCATAAAGATGTTCGAACACGATTTCCACTTTCCTGACGAGGGATGCTGCCTTCAGTCACACCGTTCTCTATTGATCTGACAGATACATTTTCTCCCACGCTGTCCTTCGTTCACTACCCAGACTGTGTCCATCTTCTCCTGTTCCGGTTCGCTCTCAAAAACTCACTTTTTCCATGATGCAGACAGCAACATGTGACCTGTTAACATCCAGGCAGGTGAGGAGCTGTGTCTCGGCTCCTAACACACCGGGCTTGTGGCCTACTGATAATTGCTCATCTGATCGTAACAGCCACATCATTCCCAGCTCCATCCATCCATCCATCCATCCATCCATCCATCCATCCATCTGTCTGTCCATCCATTTCTCATGTGTGAGCTGGATGCAGGGCTAATCCTGAATGGCATCCAACACAGGAAACTCACACAGCCTCAGGGTATGAAAAAATGGGCAACACTAAACAATATGTGTTGTTAAGCTGTGAAACTGCTTGCCACAGGAAACCGTGGATACAAAGAGATTTCAAAGTAACTGGAAAGCAACTGGAAGCAAAATCCACCAGGGGCTATTAAATACAACGACACTATGTCTGGCTTCGGAAATCCCAGCACCACAAATCACTGGCCCTGCGCCACGATCTGCGTGCCCTGTTCTGATATCCTGCCTGAAGTACCTACGACTGCTGGCTGCCATAGACGGGGTACTGGGGTGGATGGACCTTTGGTCCTAACCAGTTTGGCCATTCCTGTGTTTTTGTATTAATAGATGAGCTGGGACTGAATATCACATTCGGCACTAACGTCTCTGCATTCACCCAGCAGCATTTCTATCACCAGCACTCTCCAAGCTGCTTCTGTCACGACATCTGGACATCACATAGCACCTGAAGCACATTAAGCTTTTTCAGCAGGTAATAAACCCCTGGATAGTGTACGGCAGTCGAGCCCCAGTCTCTAAATACCCACCACGGACGTTGCTTTCCCCAGCAATTGCCGAAGCCTGGTTTAGATTAAACTACTTCAGACCAGCCACTGCAGAAGGGCAAGGCTGGAAACGGAAGTCTCTCTTGTTTTGTTTGGGATCTTTTTTTTTTTCCTGCTGATTGGTTGTTTTGGGCTTGTTTGTTTTTTGGCAAGTTATTTAAAGGACAAATATAAGGCTAGACAGCTGAATGCATCAAGAAGGTCAGCCAATTTCTCAGGCTACTGTCTTTTTCCAGCTGTTCCAGATGAGAAAAAAGATCAGGCAGGGCTGTATCTCCCTGGTTGCTTTCCACAGTGTAAGGTAGATTTCTTTGATGTAAAGCAAAGGGTTAGAGAGGTTAGAGGATGCTGGGGTGGCAATGCCATACAGGACACCAGCAAGACTTGTCTCCCTGTTGGGCAACTGCTCTTCTCAGAGCCAATCCCAGTACCACATACCCAGGACCACTGTCCGTCAGAGCCCTGAAACAGAGACGTGCTGTTCAGCTCTGGGTCTGGGAATGATATGGATCTTCCTTCAGCATCTGTCTTCCCAAACTCCTCATATTATAGGGAAGTCTGGGCCACAGCAGTGGAAAACTTCTTGAGAGACATGGGTTGCATCAGACTGTCCCTTGCAGCCCCCTCTCTGGAGGGGACCATGCACAGGCTGCCCAGCCCCACCAGCGTGCAACCCAGTGTATGAGCACAAATGGGCCAGATCACCATGAACAGGGGAAGGTGAAGCGTCTTTTTCACACACCAGATATGGGGAACAGAGTTGTCCTCAGAGGAAGATGACACCTCCACTTCAGCTGAGTCCCCCAGTGCTTCCCTGGGAATTATTCCCCCTTTGTCCTGTTTCTTGTCTGCAAGTGGGGCACCGTAGCCTGGAAAGGGTTGCATCAATCAAGTTGATAGATGAAGGAAAGAAAGGAAGAAGGGATGGGAGACAGGAAGGAAGGAATGAAGGAAGAAAGCAAGAAGGAAGGAAGGACACAGAAGAAAGAAAAAGAAGAAGAAAAATAAGAGTATTTAAAAAAATACAGAAAAAGAAAAAAGAAAAAGAAAAAGAAAAAGTGAAAAAGGAAAAGAGAAAAAGAAAGAAAAGAAAAAAGAAAAAGAAAAAGAAAAAGAAAAAGAAAAAGAAAAAGAAAAAGAAAAAGAAAAAGAAAAAGAAAAAGAAAAAGAAAAAGAAAAAGAAAAAGAAAAAGAAAAAGAAAAAGAAAAAGAAAAAGAAGAAAAAAAGAAAAAGAGAAGGGAAAAAAGCAAGTATGCATTTCTGATGACAGCTGCACAAACGTGCCTTATTCTGGCAGATCTCTCAATTAAAATCAAGCCACCCTAATTTAAGGAGAAAATAAACACAGGCCTGATGTTATGTGCTCTGCTTTCAAAAGGAATCAGCCTGAGGAGAGGCAGCAGGGCCCTTAGCTCTGGAAGATTGCTTGTAAGGGGGGGCAGATCTTGCTGCATCAGCTGCTGTCCCTCGATGCTGAGATGAAGGAGAAGAAGCCAAGGAGCAGTTTGCACGCCTGCAGCAGCGCGGGGGCCTGGGCAGAAGAGCCCCCACCCTACAGTGGCTGTGGGAACAAGGGGAAAAGGCTGGTCTCGGGCAGGTCTGTACCACTGAAAACTGGGGGAGAAAGTTCAGTGCAGTGACTCACTGCTCCTTTTTGACTGAGTCCATATCAGCCAGGGGCCACAAAGGAGAGCTTGGACAGTCTCTGCCCTGACACTGTCCCTTATGGTGAAGACTTAGGAAGTTCATGGCACAATCGTGTTTTCACATGTTTTCCTTCTCCCACATTTTTAATTAAAAATGAGGGCACTTTCTTTGCACATAGCTATTCTAAAACTACAGGTGAACATCACGGGGGGCTGCTTTCTAACCAAGCAAGCTAAAAGTGCCATTCACACGGAATCCATGCAGTTACCGTGGTGCTCCGGCTCTACTGCAGTGCTCCTGCACTCTCCAGGATGGGAAAGATGGGTGCTCCCATAACTGCTCAATGGCTACATCCCTACCTGGGAATAGCAAAACTTTCTTAAAAGCCCTGTTCATCCTTCTGCTGTTGTTTTTGTTCCCCCTTCTCACTGTATTCATGGTGAAATAAAGAATCACCATCCACCTTTGGATATGAAAATAGCTGAAATCAAATGAGTTAACTGGGAATGAGTTCCCACTGTGTCTCCCATGCTTGTTCAATGAAACTATTCATGGAACATTAGACACTCTCTGTGCCACTTAGGGACCAGATAACGTGTCATAGGCTCTTGCAGACCTCCACAAGCCAGGTACAGCCCTTAACCTGCACAGTGGGGACTGCTACTATGTCGTGATGGAAGAAACCAAAAACCAGCAGCACAGGGATGCAAAGGTCCAAGGGTCTGGGGAACCATAGAAGGGTCACTTGCCCAGGATGAACATCTCAAATGCCCGTTTGCTGCACAGAAGGATTCTGCCTGAAGTTTCAGGGGAGAAAAAAGAAAGAATTTAAAGAGTGTAACAACAGGAAAAACGTGTGCACTCTTCAGCATAAGCTATCACAGATTCGGCTCTGGATTACAGAGGTTCAAGAGATCAAAGCAGTAGCAACCAGAAGGGGCAAACCAGAGACAGCACACAGATAAAAGAAGAGATGAAAGCCAAAGAAAGCTTGGATAGGAGGCTGACCTTGGTAAATGAGGAACTGGGGTTGGATTACACTGGTAATGCTTGATGTGTTGTCTAGTCCCTTTTTTGGCTCCATTGGTTTCTGCAGAACTGAAGCTTTGGGGGCTGGGGGGGGACAAAAAACAGTATTTCCATTTTTTGTCCTTGCCGAGAAAAGCGTCTCGGTGTGAGTCATCTCTGTAGCGCCTGAGGAAGTCTGCAAGGAGTCAGGACAAAAAGTATCCTCCTGGGGGTAAAACACTGCTGGGGGGACAGTGGACCCAGATTCAGCTGTGCTGCAGGCTCCCCAGAAGTCACCCTGGTGGGACACACTTTGTCTTACATGTTTGTGCAGGAGCCCAGCTGATGCATGGTGTTTCCTTACACCCTGGGATTGGGTGTGGATCTGGCCCTTGGGCAACAGGGGACTTCTTTAGACTGGTGGGGTATATCTGGGAATTTTATATGTTTTAATATAAAGCGTTCCTATTGCCTGGCCTGAGAGGGTCACCCAAGTGGTTGCATTAGCAGAGCCCATCATGGCCCCTTGTCAGAGGATCAATTATTCAGTCAATGCATCAGGGAATGGGTGGATCCTCTCGCTTCTGCAGGTCCTCAAAGAAGGCTCCTCTGGGTGAACAGGTGGGGCTGGTCACTTCCCACAGCTGTCCTGTGTGAGCTGGGATTTGCATCTCTCCCTTCTGTGAGACAGCACACCTGGGCCATCAGCTGGGAGGAGGAGAAGGAGGAAGAGGATGAAGAAGTGGAGGAGGAGGAGGAAGAAGAAGAAGAAGGAGGAGAAAAGGGAGGAGAAGAAGGAGGACAAGAACAAAAACATCTCAGAAGAGGGTGTGGAGCTGGAGCAGGAGTTGTGGGATGGCACAGTGAGGTGCTCGTGTTGTGGGACTCACTGGGATGGAGGGGGGGACCTTTCTGAGCAATGGGGCCTGAAAATGAAAAGAACAAGTGATAAAAAAAGGCTAATGCTCACTTCTCGGCCTGGTGCTGTGGGGAGCTGCTGCAGCCCAGCAGTGCGATGTGTTGTGGGTGAGGTTTGGTGTGGAAGGGGGATAGGGATTGCTCCTGTACTTTGAGTTACTCTCCCCAAAATGCACTTGTGGACTGACAGGGACCTGCATGTGCAAGTCTGAGGTGGGATCAGGTTAGAAAATGAGATCTAAATGTCTCTGTGATTTGAGAGGTCGAGCTTGGGATGGAGGGAGGAGAGATATGGCCTGTGAATTGGTTGCTTTTTCTTTTTCTTTTTTTTTCTTCTTTTTTTAATTTTTCTTATGTATGGAAGGGTAAGCCCCTTGTCCTTCCGAGCCTCTTCTCTCTGTCCTTGCTGGGGCTCCTAGTGCATTCACCCCCTACATGCGGTGAAAAGCAGGAAGGTCACCTCCCTGCTCGGTGGCAAGGCCATGCCTGTGCCAAGGTCACCCAGTATGTGCAAGCTGCACTTGTGAGGCCAGAGAAAACCCAAATTTTCCTCCGTGTTGCTGTGAAGCTGCACCTCAGTGATCTCCAGCTGCCATCTGCTGGTAACTGCGCCGTGCCGGAGCCGGACAGCCAACGCTTGGCTGCTGGACCCTTCCCTGGCTGGTGCCAAGGCTGGGCATCCCTGGGGGACCAGGGACCTGCAGCAGGAGCCACCGGCTTCCCACACTGCTCGGGGCAAAGCAGTGCATGAGAGGGGGCAAAGAGCTGCCTCTGAGCTAAAGGGACCTTTTTTCAAGGTGTGTGTGGGTGAATCAGTCCCATTATAGCAGAGCAGTGAAGGACAAGTGGAGTTTAAGTGCTGCAGTAAACCTGATGATTTATTGGAGACTGATTTTTTTCCTGGAGAGATATTAAACCTGCCTTGGGGAGGCGGGGAAGAGGTGGGAAACAATCTGTTAAAATATGTTTCTGCTGTTTTCTGGTCACTTAGGCACAGAGAAGCAAGTTAGCAAAAAAAAAAAAAAAAAGTGGAATTGTTGTTGAGAGCCTGGGTCTTTGCATAGTGGGGGTTTGGTTTGGGTTTTTTTTGTGTGTGTCTTGGTTTTTTGTTTGTTTGTGTTTTCTTTAAAATAATTAAATTCTGCAATTTTAGAGCTGTTTTGCTGCATGTTTGCCAAAGAAGATACGAGTCAGATGGGTCTCAGGGCTATTGTGTGAATACTATCTGTCCCTCACAGCACCAACAGTAGGTTTACGATGCTATTTGCACCTCTGGCTGGGCTGGAAACACCCACTCCCTGCCTGCAGCCCCGCACTGCAGCTGCCCTTCTTATCTTGGACCTTGTCAGGTGCGTCACGTAACACGGTGGCCAGGCATGGCCTGTTGCGTGACCTGCCAGCAGGCATCCGTCCCCTCTGCATACAGCCCAACACATCACCCCTTCTGCTTTGAGTTATGGTACAAAGCTAATAAGTGTGAAAATGTCCCAGACAGCGCCAGGCCCTTTGACGCCGTTCCTGCCTTCCCTGCATGCAGGACTCTTGTAGGTGGGAGACGAAATGCCACAGATACTGCCAGAAGTGATCTGAGGAATTTATTTCCTTGGATTTGGAAGAGAGATTTCCTGGGGTGATCCCAGGGAGGAGGTGGCAAGGGTGCGCTGGTCCTTGTGAGCAGCAGCCCTGGCCTCAGTTACTAATGGATGCATTGGTTAATACCGAGTAAATGTGGTGGAGAACTAATAGTTTTGAATACATGAAGTCCTTACAAGGTTCACGAAAATGAATGATGGAGCAGAGGAGAAAGACCCTATCAGTCCCACCAGCAAAGGAAAACTTGAAGTGTGAGATTTAACCCTCATTAGCCAGGAGAGAATCCACAGCAGCAGTGTACTCTGACCACCAGAACGGATGTGTGAGACCTCACACCTTCCTCCAACATAAGAGCATCCTACCCTAGGATATACTTCCAAAGGAAAGCAGGTTTCATCAGCTTAATTGCTTACAGAACAGCTTGTTTCTTGGGGTCCTCTTGGAAACTCGCCCTTGGAGCTGCAGCTTGGAAGGCTGCACGTCAAAGAGCAGAGACCGTGCTGGGGCAGTGTAAGAGCGGGGCCTCAGCTGAGCACTGGCGTTGGTGCTCAGCTGTTTTCCCTAAAGTCCAGGTTTCCGGAGTCATGGGATTACAGTAAGCATCTCAAATTTCATGCAAATATGAGACTCACCTGTGGTGGAGAAGTGTAAAGATGCACCCTCCAGGAACAGGAACCAGAAGGAACAAAAAAGCTTCACTGCTAAAAAAGAAAAAAAAAAAAATCCTCATGATATCTAAGCCAATATCATTCAATTTTGGCCCCCAACTCAAAAATTTTTAAGGCTTTGAGTTGGCAGTAACAGAACTCCACTGATGCGTTGACCAAGAGTAAGGGCATTATTTCTTGTGTCCTGGCTGGTGTCCCAAACTGGATGATTCCCTTTCCGTGTACTCAAAACCCTCTCCTGGAAATCCAGCTCCGCATGGGGTACTTTATCACGTTTTGTCCTCAGCTTCTCCAGGGCATCACGGAACAGCAGCATCCTCCCACGCTAAGTCTCATCACACTGTGCAAGTTGATGGCAGTAGTTTATCAAGTCTGATGTATTCCTCGGGATACAAGCTGCTCGACTAAGGTATAGGAGTCATGGAAGTTATTATTATCATTATCGTGAGAAAGATTAGCATTGGGGGTGTTGCTGGAGAATGTCTTAGTCTTTCTGTCTCATTCTATTTATTTTATTTTTTTTTTGAGTGCAGATAGGTTTGAAACTGGACCGGAGAGACTTTTTATTTTTATTTTAGTTTTGTTTTAAGAAATCTCAGCCCTGGAGGGAGCTGTCATTTTGGGATGCTGATTAACTTTTGCAAGTTGACAGGGAGCAAGGCGGCTTTCTCTGTAGCAATCCCAAGTTCTTTCACCTAATCAAGCCAACACTGCAGGCTCTGTGTGGAGGAAGTGTAACCCTATCTCACTGCCTGACAACTCCTTCAGTTCCAGACTTTGTTTCCTCAGTCCCCACAAACTGTAACAAACCATTAAGTTTGATTTTTATTTTTTTTACCCCTTTTTTTTTCCCCTTGCTTCGTTCTTTCAGCAACCATTTTGGCTCAGCCTTCCTTTCTGGTTCTTTTCCTTAGGGATAATAACTCCGAAGACTGTACTGACTTCATATATATCCATCATCCTTAGAGCTTTTCAACATCCATTTTATCGACTAGTCAAAGGAAATGCAGCATCCTTCAAAAATTCTCCTTTCTACAAAAAAACCCCAAGTTGTATCTTATCTGTCCAGTTTGTTTTGAAAAGTGTTCCAACTAGAAATGGATCGACAGGCTTCTTGATGAAGCTAAAAGGAGGGTCTTACAGCAATAGGGTTTGACCCCATTTGAAGTGGATTTCATTTCCAGTTCCGTGAGAGTCTAACACCGTGACTGCATGGAAGTGACACTGAAATATAGTTGTCTTTCATTGAGCCTGGATGTGAAAAGAAATTAGGTGTGTTCATAAACCTCTCATTGGAGCAAGAGGAGCTGCTGCCCCAGGCTCTCAAGGCTGCCTTCGAGGGAGGGTCAGCAGCCAAATCATCCTGGCAGAGACGTTTTCCCCGGGGCCCTGATGCAGAAATGGGGAACAGACGCTGATGGAGGGAGGGGAAGGCCTCGTAACTTTTATAAAAGCCCTGCAGAGCTCTGGGACAAGGTGCCAGATGGGAAGAAAACTTTCCTTCATTTCTTCTGTTGGACTTTGATATTTCTAAACAAGCAGGTTTGTAACAGACTTCACCTCCTGGTGAGAACAACTGCCAAACCCCCAGACATTGACTAATTTGTCAAAAAGGAAAATGTCCTTATCCAGCCTCCTAACTCTAAAATGAAGGATCTAATTCTTCCTTGCCGTTTTTGCCCTGACATGAAGAAGAAGGATTTTCTAAATAGTCACCAAGCGGAGACGGATCAAAGCTGCCAATACCTGTCTGAATCCGCAGTTCCAAAACACCCAGGCTGTCGACATCTGTGGTTTTGTCATGGGGCATTTTCTCTTGAATTGGGCCATACAGTGAAAAATTTAAATGCATCGGATTACTTCTTAGTTGTGTGTAGGGAGTGCTTCTCCCCCCACCCCGAGCACATACCGGAATCAATCAGCAAAGAACGTTTTCTTCCCCACTGTGTAATGTGTAAAAAGATTGTGCAAGGTCATACTGGTAAACAGAGATAGCTATCCTGTGGAAGGTCCCACAGGAGCTTTCCAGGTGATTGTGCACCACCTCCAGTTTTACCAGTCTTGGTCTAAGTTCCCCGTGATTCTTGAACAATGGATTGCAGGAGAACATCAAAGGAAACTAGTTGCTCCTGTAGTACCTACCAAACACACCCTTTGGCAGGGTTGTGAAGGGTTACCTTACCTGCTTTGCTGTGGAGCATTACTGTCCCAGGCAGCCTGACTTGCCTCCTCCTGCCCTCCCCCTTGTCTGGCTGTTGTCTTCAGAAGCAGCCGGAGAGGATGAAACAAGGTGGGCGTGTTCTTAGGGCAATTCCTGCATCCCTTTTGCTTGTTGATTCATTGAGTCTTCATCTTGCTGGTGGTAGCTAATGGTCACAGCTCGCGACAACCTCATTGTGGAGCATCACCATGAACACGCTAAGTCACAGCTCAGATCGTAGGGCTTATGTGGCTTTCAGTTCCTTGGTGTTTGTCAGACTGTCATTTCATTGTACTCCAAACCTGAACCATCTTTCCAGAAAAGCAATACTCAGAGTCCTAATACAAATGACAAGTAGATCTCTTCATGTCTTAAATTCATTAAAAATGCTCTTATGAAAAGATTTATTCCCAGGGCTTTTACCCAGACTTCTGCATGGAGTTGGCAAAGACATTATGTAATAACTAAATCTTCATTAGTTATATCTGTTTGCTTTGTGCCTTCGTGACAGTGATGAAAGCTGTAAATAAGTATATTGTCCCATCTTAACAAGGATAGCGTATCCATCAATAAGGACACTTGCTCTGCTGAGATCTTTGCAAGGCTGTACAGGGGAGTAAATTAAAGGGAGAACAACATCCTTCATCTAAAGTGTCCTTGTTCTGTCACTTAATGTTTTACCCTTGCTAATATCTTTCAAAGTCTGGCTGTTAGTCAGAAAAGTCACTCACTAAATGTGACATATTTTATCCAGCCTAAGTCTACTTGGTCCTAGAATGATTTTTCTAGGCAGCCACGGCTGGAAGTGTGACTTGAAACTCCTCCTATGGTTTCTCACTTTAGTTTCCCAGCAGGCACTGAAGTTTCCCAGCAGGGAGCATGAGGATGGAAGGGGCGATCAGCGGCCACATGGCAGCTCAACTGAACAGGGAGGTGCCAACCCTTTGGTTCAGAGTGGCAGATGAGTCGTCTGGATAAAAGCAGATGGGATGAGACTCCACTCTGGGTAATGTTCACTTAGCCTAGACTGACTGGTTGGTAACACCATGCTTAGCTCAGGGTATACCCTCTCTAGAAAAAAATATATGCTAACTTGAAACTGCCCTGTATGCCAAGGCTATCCTTAATCTACACAGAGATGACAGGGTCATGGGTCTACAGTGCTCAGATGGGAGCTACAGGAGCTTTGGGACAGAGCGAGGAGGGGGCAAGCGATGGTCGCTGCCTCTTGCTGGGAGAGGTCCATGCTCGCAGCTCCCTGCCAAGGGGAAAGCCCAAACAAAGCACATCCCATGTGAGCCCACCTGCATCTGCTCCGGCATGGCATGGCTGAGGCTGAGAAAACGCACCCTCCGCAGGGCTCTCCCCTGCCCCGGGAGCAGACAGGAGTAGCCTCCAGCACCCAGAGCTGTGTGCTTTCCCCCTGCTGTGGTGGGTACCCAAAGGAGCCTGCCAAGGCACTGATGTTCCCACCCAAACCAGCACCTTCCCTAGCTTCTCCGTGCGGTGTTTATACCATTGCCTTCAGCGCAGGTACCTCTGACTCACCCTAGAGTTAAAAAAAAAAAAAAAAAAGGGGGGGGGGGGGGGGGGGAGGTGGGAAGGCAAGGCAACTTGAAGTGATGGACCTGCTCCAGGTTTATGGGACAGTCCAGGAGTGAAAATCAGAGTGCGGCCTGCAGAGGGAAGAAAAGAGCTGTGGTAGCACCGCCGCGGCTTCCCGGGGGTGCGCTGCGCTGCCCGTGCCCGCTCCCCCCCGCCCGTCCTCCGGAGCAGGCTCCGAGCCGAACAGCTTGCCTTTAAACATTAAATACGTTTAAAGCCCATTCGTATCAAACCAAAATTAAACTGCTGGATTTTATTCAAGAGTCATTCCCCCTGAGAAAGGGCCGAGAAGAAAATAATGGTTCGCTCGCCGCCTCGCCCACCCAGCGGGCAGGAAAAAAATCCCCCCAGGGGTAAGGTGAGAAGCAAGGCTTGGCCATCGCCCTGCCTGGTCGCATTGTTATCTGTATATGAGCCAATTTCTCAATCCATTTAGAAATCCACTAATTGTCATTGGGGCTATTTGCTGACGACTGTGAAGTAGCTTCGTAATGAAGAGGAAGTCCATTTATTCGTTAACATTTGCGAAAATAATTGCCTGTCACTTAACTGAACATCCTTTGCCCCAGAAACACTTGCTCTTCAGCATTTTCCCCACCCCGCCCCGAGCTGCACACTTTGAAAAGCCACTTATAATTTCCAGTCCCTGAAGGACTCATTCTCAGCTGCTGTGGCATGAGTGAGGGAGCACACTCCACAAGAGGACACTAAATGTCCTGTCACTTTTGCTGCGAGGAGCGTGTGTTAATGGTGCCGCAGGAGGCCCCTGGCAGGCAGGTTGCAGCTCCAAGGTACTCCTTAAACTGTGGCGTTTTACAGGGCTGCGGCTCCTCTGCAGCCCACCCTGCACCTCTGCTGGGCATCCTGATGGTGCTGGGGGAGGCTGTGGCTGCGGGGCTCAGTGCCCATGGGCCCCTCGCTGGCCAAGGAGGTGAGACAAATGAGCTAGCCCCAGCCCCACCACCTGAGCTCCAGAGGCTGTCTTCTGCCACCCGCTTGCTAGCCCTGCTCTCAGCCCTCATGAAGGCAAAAGAAAGCCTTCATGAAGCCAGGCATGCGCCAGGGAGTAAGTCCTGGAGGGAGGAGGAAAGGTTTTTTGGGGAAGCAGAGAAGTGCTGTCTCACGTGGAGGATGGGAAGAGGATGGAGATCTGCATTCCTCAGCTCAGCCCTCTGTGCCTGCCACCCCCGTGAGTACAACCAGCACCTCCACAAGTGCCTGTTTATGCCATGGGTGACACCCCACAACATGCCCAGCACTTTCTCTGCCACCACTGCTGCTCTCACCAATGTAGATAACATAAACCCTTAGCTTTGAGGAAGCAAAATTTGGCTTTGTCTATGTGACCAAGAGTCTTTAAGGTGCTCTGCCTGCTGGGGAAGATGGGTTTGCCGTAGCAGTTAACCAGAGCATCTGAGGTACCGTGCCAGGTCCCCTGGAGATAAGCGGGAGCAAAGGAGATTCCCCGAAATCAATAGAGATCTGCCCGCTTGTACCTGCTGGGCTTATGCTGCTGTAATATCTTTCACTCCAATGGCTGCTCGTCTGTTTGTCAGCAGTGTTGAACTTTTATTGTTTCCTGGGCACGTGAATTTCCCCATCCGTTCCCAGGGCAAGGAGCGCCACGTCTCCTGGAGGTGGACGGCCGCCAATGTTGACTGAAGAGCGCGTGGAGGAGGAGATAAGCGCTGCCCTGCTGCTGGGGCCCAGCGGAGCCGTGCACCTTGCACCGTGCACCGCGCTTCTCACCTGGGGCTCCTGGGAGCCAGGGCGGGTGTCACGCAACACCAGCATGCGTCATCCCCTCGGCAGTGACAGCTGGGACGGCGGCGACCTCCCGGGGGGGACCACGGGAGGAGCACACCTCCGCAGTCAGCCCTGAGGACTGGTGAGCAGAGCAACTCCTGGGTGAGCAGGACCAAAGGCAGGAGAGCCGCAAGATCACCAAGCAGTGAAGAAGGGCACTGCCACAGACGCGCTCAAGGTATTGTCTGCGTTTGAGGTGCAGCTGCTGCAATCCTACCCAACTGCACCAGCAGTGGGGTTGGCCACTATGGCTTGGGATGATCCGATCGGTGTAATGACACTTGACAGGGTCCTCCCGCCGTTAGCCGGTGTCATTTTGGTGGGTCCAACGGACTCGTGATAGCTCCCAGCTGCTGGGAATGGCTTATTAGATGTATTTGCTTTTCAGGGGTGCCAGCTTTCAAGTGTTTGCAAGTGTTAATTGCCGCTGGTACAGCGCCTTGGGAAGGTGGGGTGAAGGGATGGGTTGAGCAAGTATTCTGGGTTGGGCTCCCCGTGGAGAGCAGGATTCCCAGTTTGGGAAGACCAGAGATACTGGCTCTGTTTGCTTCTTGGGCAGGAATTTGATGTGTTTCAAGATTAGGCGACTGTCTTTTTGCTTTC
This sequence comes from Chroicocephalus ridibundus, assembly GCF_963924245.1. Lineage (NCBI taxonomy): Eukaryota > Metazoa > Chordata > Aves > Charadriiformes > Laridae > Chroicocephalus > Chroicocephalus ridibundus. The sequence continues at coordinate 9,326,221 of NC_086291.1, read as the reverse complement.
AGATGCTGCGTTGTTAAGAGGGAAAAGTGTGTGGGTGAGTGCAAATCAGCTTTGTGCAGGGAGAGCTGCCTGTTTACACCAGGGGATTTTGGCTTCCAGATATTTAATTTCTGGTAACTGTACTTCAGCTTGTTGAAACATTTCAGTCTTTAAAAGCCTCTTGTGGATAATGAGACTGCGGGGAGGCGCCGCTCCCAGAGAGCCTCAGACTGGGGAGCAGGGGCGGACGGGGGCCTTGCTTTAGCGGTGCAATTAATGAGCAAGTAGGTACCAGCATTTGCAAGAAAACACTGGGAGAGAGGAGGATCAAATAAAACGAGAGAGAGGTTTTTGCTGCCTCCCTTGAAACCACAAGCAAACGAAGATTCCCTAAGTTTAAACCGTCCTGCCTGATATGTTGTGGGGTGGGGGGAAGGCAGAGGGTGGGGGATGTTGGAGATGGTTTTGCTTTGAGGACCACAGGACTGCCCGGAGAAGGCTTGTGCCCCGCAGCCAGCTCTGTAATGGCTCTGCAAACCCGGTAGGTGCCTTGGGCGCCCCTCCCAAAGCTGTCCCAACACAGGAGCAGGGGGGTGGTGTGACCTGATTCAGAGGGATGGTGGTGTCAAGGAGAGATGGGCTGGTGCTGGAGCCACCCAAGCTTGTCTCGAGACCTGGCCAGTGCCCTCAGCTGAGGCGTCCTGTCCCCCATTGGCAGGTATGAGATAGGTGCAGACAGTGGTAATGGAGGGACCTTTGCAGACATGTTGGAGCTTGAGTCTTGGGGGCTGGTGCCACAGTCAGGACCATCCTATGTGTGTCCCAGGTGTTCTTCTCTTTCTTTTAGCACCCAGCTAGAGCTCTTCATAATTTCTTTTCTGACAGGGCCCAGGGTAAGCCTCTCTGAGCCCGCCAGGGTTGCAGCCCTAAACCAAACCTGTCCCAAGGACATCAGTTGTAGCCCCTGCCTTTGCCTGCTAGCCCAACCCACTGCCCTGTCTTCTCCTACAGCAGCATCTCCTCCATATTGAGTGCTCAGGAAACTTCTCCAGCATACTTGTGATTTTCCTGGTGCTACTGTGGGTGGGGAAAGTGAGGCAGGGGACTGATGCTGTCTTAGAGGAGCATTCACAGCACTGTGGGCACTCAGCAGAAAGCAGAAAAGGAGCTCTTCCTCAGCCAGTGGAGAAAGTGGGGGGATATCTCCAGAGGATGACTGGGCCAGCCATGGTCTGAAGATGCTTGCATTTATAAACTAAGGAGGAAAGGGTTGCCACAAGCCCCTGTGGCGTTGAGGGTGGTGTCAGGGGCCAAAATCTATGGGAGGCAGATGTCTTCTAGCATCATTAGGAACCACACTGAGAAGCCAGGTCTGTACCCATCTGCCTGTCTTGGGTTCTTGGGTTATGACCGTCAACTGAAGCACCTGCAGGGACCATCCTGGACTCCTCCTGGTGCCTCTGAGCAGGGCCCTGGTGCAGAGGGAGATGGATGCAAAGGTCCTGCCTGGCCCCAGCATTAAGATGTGGAGAAGGGCGAGACATTCCATGCAGCTGAGAAATGACTCTGCTGCACCAGGCAGCTGGCGGGTTGGGGAGGAGGACCTGCGGTTTGCGGTTTGCAGTTTGCTGCTGTGGTAGGGGACAGCCCCCTCCTACCTGCCCATGGGCCAAGACAGCTGCTGGTCCTGCTGCCGCTGCAGCTTTCCTGACTCAGGTAGGTGACCTGGCATTGGCTCGGCTTGTCACGGAAGCTGCTTAACTTCTCTGCTGCTGGTCACGTGCACGCTGCAGAGGCTGCCAAGAAAATTCAGCTGTCTCCTCCCTGCACTTTCCCCTGTTGCTGTCTGCAAAGTGAGTGTACAGCGTAACACATGGTCCCTGTCTGCTGACCATCCACCAGGGTGTGGGTCTCTGCAGCACGGAGTATCCCTCAGCTGCAGCACAGGACGGGGAAGGAGGCAGCACACGGTTGGACTGAGTGAGGAAAGGGTCACGGTGCCCTCGCCTGTGACTGGTCCTGCCCCTGGGGGGTGGGTGCAGGTGCTGCATCCATCCTGCACAGATCAGTACCTCACCACCCGCACCAGCAAGAGAGATAACTCCCCTCTGTGGCAGCTCCTTTTAGGAGGAACTTTCCCCTACAGGATGCTGCAGAGAAAGTGATGTGAAAGAGGGGTAGAGGACAAAGTGACACTTCTCCATTTGCCATCCCAGTGGCTGTCACCAATGGGTAAATGGGCAGGAGAGGAGACCAATTGTAAAAGGATGCAGGAGCATCTGAGAGGGATGCTCACATCGCAAAGCTATGGGGAGGTCCTCACGGATGAACTATGGAGCCAAAGCTCCTGCTGGGGTCTGCTGGGAAAACGTTAGCCACAGTCCTGCCTGGCTCCCTCTCCCCACTCACACCTTCTCCACCCTGTTAATTATTACAAGGGAAGCGATGAAGGCCATTGTGCACCAAAGTCCAGTGTGAAAGAGAAAATCAGCAGTTCGCCCGCAGCCATGAGCCAGCCGACCTCAGCCACCACGGAGCTGCCCGCGCTGCCAGGGGACACAACAGCAGCCTTTGGGGTGGCAGACATCATCGTCGTGGTTATTTACTTCGCCTTTGTCCTCGCCGTTGGGATATGGGTAAGTCCCCAAGGTGACGGGGTTTAGGTCTGCCTGAGGTGAAGAGCCTTTGATCCTCCCCAGGCCCCTCTTGGGTACAAAGGTGTTTGCCAGCAAAGGTCAGCCTCTGTGCACACCGTTAACCCAGAGCCTATTGAGCATGTTTGGGGATGACAGGTGATCTTCCTGCGAGCCCTCACCCCCCACCTCCACATGGGGACAACCCAGATGTCATTCCCTGGAGGTTGTTCTGGAGATGATGTCTACTGCCCATGCTGCAGAGTAGTCTCACATGGGGGTGTGGGCAGGCAGGGAGCAAAATAAACATGAGGGTTGGGGTGGCGAAGACTGAAATGGGACTTGAAAAAGCTTTGAAAAGGTTATTGTTAATTATTTGTTCATGTTGCTTTGCAAAGGCCTTTTCAGAGAGACCTATACTGTTCTGGTTGGCTGAAGTGTTTTTTTTCTTTCCCAATTGGTACCTTCAAGGAGAAGCCATTAAATAGGTACAAGCAGTTTCTTTCCAAAGCTGGACTAGCAGAAACCTGCACAAAGAGAGGCAGAAGCAATGGATGAAGTCCGGCTTACCTAACAGATACACAAAACAATTTTTGGAGCTGATGCTGAGACATTCAGCAGGCTTCTTCTGGCTTGGTGGCAGAGCTGCTCACCAGCCTGGGTGCTGCCATGTACGTAGGCATTTTGCAGCAAACCATTTTATTATGGTGCCTGACTGCAAGTTGCTGGTTGCTGCAAACAGCAAGCACAGTCAGCCTCAGTCACATCGGAGGGGTTTGCTGGCCTATGGATGTTCTATTGCTCTTGAAACCCTTGCGGTTCTCGTGCAGTTCCTTGACGGGGCCGTGTGATGTGACCACGGAAGTGTAGGGCAGCTGTAAACTCTGAATCCACAGCAGTGGCAAGGCAGCAGGAATTGCAGCAGGGCATTGCTGGCCATCCTGGAGTGCACCTGCATGTCATGGCCAAATGCAGTCCTTGATGGCATCCCAAGGTCTTGCTCTGATTCTCACCCCTGTGCCTATTTGACTCTGAAGGCCTTTGCTGGGGGTGTGGGACAGCGAGGAGGAAAATGCTTCCTCTTAGTGCGTACCATTGTCGGAAGGTGGGCAACCTTTCTTGGAGCTGCAAACACATATCTTCACATGTCTGAGAGCAGACAAACCCCTATATTTCTCAAAATTAGATACTTTTTACAAATGCCCTGCTTCAGCCTGCGTCAGAGCCATGCACTACCTGCCTGTGCTGCTCTGAGTAGGGGGAGCCAGTTGGCTGCAGTGACACCCAAGGCAGCAGGGCTAGGGTGGTGCACGAGGCTGCTGACAGGATGTTTCGAGGCTACCAGGATGGGCACTGGGTCTGACTTGAGGGTGGGTAAAAGGAGGAAAACACTTTTCTTTTTCCTGTTCTTCTAGTCATCGATACGAGCAAGCCGGGGGACCATTGGAGGCTATTTCCTAGCTGGACGATCCATGACTTGGTGGCCTGTGAGTGAAATGCATCCCTCTGTTTCTAGTGGTTCGAAAGCACGTCCATGCATGTTTTGACTGGAGTCTTGAAATGAAGAGGATCCACCATGAATCATCCTGTGTAGCTTTGCTAAGGGGCTACAGTGTGGAGCTGCGGGGCCAAAAGGATAGTTCAGCATCTTCGTGTTTTTTCAACTCTTAATTTCTCTGCTGAAGTCAGCAATAAAAATGTTGACATTGATGGAAGTGATGGAGCGCTGACTGCCTAGCTGGGTTTGAAACTCTTTGGCGCCCACCCGCCAAAGATACCATTGTCCCCAAGCCAAGAGAGCATTAGGTAATCTAGGAATGTGCTATCCCGTAAAAAAGCATTTAGAGACTGAAGAAAAAACAATCCCAAAGCCCAGGACTTTCTGAGGCCTTGCTATTTAGAGTAAAGTTGAGATTATTGACTAACGATGTAAAGGATATAAACTTCAAACCACCAAAGTATAAATCTTCACTATGAAGGAAAAAAAAAAAATCTATTGAAGGCACCTTTTCTTGAGAGTGAAAGGTACATATAAAGATAATTTAAAGTTTGAAAGGAATATAAACGCCACAGGAATAAAGATCCTTCTCAGCCAGTGCCAGACTCTAGCACCATATATCTCTCCAGTGAGTCGTGGGTAACGGAATGCGCTTCTCAACCAAAACACTGTATTTTTTTCTTTTTTGCCTTTGGATGTACATTGCCCATAAATTCACTAGGCTAGATTTTCAACCTCTTCCATCAGAGACACATACGCCTCTCTAAAATCTGTTATTTCTTAAATGTTCTTTATACTTCTGTCTCGGCCAAGTGACATTTAATGGAAAAGCTCAGCTTGATGGTTTTCTCTAATTAGGAGGGGAAAAATTAAAAGGTACTAAAATGGAACATTTTTTCCCCAACACCATTTTTTATTTAAAAAACAAAACAAAACAACCAACCCACAAACAAACCCAACAACATTCTCATTGTTTTTGGCTCCAGCCACAGGTGACCACAGAGTCTGTTGTGTCCAGGTTGGCTCCTGGCTCTTCTGACGTCCCATTCTAGGCTCAAAGCAACCTCTAATGCTGTTCGCTTTTCAATTTTGTTTGTCAGAGAGCTGATTCCACCTCTGCAGCACTCCTGCAGGCTCAGCTCCTCATGGCCTTCACCTTGAGTACACGACTGGCTTACATGTTTGTTTGGTTTTGGGTTTTTTGTTTTTTTGTTTTTTTTTACAGGGGTGGCAGATTTCTGCTGTGTGTTAGACAGCCTCAACTAAACCCTGATATTACATTGCTGTTCCCATGCAATGTGTCTTCTGTACTTCTGTGTCTGATATAGATATCAGGAAAACTGTTTACATTTCTTGAGAGCACCAGTCCCCACCTCAGTTGCAAATTCATGTTGCAGCAGCCGGATCTCTAATCAAGAGTTTTCTTAGACAGACAAGAAGGCAGAGCTGTTGGCAGGAATCAGTGTGGGTGTCGATGCCGTATTAATGTTTTACCTTGCTCAAAGGTGAGAAGCAGATCAAATTCCATCATTCCTTGCTTCGTATGTAGCAGTCCTAAGGAGAGGAAAGCTCCTTGTAGGTGATGTGGCTAAAAGCAAACTTTCTCTGGAGACAGAAGGGCTAGACTTGTCCTTTGTGTAACTTCTCATTTGACCCTGAGAGAGATTTGGCGTTGGCATACAGAAAGAAGGTGAGGCTTTATGCCAAATAAAAGCAGTAATTAAGTCTGACAGTCTTTGCCCTGTTTAAAGTGCATTGGAGCTTGCATTCTTCCAATTAGGGTGTCAATGAGCCGCGGTAGGGACAGCCTACCATGCCTGCAGTTAAAGTTAACCTGAGGTGTTTGTGTTTTCCAGCCTACTGCAGAGCTGAATATCTTTGAACCTATGTGTAGACATTAAACACAAAAGGCCTGCAGGTTTCTAACCTTGTCCCTGCTGTGATTCGGGAATCTCCTCCCTTAGGAGGAGCTCCAAGAGAGCACTCCTGTCACCCTGGCTGCATAAACCAGCACACGCATGTTCAGCGCAAGACTTAAAAGAGGCTGGGCTGTCAGGAAGACACGGAGAGGTAGAGAAAGGGTCAGCAAGGTTGGAGAACACTGTTTCATGGACACCGAGGTATCTGTGGCTGCCACCAGACTTCCCTCACCCCACTGCAGTCCACATAACAGCTGTATATCTTAGGAGAACCGCTGACAAAGTGAACCCCGATTCCGAGATTAAGCCTTGCATTTGAGTAGGGGGCGGTGGAAGGGGGCAGGGACACCCACTTTAAGACATAAAAAAGTAGTTTTCATTAGAAGGCAAACCCAACTCTCCATTAGCATCCAGCTACTACCTACAAGGAGGTGAGGCTCTGGGGAAAGAGAGTGCTGGGGGGAAGGAAGTGCTTGGGCTGATACAGAAGTTCCTCAAGGTGACTTTCTGGGTGTTGTGCCTGTGCCGTGTGTTTCAGATTGGAGCATCCCTGATGTCAAGCAACGTGGGCAGTGGCTTATTCATCGGCCTGGCGGGCACTGGAGCAGCTGGGGGCCTTGCCGTTGGGGGCTTTGAGTGGAACGTAAGAGTCAGTTATGTTGTCAACTAAGATGTCGCTGTTTACAAAGGGACTCAGGGTTTGTCTCCAAAATCAGATGCTAACAGTATTGGCAACTCCAAGTTTGCAAGCCTCAGGAGAGAAACCTTTAGACATTGAGGCAGCCTTAAAACCATGAGACTTCTATTTTAGTTGAAGTGGAATCCACTAAAATTATTAGCTCTTTGACCTTCCCAGAAGCACGTGGCCATATTTTTAAGCTTTAACCTGCACTCATCAAGATTAAAATAAAAGATAATGAATGTTGAAAAGGTACTTGGATAATAACAGGATTCTGGGTACAGGGATTTGGAAAAAAAAAAAAGCAGCATGTGCTCCTAAATTCGGTGTAAAGCTATGAGAATCAGCAACACTGCATTCACCTGTCAGCTGCCAAAATGTGACGTCTCTGGGGTGAACATCTGGGTGCGAATGCAGGTCTCATTCTGCCCTATTGAAGTGGCCTGGAAAATTGCCACTGACACCACACGGAGCATGAAAACCAGGCCCTTTGTGTGTGATGCTAATGAAATTTCTCAGCTGCAGTGATGAGGAGTGAGATTAGTGCCAGCCTCACAATAAACATCACTCACCTAACTCTAAATCTCTTGTCTATATCAGCAGAGACTGCTAATAGTGCCGGCTACTTGCCAAGCACGGGCAGGGCCCACCAAAAGCTCTTTCCTGGGATATCTATTCACTGCACTGTTTTTTTTCTAAACCATTAAGATCACCTCTGAGTCTTTTGTGAAGAAACCAGAGCCTGTGTTCAGCCTGGTGCACGTAGGACATACCGATATTGCAGTACTTTAGATAAATTTATTCAAGTCATTTTAGAAGCCCATGAAGACAAGATTTTATGTCAGGGTAAATCTAATTTCATTAGTTTATATTCGTTTCTTTCAGATTGGAAAGGGACCTTAGATATGCCATTATTCTCACCCTTTGTCATGGGACATCACTCAGCTGCAGGAATCATATGAGAATCTTTTACCTAAGCCAGTCTCTGCCGTGGCTGTCCTCCTCGATCACTCACAATCTCCACTCGTAGGGCTCAGTTTCATTTCTGATAACTTAAATAACTGATCAAAGTAAAATCTGGACTAATGTAAGGTACTTAGATGAAAGGTAATGGCCTGAGACAGCCAGGAGGTGAGGTTTGATAATCCAGTGGCTTTTATTACTGTTCAAGATCTCCTGTTTGGGCTTCTGCTGGGTTTCAGAGAAGAAATATGTGATGGGAGATGTCTTTACACCTTCCAAAAGACCCTTCACCTGTGGCAAAGCAAATGAACTGTCCCTTTATCTACCAGCGACAGAAGCACATCTGCATCAGCCTGCAAGGAGAACATCCCGGCAGAGTCTTGCTGTTGCTTATTTTTATGCTCCGCAGGGACAGTCTGCTGCCTCAGCCTCATCACTTGCTAATCAAGCAACAAACAGATGCTCCCGTCCTTCTCTGAATCGCTTAACTCTTCACTGCCACAGCATCAGTCATTTCAAAGGCCACCAAAAACAACACCATCTTTCAGAGATCCAGAGCAACACAGTACACCATCTTGCCCAAAAGACCAGGAGATGGAACAGGATGTGCCACTCATGACAGAGAGACAGAGGGCTTAGGAGGATAATTTCAAAAGCTTCTAATTATATTGTAATAGTTCCTCCATTTGTCATCTTCTGAGCAGGGAGAAAAAGTCAAAACTCCTTCCCAAATATATTGCCTGGCACTGTACCCTTCTGCTTTCTTAGGGTGTCCACTGAAAGGGCAGAGGATGTTCCCAGGTGTTGAATCATGTGCCTTTATTTTCTCTGTCTCCTTAACAGGCTACCTGGGCGCTTCTGGCTCTCGGCTGGATCTTTGTGCCTGTTTACATCGCAGCGGGAGTGGTCACCATGCCTGAGTACCTGCAGAAGAGATTTGGAGGGCAGAGGATACAAATCTACATGTCCGTACTGTCCCTCATTCTCTATATATTCACCAAGATATCCGTATGTATCCAACTGAACACGACCCTTGTGTCTAGGGCTGGGGTGGGCCATGCTGGTACGATGCAGGGCTGCTCAGAGATAACACAGATGTCCTTGAAAGGACCAGCTCGGCTACCAGAAACAGTAGCAGTGTGTGAGTGCGCTGCTTTGCTCAAGTGAATACCTGCCTCTGTATTGATCGTGGAGACCTCCCCTAAGAGGGCAAGCCCTCGTTAAACAGCAATGCACAGTGAGAACTTTACAGGGATATGGCAGCTAATTACTAAACAGTATAAGTACCACAGGCTGTCTGCCTGCTTTTCCTCTTCTATCAGATCAAACCTTAGCCAATATAGACAGGGGAACTACAGCATTACCCCACCTGAGGATCTGGCTGGCTGCATCCTGTAGATGTGACGTTCTCTTAAATTATCATAAATCTGCTGTTTTTCTTGTAGCTGAGTTTTCAGCATTAGGTTTGTTATGGTTATTCCTCTCTCTTTCTGCCATCTGTATAAAAAGGGTATGGTGAAAGGGAGGTAGGTTCTGGCTTAAGACAAAACTCAGCAACCTTCCTGGAGTGCTTGTAGCATTGTACCCTGCTGGTGGCCAAAAAGCAATGTAAGCTATTGGGTATTTTACTTCATTTAAACTCCATTCATAAAGAGGCAGAACTTACACTCAGAGATTTGCTAAGAACGACCTGTGCCCTTGGAGGGAGAGGACCGCATTTGCGAGTCCATTACAGGGACTGAAAATGTCAGTCCTTTGTCTCCAGCTGATTGTCCCATGGCCAGTACGAGTCAGTTTGACTAGACCCTATTGAAATATTTAGACATCGAATTGCCCTGGATGACACTGACTGTAGATGAGGCACCCATGTGCCTTTTGCAGCTGGCTTCAGGGCCCTTCTCCCAGCCTTATTATGTCTCGGGTCCTGGAAGGAATTCCAGGCTGGGAGTATGGGATAGATTTCCTCCCTCAATTGCCAGCTCTTGGTCATGTCACCAATTGCTGCCACTGCTGTCTTCAGGACTGAAGCACAGCCCAGAGTAAGGTCTTGCAAAGAGGCGCTTGGAGTAGAACTGGGCACCTGAGGGGTAAATGGAAGATCTCTCCTGCCACAGCGCCACAGTGCGCACAGCTGCACAGCCAATGTAGGTGCAGAAAACACACCAGTCTGTCAAAACGACCTTCAGCAGAGCAGTATTTGCCAATACCTTTCAGAGCAGGACCCTGGCCTCAGTCATTGCTGTTTCATCTCAGTGGTTTCTCTTCTCTGCAGCTAATTCACGCGTGGCTGACGGATGTGGCTGGTGGAGTTTATGGGCATGACAGGTGCTTTCTATTAAGCAGTGCTGTTGTTTGTGGAGAGCTCATTTAGCGGCTGGCTGGACAGCAGGCAGTTGGTTACAAGAAGGATTTTTCTCCCAGTGCTTTTTTGACCAAACATAGGTTAGCAACTAGGGCATTGCAGAGTCTTCCCTGCTCGCAAAGAAAAACAGAGATCGCAGTAAACAGAGTTGTCAAAGGACATGGCTGCAGAGGTGTTTGTATGTCCTGCTGGGAAGTGAAAAAACCCAGAAGAAACAGTGTCTCCTGTGTTGTCCTGTCTCGGGGCTGCAGAGGTCAGAAGTTGCACTGGGTGCTTGATTTTTAGGTGCTTATTTCAGGCACAGCAAACAGAAATCTTGCCCCATCCCTTCTGTCGCCCTTGGCAAATGTCTTTACCTGTATCTGAACCAATACCAGATTTGCAGGTGTCCTTCAGATTGATTTCCCAACATACGTATCTCCCACATCACCTACTCTATCTGAAAGATGTTATCTGTATAATTCCAGGTTTCACCTAGTTTCTGGTTTCACTCTCTCTGACAGTAGGTCCAAAAAACCAAAGCCAATGGGGGTTTCTGTATTTCTAGTGAGCTCATCAGCAGGTATAACCTGTTTTTCTGGAGTAATTCTAGCATGCTGAACTGCATGGCTAGAAAAGCAAGCTGTTGACCTTTCCAGATAAATAAATCATTGCACAAGAAGTCAGAGATTCTTTAGGGGTCTTTCAAGCTGGAGTGTCTTCTGGCCATAAGGCCACCAGGATGTAGTCTGGGGTAGAACCTGGTCTCTGCTGTTTGCCCCCTCTTCCCCTCCTGCCTCTGCCTGTGGATACCTGGTCTCTTGCTTCCCATGGATGTCTTCACAGTCAGCAAAAGGAGAGGCAGTTTCCCCCAAAACCTGTCTGTGCCAGTGAGGGCTACATGCCATGAAGGCTTCCTGTAAGATAGTCTTTTGGTTGCTTTGTAGTCCCTTGATGGTGGTACCTTGATTTCCATCCTCCTGCTGCCCCAGGTCCCAGATGCTGAGAGCTCTCACCTGGAGGAAAGATTTTTCCTTGCACCAAGAACAGGAAGGTTCACAGCCAACAGCCCCGTGCTCTCTCCTCCTCTTCCACTTCACCTTCGTGGTGTCCTCCCTCGTCAATGCTTTCAGCCGCAGAGGGCTGCAGGCTGCTTTATTAGATTTCACTTGCACAAAGCACTACTAACGACAGACTGCCCTTGTTTTTTCTTATTCCAGACAGACATTTTTTCTGGAGCATTGTTCATCCAAATCTCTTTGGGCTGGAACCTCTACTTGTCCACTGTGGTCTTGCTAGCGGTGACTGCTGTCTACACCATAGCTGGTAAAGAGCTGATTTTAAAAGAAACATTATAAACTGGAGCCTAGGATGTAAGTTTCCCCTTTTCTACATCGGGGGAAGTATTCAGGTCCTGGTCTGAGGGAGAGATTCCCCCGGTTGCTGGTAGTACCTGCCCTGTCACTCCTAGCTGTTGGAGACCTCTGGCTATTCCCCTCTCCCCTCCTGGACCCAGGGAAACTGGTGTGGGGGGAACATCACTGTTTTCTAGAGAATTTTCTAATACTGCAAAAGGCTCCCATCTCCCTTTGTGCAGATAGCTACCGCTGCCCACATTTGCATTAGCATCTTTAGATATTAAGATGCTGAGCTGCCTCCAAGTCCTCTCATGAACGTGGACAAGCCCTTCAGGCCGTTCCTCAGGGGAGGGCTTGTGACAGCTATAGGGTCCTGGGAAGCAGCTCAATGCCAACTTCTCCCAGTGGGTCTGTCCTGAAATCACAGGGCTGGGGCCAGGGAAAACCTTTACCTGGGTGAGGTACCTGTTTCACTGTACATGGTGATGCCCTCTGCCTGTTGTCTCTGGTTCTCCTGACAGGCGGTTTGACAGCTGTGATATACACAGACGCGCTGCAGACCCTGATCATGGTGTTGGGAGCTTTGGTCCTCATGTTCATAGGTAAGGGGAACCTGCAGTGGTGTCATACGCTATTTTAATGATCCCAAGGTCATTAGACCTTAGCAGGATACCTCACCCTTTCATATATGGTGCAGAAATGAGTTTTAACCACTCACAGAAGCGGTGCCAGCACAACTCTCATTCACCAACAAGTCATACTTGCTTCGTCCTTTGCAGTAACTGTATGGAGGTGAGGTTCTGGATAACTTCACCTTGCTGGTTTGGGTCTACCTGGAGCTGCCAAAAAGCTTGCAACACTGCATCCCTAGAGCCAAATTCAGCTCTCACTGTGCTCATGTCAATTTGGAGTAATTCTGCTGACTTTCCCTGTTGACTTTGGGAGTTACTGTGGATTCATCTGGGTGTAACTGAGCACTATAAAAAAGTAAAAAAGCAACAAGGAACTGACCATCATTGGTCTTTGCTTTAAGCCGCCTTGGCAAACAGACAGAGACATATATCTTGTTTCATGTCATACCTTCCTGCTGTAGCTCTTGGAGGGCGTGTGAGCAAAGACTAGGTGCTGAGGACATTGTGGGGATTAGGATCATGGAGATTTTCCTGCATTGATCCTCTTCCAGGATGCACTGCTAAAACCACAAGGACTCTGGCCAAAATCCAACTGACTCCTGTAGGAACCTTGACTGCCAAAAGCGAGGGTGGAATGAAAAGAAAGATGAGAGGGAGATAGGAGAAAAGAAAAGTAATCATGAAACTCAGATAAGGAAATAACTTTGCAGGGAGCACAAGGCCTTAAATCACTGGCATTTTCTTTTCAGGATTTGAAAAAGTTGGCTGGTATGAAGGACTTCAGGAGAAATACAGCACAGCAATACCAAAGATCATAGTCCCAAATACGACCTGTCACCTGCCACGCGCAGATGCCTTTCATTTGTTCAGGGATCCAGTCACAGGAGACATTCCTTGGCCTGGCCTTATATTTGGCCTCTCCGTGCTGGCTCTTTGGTGCTGGTGCACTGACCAGGTAAATAAAGTCTTTCCCTCTCCAGGCAAACCACCATGCTGTTACTTCCAGCCCACTCCTCAGTTTGTGGATCTGTGAGCTGAAACATGACTGTGTCTCACTGTGCAGGAGTTACTACCTTTTTCCCAATCTAGACCAGAATATCTCACTCCTTCCACCTTCTCAGCAAGCGGCTAATTTTGTGCACTTCTTAGTGCAGAGAGAGCAAGTTATTTTCTTCCGTCTTTATCCCACTGTGACCTGGTGAGTACCGTGTGTCTTCATGCAGTTAGCATGACAAGGATATGAAAATGTGGATATGGAGCTGGCTCTGCAGTGACCTTGTGTAGACCTCCAGACAAGCCATTTATATTCCTGGAGGTCTCGCGTTTCTTATTCCTTTCCAAGCTAGAAACAAGGAAAACTGTATTTGTTTTTCAAGACATGGTGCTTTAGTGCTTTAAGATGGGGTAGTTATGAAAACCCACGGATGAACTTTTACCAAAACATCTACAGTCTGCTTCATTCCTTGTCTCTTGCTGCTGTACAGCTGCTGTCTCCAGTCCTCAAGGTGGCTTCATTTCAGTCAAGGGCGAAATGATTCCTGTAAAGGAAATTTCCACACTGCCCTCTCCTATAGCCTGTGCACTGAGCTCTGAGCAGTGGCAGCAGGCTGCAGTCAACTGAGATGGGAAAGTTGCCATTGGCATGCAAAACACCCTGGGATCCTGCTGGATGAAAGTCACCCATGAGAGAGAGAGAGGATGGATCCCTCTCTCCCTGTAGTGCTTCTGTTTTACACTCTGCTCCCTTTCTGCACTGATTGCAGGTGATAGTCCAGAGGTCTCTGTCTGCTAAGAACCTCTCCCATGCCAAAGGTGGATCGGTGCTGGGAGGGTATCTGAAAATCTTCCCTATGTTTTTCATTGTCATGCCAGGAATGATCAGCAGAGCTCTTTACCCAGGTAAGTCTTCCCATGTTCCTTGCCACAGGGCTTTATACCTGCTATGACCACTAATCCTACACAGGTCCACCAGCACTTTTACACCTCAGAAACTGCTGTCCTGCAGGCATACTCCTATAGATTCCTGTTGTACAATAGTGTTCCCATGACCTTCCTCCACCTCCAGTGCTCCTGCAGTGGCAGAAGTCACTGTGAGTATCCATATGGAGCATATGTTGTCATTGGGGTTATATAGCTCCATGCTATGGACATTGCATACATCTGTCTATCCGGAGGAAATCAGTGAAATGAAATACATGAAGCACTGAGGTTGTCCTTCAGGTCCTGTGGATTACTTTCATTATTTGGTGAGTTTTAGCTATCTACCACACAGATTCATGCAATTCCTGGTGGATTACGCAAATTGGCCCTCCTTTGTGAAAAAGCAAGCGTTCCCCTCCTGTTGTCTCCCAAGGAACGCTGATTGCTGGTTTCTCCAGAGCATGCCACTTCCCAGGAAGAATACCCTGGTTAGGAGAACCACTCCTGGAGGAAAGTGTAAGTGTCTGAAGTACCTCTCTCCCAGATTTCCTCAAATAGGAGTAACTCAGCCAGCCAGCCTTGGTGACCCAGCTGACGGGTTCATGAAAACAGCTCAGTTCCCACAAACAGAAAATCATCAAGGATTACAATTATGCAACATCCAGGAGAGTTATATCCGTAGCCTGAACAGGATTGCAAAATGTCATCTTGAAGTTTCACCTTTATTTTGCAATGTGAAATGCTTTTCAGCTTCACTCATTCTAGCTGTATTCCAGCTGCACCTCTGAATTTATACGAATTTACGCAAAGCATTAGGATTTGTTCCCTTGAATTAAGAACCTGTGTCTCAACAGGGTTTACGCTGACTTCTTGTCATTTTCCTGGCTCTTACAGATGAAGTGGGCTGTGTGGACCCGGACATCTGTAAAAGGGTCTGTGGTGCTGCGGTGGGTTGTTCCAACATTGCCTACCCCAAACTCGTGATAGAACTCATGCCTGATGGTGAGAAACCTTTACACTTGGAGGTGGGCTTGAGCCATGCTCTGCACGGGGGGGTCATACTGCTCTTATCCATCCTAAGGATGAGTAAATCTTACTGCAGTTACCAGACATTGGGATGAAAAAACAGTGCTGAGTGGCCAAAAGCCTAGTCCTGATTTTTCTTCCCTTTTTTGCTCCCCCAGGGCTCCGGGGTTTGATGATTGCTGTGATGATGGCAGCCTTGATGAGTTCCCTCACCTCCATTTTCAACAGCAGCAGCACTCTCTTCGTTATAGACATCTGGCAGCGGATCCGCAGAAAGGCTTCAGAGCAGGAGCTGATGATTGTGGGCAGGTCCTTACATTTCTTTATGTCTCATTTCTCTCATCATCTGTTTTGAGTGCAGCATTTACATTCTTCAGTCTGGACTCACTGAGAAAAATCTGGTGCCTAAAATATAGAGCAGGGACGCAGCCTGGGAAAGAGCATTAAATTTTCCAGCTTCATCTCAGATAGACCTGGTCAAAGAGAAACACTGAGTGTACCACTGAGCTAGGTAGATCATCGCCTCTCTTCTCCAAACTTTAACATAAATACCACCTTAAATGTAACTTTTAGAAAAGCCAAAGGTGCTCTGGAGTCACTGTCACCAGAGATCTTTAAGAACATGTTATTGTTATTTTTGCATCAGACGGGAGTGAAACATTGCAATTACGTCTCTTTTTCAGGAAAAAGTGCAGAGAGCTGGGTCTCCCAGCTCTCTATCTCTGTGATAAGTTATGGTGCCCTTTGCAAGCAAGCTTTGGTACTGCATTATAGCAGGGGCATATAAAGTTCTCTTCCTGGTATTGGAATTTAATTTGCATTCTGCATGTTTGTGGTGCTTTTCCTCTCAAGTCGTGAGCATTAAGTTCTAAACTTTGCTGTGGGGTGCTTGAAGGCTGCAGGCAATCTCACACTCCACCACCGTAGAGTAGTGAGAGGGGAAGTGCCTCTTGTTCAGCAATATGGAGAAACCTCTATAACATACAGTGCAAAGATGAAGGAGTTACGCTATGCACCTGAGACCCCAGCAACAATTTTAGTAAGCAGCAAATGAGTTGGAATCACGGAATCACGGAATCTTCAGAGTTGGAAGGGACCTCTAGAGATCATCTAGTCCAACTCCCCTGCTAGAGCAGGATTGCCTAAAGCACATCCCTCAGGGCTGCATCCAGGCGGGTCTTGAAAATCTCCAGAGAAGGGGACTCCACAACCTCCCTGGGCAGCCTGTTCCAGTGCTCTGTCACCCTCACTGTAAAGAAGTTTTTCCGTGTATTTGAACGGAACTTCCTATGTTCTAGCTTGTGCCCATTGCCCCTTGTCCTGTCACTGGGAACCATTGAAAAGAGCCTGGCTCCGTCCTCCTTAAACCCACCCTTTAGATACTTGTAAACATTAATCAGGTCCCCCCTCAACCTTCTCTTCTCCAGGCTAAAGAGTCCCAGCTCTTTCAGCCTTTCCTCATAAGGGAGGTGCTCCAGTCCCATAATCACCTTGGTTGCCCTACGCTGGACTCGCTCCAGTAGTTCCCTGTCCCTCTTGAACTGGGGAGCCCAAAACTGGACACAGTACTCCAGTTGTGGCCTCACCAGTGCAGAGTAGAGGGGGAGAATGACCTCCCTCGACCTACTGGCCACAGTCTTCCCTATGAATTTGGCAAAGGCACTAGAATGAGCGTGTTGCCTGCTTGGAAAGGTGGCAGAAAGATTGCTTCCACATGCTACCAGCTCCCTCTCTGTTGCATTCAAGAGCTAGTCCTCCAAAGAACATGTCACTCTCTAGGACGCACCAGGTTGAAGGTCTTGCACTGCTCACGGTGGGAGCCACCATGCCCTTGTGGCTCTCTCATGCACGTTGACTGGCAAGTACTACCTCAGCTCACTCTGAAATCTGTGAAGCCGGATTTGGGAATTGGTTGAATTGGCTTTCTAGAAGAGAATAATTTTCTCTTTCCCTGTGTACACAGGGAAACGTTCTTGAGAGTGATCTGTGGATTTTTTCTTAGGAAGTTCTGAGAGAAATTGGAATTGTGTTTTGTCCATTTTCAGGTGGACTCCACTACATGCAGAGCTAATACAATTTTACCCTCATCTTCCAGAGTCTTCATCCTCATCCTTGTAGTCATCAGTATTCTGTGGATCCCGATCATTCAATCAGCCAACAGCGGCAAGCTCTTTGACTACATTCAGTCCATAACCAGCTATCTAGCCCCACCGATCACAGCTCTCTTCATCTTGGCAATCTTCTGCAAGAGGATTAATGAGTCTGTAAGTGGAGTGTCAACAACCAATTGATATACATATTTAATTTGATAAAATAAATGCATAACTCTCCCCTCAGTACCTAGCCTTTGAGACACTTTAAACTCAAAAACCAGTCCGGCCAAAGTGTGCCAATTAGACAGCCTTTCCCTGGCACGCATTGGTGGATCTTAGCCCAGTCTCTAGCGTAGGTGTGTTTGCTTCCAAGAAGCCACTGCAAATGGTATTTCTTGGCAGTCTCATTTGAAAGCACGAAAAAGGCAAAGTTGGTCCGGGCTTTAGGATGATGTGTCAAAGTCTAGTTGGAGGCATGTTGCTAGGAAGAGACTTGCATTGTCTGTGCTCTATCTGTTCCACATTCAAGGGCAGAAAGAGAAACTAAGGATTTTTAACTGAAAACATCCTCCTTTGATGCATATCGGTGTGGGTTTCCATCAGGCATAAAATGCCTTGGTCTAAAAAAGAGCAGAAAAGAAAAGAGCAGAAATGAACAGAAAAAAGCAGAAAAGAAAAGAAAAGAGAAAACTTTAACCAAAGGTAACATGCAGTGACCTTTTCTTTACGTTTGCCTTTTCTCAGGGTGCTTTCTGGGGCCTCATGGTTGGGCTAGCTGTTGGTCTCGTTCGGATGATTATTGAGTTTATTTATAGCACACCGTCTTGTGGTGAGGAGGACAGAAGACCAGCTGTGCTAAAGGACTTGCACTACCTCTACTTTGCCCTCATCCTCTGTGTCCTCACGGCGATTGTCATTGTCCTTATTAGTCTCTGCACCCCACCGATCCCTGAGGAAAAGGTAAGTGACTTGCAGTGGCACCCTTTTCTCAGAGCCCCCGTTTGGTTTCCAAAACTCTCTGAAATCCGTCCTTTTCTTTTCCTCCCATGGTTAAGAAATGGCGTGTAAGGCATATGCTGCAAAGAAGCCCTTGCTCCTCAGCTTTCTATTCCCCAGGTCGCATAGTGTTAATGCTTCCTGAGGTACTGAGTGCTTCAAATTGAGTGCGAGTTCCCATGCTGTGCCTAGAGCTGGGCAGACACCACAGCCCTTCATCACTGGAACAGAAAGAAAAGGAGGGGAAGGAGATGAAATCATATTACAGAGCACTGCTGAGGAGGAATTAAATATATCTAATTGTAGCATCTACCCTGTTTCAGCAAAGCCAGCATCAATCTTGCAGGCAAACAAGATTAATATCTTTTGCAACATGGGCATTTAGGAAAATAACATTTTGTCCCAATGTGATCTCAATTACGTTTAATAACTTTGAGTCAGGCACAACTTTCTTTTACTTAACACATTAAAATGGTGCAGAGTTGGGAGGCTTTATATAATAAAACCTTAAAGCAACTCTTCCCAGTCCCAAGTTTTAAAGCAGCTGTCAATATAAAAAAACTGCCACCTACTTCCAAACAAAGGTTACTGGATAGATTTAAGAGACCTATTTTTTTCCTGTCTAACTGCATGAGGAAATGAGGGTGATGCCATCATAGCATTTCCTATCTGTTGCTTCCTCGTAACTTGTAAAGTATTAACCAGTTCCATCAATGTTTGATTGAATGTTAGTGGTGTCAAAGATACCCAGCTTCTAAAGATTAAATGAAAGCAGGTGCTCTGATAGAGGAAAGGGGGAGGGAGAAAGACTGTCTTTGTGTCTGCTTTGAGATAAAGTCTCAGCTTTTATTAGCTATCAGAGGATCCACATGGGAGAAAGAAATACTGGCAAGGAGGCACCATTAGTTCTGCTGCTTACGTTGTTCACTACTGCTCAGGGGTGGCCAGATGGTTGCCAGCAATTAATTACTGTGGTTTAATGAGTTCCCACTCATCATCTGACCTGTGATAACTAAACATGTGCAGTGCTCCCTGCCCACAGCAATAGCAAGACAAGATGCATTAACGTAGCACTGGCAAATAGCGAACATCATACCAACAGTTCAGGAAATGAAGAAACCGGCCACAGCACACTTACGGGCTTTTTAGTCTGACCTCAGAGGTATGAAAACATTTAAAGCATGTTTTAAGGGGGGGAGTTCAGGATGAAGATCTGCTATAGTAGCATTAGGGAAAGAGAGGTTATAATGACAAGAGACTCCTTAGAGGAGATTTTGAGTAGAAATAGGTGAGTTTATAGGTGCATGACTTAAGGGACCTTATTTGACATATTCTTCAAAGAGCCAAAGCTCAGAAATGGTGAATTCAGGATGGAAGCAGTCCAGGGAGGAAAGCCAATGGGATGGTCAGGGAGGATAGGACTTTGTCTGAAACAGCTGTCTGCAGTTATGCCAGAGGACCAAAGGAGGAGGGGTGGTGGCTGGTCCCCCCAGGTGCGTCTGGAGAGCCAGGGAGGGAGGAGAGCTTGCTAAAAGGCAGTGCTGGCCATGAACAAACATAGGCTGGACTTTTGGGGGGACATTTTCTAAAGAGGGATGGTTCAGGATAACCTTTTGGTAGCCTATGGACCCCACATAGAGCTGAGCTCAGGGGTTGACATCTGTATAAAAGAATCTATTGAAGAAAATTAATAAGAATTAATGATATTTCCTGTGGCAGCGAGAGGCTGGACACAGAGACCCTGATCAATCATCTGATAATGGTGATGACCATCCATGTCCCATGTTTCCCACCCTCAGTTTCTTCCCACCACAAGGGAAATGAGATGGGCTGCCAGGCAATTTATGCCAGTAAGAGGTAGTTAATTCCCGCTACCTGTAGCTTGGTAGAAATGTGAGAGTCTGCCTCGATTTGGCTTTAGTCTGATTTCCATTCAGCTTCTACTATTTATTCCCAATTTCAAAAGGAAAGGTCTGACCTCGTTCCTCAGAGAACAGCCAAAGTGAAGGTGTGGGTTTTAAGCTGAGGTAGGTGGCAACATTGCAGAGCTGCTGCCTGTCGACATGGATCTGAGTGGGCAGCATTAAACCCAACATTTTTCATTTTCCCTCAGTCAGAGTCACCCCAGCTTTTGCCCTGGACATGAGCACAGGTGTAGGTTTGTACCATCGCTCCTGGTGGCATGGTTTCTCATGGTGTCCTGCAAGCAGGGCTCGTCTCCTCATCTCAGGTTAGTCTGTGGTTGTGCTGAGATGGCTCAAGGACAGAAGGGTTTTGGGAAGGAAGGGCAGGAGGTAGAAAACAGGATGCACGTGTCAGGCTCTAACCCTCTGGGTAGAAACTAGCACCTGAACTTTGTGTTTGGCCATTAGTGTCCTCGGGTTGCTGGGTTTTGGCATGCAAGCGGGCAAAGCTGCGGTGAAGAGCCTGTATGTTCCCCACGATAGTGGCAGGGAGGGGGAGGCTGGAAGCGGGTGTCCTGGCCGACGATATCTGAAGCTCTGGTGCTTCTCAGTCCCATGTGTTGGTCAATTCACTTTATGGGCCTCAGATATTTCCCCTATAAAAATCGTAGCTAGTTCTGCTAGCCCTTATCTGTGCAGCGCTTTGAGATGTAATGATGAAAGGCACCGTATCAGAGCTGGGAATTACGCCATTTGTTTTGTCAAGCAAAAGGAAAAGAAAAACAAGCCACCAAAGAAAAAGCCAAAGAATTATAGTGATCCATCATACTTCAGCAGATGTAAATCAGCATAGCTCCATTGCCTTCAAAGATCAGGCACAGCTGTTGTGCACAGTTATGCTGCTTTACACCAGCTGAGGATCTACACTGGACAACTTTAAATATTGAATCTCAATGCTTTTCAGATAGTAAATGGGCAAAAGTAGAAAAGAGATTTGTATCTGAAGTTAGAGTGGTACAGCTAATGTGCCTGGCTTTAAATGAATTACAATCCAAGAACTGCAAGCTGTAGCATTTTCTCCTGCTGTTTTGGACACTCTCCCATCCCCGTGGTGATTGATGCTGTGCTGGAAAACAAGTATGGAAGGAATTTGTTTGGTATGCTCCAGAGTTCATATGTCTTCATTGTAGGTAGTCCATATTGTGTCACGCCGTCCTTGAAAACCCTGCAAAAGAGCTTACAATTAAATTTGAGACTGTGAAGCTGAAACACAACTGTCAGGTGCCAGATGGCATTTTGGAACAGAAGGATTTATTCTAGTTTACAAACAACAAAAGAAAAACTTCGCTGAGTTCTTGCAAACTCCCTTGGCCAAGGAGAATGTGAGGGTGAAAAAGGAGAGGAACAGCCCATAAAGCACAAGTGCTACAAGAGCAGGTCACCTCCCCAGGGGTCAGGGCTCACCTGGACAGGCTGATGGACTGGCAATTCCACCTGATGTACTCTGGGGTCAGGGATGTTTTCCTTGTGTCCTGAGATCTGGATGCGGTGGCCCTTTTAGGTGCATAGCCTAGGAGGAGCACCAAGCCCGCTTTGGCTGACCTGAACCAACACTGTGCACTCTGAGGTGCTGCAACTGAAGCTCCCACAGCATCATCTAGTGCCACTTAGAGCAAAACATGCTCAGCTCCTGTGGGAACCAGGCACTTATAGAGGAGGAAACGGGTGAGGACACAAGGCTCCCTGAGCATGGCTCTGCAGTGGGTAGTGGAGCTGCAGGGCTCCCCAGGACCCGCCAACCGGCTACAGCCCCCTGCCAGCCTCTGCCCTTGGGCATGGTGGCCTCGAGCAGCATTTCCAAGGGCCAAGTCAATTATGCTAATACAGCTCCCCCATCTTTCTTGTTCCCCATATTTATGTATTTGCTCACTTTCCCCAGGCATGCAGAATACATGCCATCATCTGCGTCCCCTGTCCCCATCGCTTTCTAAGTCTGTGCCAGGGAAGTGTAGCCAGTTCTGTGGTGGCCTCCATGGACACACAGTACTGTTGGTCTGCCCCAGCCACGTGTCTTTCTGGTGATGGCAAAGAGGAGACACGGGGACCTCAAGGAATTCAGACAGCCAAAACCCATCACACTGGAGCTTGAAGGTGGAGCGTGGGTGTGAGGCTTCACCAAGGAGCCCTCTAGGGAGGTGGTTTGCTCTATTGAACAGCCTGGCCATGGTCAAAGCACCAGCTCCTGGGGGGGGTTGGTGGGATGACATGCGGTGAGGTTACCTGTGTGTCTGTGCTGCTTTCAACTGGGAATTGCTCCTGTCTGGCAGAGTCTGAACCCCAGGTAAACTCCATCCCTTGCAGATTTTGCTGCAATGGGAAGACAGGAAAGACAAGGGAAAAGGAAAAAAGTTTTGGAAATCCTTTAGTACCCTGAAACTTTGCTATGTTCCAGTGACATTTCCTAAGTGATTAAAAAAAAAAAAAGAATCCTTGAGAAAGATGAGGATCATCAAATCAAAGCAATTTAGCACATCGTGACAAGAAAGATTAGCCCTGCCCAGTGCTCATCTTGGTTGAAAATGATTTAAATAAAGCTATAAATCTTCTGGAAATTATGCAACATTTTGTGTCAGCTGGAAACTCCTGCCTACATTTGTGCGTGTAAGATTCAAAAATTAAACTCACGTTACTTTGTAAGTGACCCACTTGAGATGTTCATTTCCATGCAGACAGAGCAGGGAGGCAGCTGCTCATGAGGCAAATGTGGGACTTTGCCTGACCTGTTGTCACCACCACAGCTTCGCTGCCCCGGTCCCATCCTGTGGCTCTTCTGCAGGGCAGATGATGGGCTGGAGCGGGAGGATAACCCGTGGACCTGGGCAGCTGTATTTGAGTGGGATTGATGAGCGGGGATCCTTGCTGCCTGGCTTGGCCAGAGCACGTAGAGGTTAGGAGGTGCCGATGCCACCAAGCTGCTTGGTGTGCCATTTTCAGCCAAAGAGACAGCAGGCCTGGCTTAAATTCAAAGACCTGAGCCCCTGGGATGGTTAACCCCACCCCACAGCTGCAGAAGGACCACTGGGAGGTTTGCAGGATTAATGTCCTCTGTGCATTCCCGGTGTCCCAGGGAGGAGAAGACTTTCGTCCTTGCCTGCCATGGTTTCATCTGGGATGAAGTTAACTTTCTTGCTAGCAGCTGGTGTGGGGCTATGTTTTGGATTCGGGATGACAGCAGTGCTGATAGCGCACTGATGGTTTTGGTTGTTGCTGAGCAGTCAAGGCCTTTTCTGCTCCTCACCCCACCCCACCAGTGAGTAGGCTGGGAGTGAGCAAGAAGTTGGGAGGGGATACAGCTGGGAAAGCTGACCCTGACTGACCAAAGAAATATTCCATGCCATGTGACATCATGATCCGCATATAAAGCTGGGGGAAGAAGAGGGAAGGGAAGGGACATTTGGCATTATGGCATTTGTCTTCCCAAGTACCATTACCATGATGGAGCACTCCTTACCTGTTGATCGCTGAACACCTGCCGGCCAATGGGAAGCAGTTAATGAATTCCTTGCTTTGCTTTGCTTTGCTTGCGTGCTCAGCTTTTGCTCTACCTATTAAACTGTCTTTATCTCAATCCATGAGTTTTCTCACTTTTACTTTTCTGATTCTCTTCCCCCATCCCAACCGGAGCGATTGAGGGAGTAGCTGTGTGGTCCTAGTTGCGGGCTGGGGTTAAACCGTGACACTTGCCCTAGGATGAGAGTTTCAGACCTCCTGCTTTTGTAAAGCAGAGCAGTTTGCAGCCACAGCAGCCTGTCCAGGACTGATCGTCTTTCATGGCTTTCTGTGATTTTTTTCACTGAAAGACTAAAGAGAGAGGTACAATGAGTACAATCCCTTGTACAGAGAAAACTGAAACTGAAAAAAAAAAGAAAAAAAAGCCAAACCAACAAACAAAAAAGAGAAAAGTCATTTGGATGGACAAGTCTTAGAATGTGTGCCCAGAGCTCATTTTTTTCTATTTGTAACTACACCTGTTGGTCTAATGTATGGTGTAATCCTCCCTGTGAATTGTGACTTGATATTTGCCGTTATGGCTCCGTCTGCTCACATAGTTGTACTTCTTGAACTCATACTTGGAGAGGCACAATACTTGCAGAGCAGAGACACAATACTGCTACTTTTCCCACTAAGAGCCCTGAGATAAGCTCATTTGGAAGCGCAGGTTGCCGCATTGATGTGAGATTGCCCCAACTGTGGGGTTTAATGTTCACGTGGGGTTTTCTTTTCCGATAAAACGACCACTGGGATGAGACAGAAGATCCTCCAGTCCCTCCTTATGTCCCACAGAAGGAGCTGCTCAAATACCAGTGTTCCCATAGCCATGTACGTGTCGTGACCCTGTGGCCATATAACTGCATTTTGCCCCTGTGGCCCTACAGCTGCATGCCAACACCTGACTGATCTTTCTCTACTGAGGGTACAATTGCTGTTTGTGATTGCCTGTATCCAGAGAGGGTTATCTTGGCTTCTTCTTTTTTTTAATTGACTTTATTACCGTTCCCTGTTGGAGGGCGCCATTCTGGATGCAGATCATTATCTCGTGTCAATCAATCAAATGAGCCTAGCAAATAGGAAGCTGCTTCTTCAATGTCTACTAAAAGGTTACTCCTGGTAGAGACAGGGATGGAACAGGTTAATTAAAAAAGCAGAATTAAAGAAACTAGATTAATTCATGCTTTTCATCTCCAACTGGATGGTACCAGCCTATTTTTTCCAGGGTGTGGGCACCTGCGCAGATGGAAGGTGAGAGAAAGTGGGGGAGGAACCATCACCCCAGAATGGGTCTCTCAGCACCATCTTGGATCTCTGCCCCCCCAGAGAGGAAGGCGACTGGCGTGCCAGTTTGCAACTGGCAGGCAATAACCTGTTTGTTCTCTGTCCCACTTTGCAGCTTGCTTGCCTGACATGGTGGACAAGACACAGAAAAGCACCTGCCATTGACCTGAAAATTTACAAGAGCGAAGAAGCACAGATCAATCCAGCCAACGGAGAGAGTGACTTGGTCGAAAGCGCAGATTTAGGTGATAAGGAAGAGACAGGTAGGATAACGGGCTGTGAACAATCACACTCATGTGCTTGGGGGCGCACAGCCAAGACCCCGTGCAAGTCCCTCTAAAGCTCATGAGAGGCCATCTGTTGCATTCACGGGAGCTGAGGCTCGTATTTACAGGTATACCGGTTATGAGGATGTGACAAAACGTTGTGGTTCTTGGTCCTCCCAACATATCTTCTAGCATTTATCTTCATGTCACAATCCTCTGAATGACTCAAAAGAGCTGCCATTCCTGAAAAACAAAGAAAACCCACCATTCAGTAAAATGTTTTTCCTTCTCCTCCCTAGAACAAGTTGTTTACCCAGGCAAACTGCACCAGTCCAGCTCTGCCCAAGCCACAGTGTTATTTTAGCACTTCAGGTCTGGACACTTGATGGTGCGCTGGACTCATTAGCTGGCAGTCAACGGCAACTTACAGACATCCCTTGGGAGGGTGGAGGTCTGTGCCACTGCAACACTGCTCCTCGCCCCATTGATGCTGGGGCTTTGTGCCGTGACACTGCATCTATTCGTCTGTCTCATCAAGATGCTCTTGAGGAGCTCCATAGCACTACTGCAGGCATAACCAAAGCGGCAGCTACCGCTAGTGTCATGAACATCACAGCAGGCTCTGTAATTTCAACTTTCAGCGTATAAAAGTAGCATGCCTTCCTGTCCTCGTCATTGCTAGGAGATAAAACCCTTGTGTAAGTGCTGGAGACGCTTCCTCCTTACCCCTGTGCGGGCTCCACTGGCCAAACTCAGTCAGTGATGCTGTAACACACCGCATCAAAATAGCACCACAGTCCGAAGGGGCCATGAGGCCCTGGGAGCAGATGTGTGCATTTTGTGGATGTCGTAGGATAAATCTACAAGTGTCAGTTTTCTCATTTACATTATGCCAATAGTATCTTTCGTCTTCCCTTAGGATATAAGCCATGGCTAAAACTCAGACCCAGGCTGCTTAAATAGCTGTGTGTCCTACCAAGGGTATTTAATAGAAGGAAGGCAAAGAGTCAGATGAACTGAAAAAGCTGTCAAGAGACAGAACAGTGTCAGGAGTTGCTACGTAGGCAAGTTCTTTTCAGAGTGGACAGAGGTTTATTCTGCAAATCCATTAAAAAAATGCAGCTTTCTGGTTTTGAGCTTAACCTTCCAAGGTTACAGAGGAGAAATCACAGAAGAAAGGCACGTACACAAGATTTCTTCACTTCTTCCTTTTGCTGGTCATTCCAAAGGACACTGTTTAGCCAAGCTAAACAGAAGTGAGCAACTAAAGAAATCTCTTAGTATTTTTTTCCCAATAGAGTAAGTTTGGGTTTAAGTTGAATCCAGCCATTCAGCATTATTTATTATTTCTTATCAATTCATAGTTAACTAGCTCAGATTTTTATAAACAAATGTCTTGGTATTTTGGTAATTAGTAATGATGGGAGAGGAAATGTGAAACACAGCAGTTGACAGTTTAATGAGGGTTTTTTTGGGGGGGGGCTGGGTAACACCTTTTTCAAGGCTTTATGGCATTCTGCATATCAAAAAAAGTTATATTTGGAAAGAACAAACAGTGAAATACACAAGGCACAGGGCTGACAATTAAAACACATACTTCCCCTGGCATGTCATGTGTAATAAATGAGCCAGGATATCTCTAAATGGACCATCACGCTGTCAGAAATTTGTGAAAGTGGATGGAAGCTGGGTTGGGGAGGAGGGGGATGAGGTCTGTTAATTAACTAATGAACGATTGGTGTTGCAATCATCCAACTGTAATCAGCCTGTGCTGTACATTGTTGAGGCAGAGCTTTCTCTTTTCCCTTCCCTTCCCATCTCCCGTCGTCATCTTGCATCTCCCATCCAAGGTGCATCTCAAGCCCCACTCCAGATTGGTCAATGCACCTCCAGACTAGTGGAAGGAGGGAGGGGAGAGTCCCAGCTAGACGATAACACCCATTTTTTGGTCCATCTCTCGCAGCAGCCAAGCCTCCCTGCTGGAAAACGCTGTACTTGTGGTTCTGCGGTCTGTCCACTGGCCCCACACCCACCCTGTCCCAGGAGGAAAGAACTGCCCTGGAGCGGAGACTCACCAGCATCGAGGAAAAGCCCCTGTGGAAGACTGTTTGCAACGTTAATGCTATTCTCCTGTTGACCATTAATGTCTTTCTGTGGGCGTATTTCGGCTGAGATGGGGTCAGGCAGCACGTGGCTTTGGCTTCTCTCAGGACTCCTCATCCTCATGTCTAAGCAAGAGGTGTTGGGTGATGGAGACCCTGGTGGCGGTCCCCAGAGGTGCCGGCACGCCTTGTCACAGCCCTTCCCGGGAGGCACCGCTTGCTGGAAATGACTGCAGGGCTCGGTTTCTCCAGAAGATAAGGTGTGGTCAAGAAACTGGCCAAAACTGGTCACATCCAGAATGCAGGGGACTTGTGGGCAGCATGGGGGTCAGGAGACCTGGGGTCCATTTTAAAGGTGCAGAACTGTGCCCAGCAAGGAGCAAAGACTTTGGACAGCCCAGCTGTGGCTTGGCTGGCTCCCTGCTCTGCTCATGCGTCAGCTTGGGGCTGACTTCGCACCAGTGCTCTTAGGGAAAGGACTTCTGGTTTACACTGGTGTGGGGAAGGAGACTTAAGCGCTACCTGCAGTTTTTTCATATGGCCAAAATTCATATGGGGTCAATGTGGGACACCTGGATTAGCTCAACAGTGACAACCTTGGGTCCCACAGCCACCCCAGGACCTGTGTTGGACCCCCCTCCATCCCCTACTTGACATCAGCAGTAGGGACAGGGGCTTCTCTGCCCTCCCTGAGCCCCCCACCCTGCCCACTCTGCTGCGCGATGGTGGGTCTCACAACAGCCTGAGCCTGTTTCCTCATCGGGCCAGTCCTGCCCCTTAACAGCATTACCAGCAATAAAGGTGCCTTAGTAACAAAGCCAATTCCGACTTTGGGTTATTGTGGTTATATATCCTGCACTGACGCACAAAGGTCTCCCTGGGACCACGGTGACCTGTCTGTGGGAGGGAAAAGATATAATCCTCCTCCGGCCAGGTCCAGGGCTGGACCTTGGTTTCTTGAGCAAGTCTGGGCTTCTCTGACCCATCTTGGTACCATCATGTAATGGTGGCATGGCCACAACCTTTTAAACCACCTGCAGAGGAAGAGACGGCAGTACCCCCTGTTAATATCTTTGGCGGTTAGGATGCTCACCTGGAGAAGGATAAAAGTGCCCATGGGGATGTAACCGTCCACGCCAGCATCTGAGGGGCATGAGCTGTGTGGGAAGGTGAGGGCATGCTGTGAAGCACAACACCATGAAGATGAAGAAAAGGCGCCATGATCCAGCAAGCAGAGAAGAAACCAGGCTCTGTGCCCACCTGGCACAGGGAGTCCAGGTCATGGTTCCCCCACTCATCCCCAGCTTCCATGGAGAAGACTGAACCAGCTGTGCAGGATGGGTCCCGTGCTGTGCTCATGCAGGTCAATACAAGCATCTGTTTTTTCTAAGAGGAAAAAGTAGATTTCCTTTGAATAAGGGAGATCTCAGCCCCACCAGTCACCCATCCATCCCCATGGGAAGAGGCACACGAACCAGAGCTTGCCTTGCCTTTCCACTATTCAATTTTGAGCAGGTGGTGCCCAGATCAGAGGGTGCCTCAAAACATTTAGAGGAAATCAAGTTACCAGCTGTGATTAATAGCTGGTAAATGTCTAATAATAACGGACACATTTCTAATGCATTTGGAAATACCAGGGCTCTCGCCTCCTCGCCTGGAGCAGCGAGGTGCTGAGTGCTCCTGAGCCACAGAGCCCCTCAGCAGCACTTAGCTCAACGGCTTTATTGGCTTTTTTGGACCACACATCCACTAAAACCACCGGGAAAGCAACGTGGAGCAGGATGAGGAATAGCGGGGCAGTTTTTTTAAATGTTTGAGGTTATTCTTTTCCCCTAAGAAAAACTGCAGAGAATAGAAGTGATTTTTTTTTTTTTTTTTAAAATGACACAAGTTATGATCTCTGTATTTATGATGCTGATGTCTCTCCCTCCCCATCTCACCCCATGGACCCTGGAAGCTGATGTTTCCTTTAAACCGCTGATGTCTATGCCAGTTAAACAAAGTAACGCGCTTTGAGAGATGGGACTGCATCTCTGAGCTTGGCCCACAGAAGGACCGGAGACATCCGCACTGCCGGATGCAGCCAGCTGTGCGCCCCACAGGAGAAACACATTTCAATAGTGAATTTATTTGACTTACTACTCTACTTTGAACCGCTAAAGCGAAATAAAAGAAAAAGAGAATCACTGGGGAGGGGGAGCCTGAAACTGTTTTATTGAAATAAACAAAAGTCAGCTCAAAACATCTTGACCTTTCCTTGTATTTTCTAGGGAAATACCATATTTAGCTGAAAAAAATTAAAACCAAACCAAAAAGAGATTATATTTTTCCTCCTGGTTGAAGAATGGAGATGGGGGGGCAGTTCCCTTTTCATGTTATTCTTCATTTCAGCCCCCCCTTCTCCTTCCTTCTCATCTCCCACACCCGTTCCCTCTTCCTACACCCACGTGCAGCTCTCCCCCTCTGCATCTCCCAGCCCGTCCTTCCCAGCCTCGATAATTCCCAGTTTATGCAGCATCTCCCCACTTGAATACACAGAGCCCCTCCAGACCCAGCTCCCGCTCGCCGCGGGGACAGCGATAGGCACAAGGGCAGGACAGGGTGGGGTGGGATGGGGTGGGATGGGACGGGGAGGTTCTCTGCTCCCCGCTGCTGCGGGTGAGATGCTGTGGCAGAGCCCTGCTGTGAGGTGCAGCCCTTCGCACTCTCAGGTGCCCTCTGGAGTTTTTAAGAGGGAAACCCCAACAGAAGCCCTGCAGGTGGAGTGATTCTAATTAGCCCAAAATAAAATGCTCTTTCCCTAACAGGAACGATCACGGCCCAGAAAGCAAGGCCCCTGACAGTCTCATGCAGCACCTCTGAGGAGCTTTATCTCCTCACGCACTGTGCACCCAGGGAAGCGGGGCCGCTTCCCAAAGCTGTGTCAGCTGAAGACATACAAGTGCTTAAATGCCTGTGGCAGGCTCTGGAGGAAGCTTTTTAGAGCCACACGAGCTGGGACAAGCGCAGACCCTGAGTGAAAGCGTTATGTCAAACCCCAGGTGCGGCAGCTGCTGCAGCCCGAGCTGCTCTGTGCCGGCAGCAGGTTCTCCACCAGCACGGCTCAGCCCGCCCCGCGCCGGCGGGGCTCCCGAGGGAACACGGATCGGCTGCGGAATCCAGCCAGAGCCCCAAAAGCAAGGAATGAGTAAATCCATGGGGTCCAGAAGAGTTTTTAGCAGTGAGAGGGGGAGATGCACGTGGGAAGCGGGAGCCAGGCGGAAGCGGGGCTGGGGCGATGACAGGCTCAGGCGACGGGGGATGCGGCGTTGGGCTCCTCACGAGCCCTTCCCGGGGAGCAGCTTGTCATCGCCCCAGGAGCACGGCACGGCCCCGCTCTTCACGGCGCGTGATGAATTGCCATATCCTAACAAGAACACATCGCTTTCGGAGCTGTAACCAATATACAAGTCCATTGGCAGCAGATGTTATTAATGATGCCAATACATATTTTCTTATTAATCTTCCATACTAGGCTTGTGTCTATCTGCAAATGATTATCATTCATTTTCCTGACAAATCTATCAAGATCATTTATTACTGTTCGGCAAAGGATCTTCTTTTAAACAAAGATTAATAACACTGCATTTTATCTGGCTGGCTGAGCCAAAGGAAATGAAATTAACAATGAACCCTACAAACATGTCATCACTTTAATTTACCGGAAAATATTTTAAAATGTTATTTAAAAGAATATACGCTATGGTGGGCACAGTTTATTACAAAGAAATGAAACCGCACGCCTGTTAGCCGGGTGGAGAGTAAGCTAGCAACCAGGGCGCCGTGTTTTCTCTGGTTCCCTGCGCTTGTTTTCTGGGATGGGGAGGGAGCAGCGCCCACAGCCTGCTTGGCGTGCGCAGACGGGCACCTGCCCGGGTGAATCGTAGCTGGAAGTCACTGTTTCTGGGTTAAAGCGGATCCTACCTGGGATGCGAAGCTCTCATCCCTGCAGGGAGCATTGCCCTCCCTGCGTTCCCACAGAGGGAAACTTCACCGGGGTAAAGCTCGTGGAGATCTGAGGGAGAGGAGGGCACGTGTCCCAGCACACGCAGTCCAGACACCCTTCTGCACTTCTGGGCCCCACGAGGAAAAGAAACAAACTCAGTAAATTTTCGTGGGTTAGTTTCCTTTCTTCTGCGCTCCTTTCTTACTTTCCCTTCCCTTCATTTGAGTAAAATATTAATAAACAATAAATATACGCCAAAGAACGTATCAGAACACCCCACCGCCCTACTTCTACTGCAAATAGAATGCAAAAAAAAAAAAATCAACTTTGCTTTTGCATTGCTTTGTTTACACCCACGAACTTATATTCTGAGTCCCATTTTCGTGCAGGTACCCACTGCTGTGTCTCCGCAGGACCTTCCCCACCTGCCCGGCTCCAGGCTGTGACATCTCCGCAATGGGAATCCCACCACTCCCCGATACAGCCCTGTCCTGGAAGGTGTTTCTCCTCCCGCCCCAGCACCGCAGCTCACTTAGCTGTTCCTCAGTGCCCAGTGCTTCCAACACCAGCAAATGACTCCTCTTCCTCGCCGGGGGGGAAGAGGCGAAGGTTGCTTAGAACAGTTTTGAATTACGTAGTCAAGAAGCGTTTCTCCTACCGCTAATAAAGTCAACATCTTACCTTCAGTGGATTCATCCTATCGTACCCAGATGCCAGGTTGGGAGCGATGTTTTAAGCCCCAGACAAAAGGAAATAACCCTGCTAACCTCGAACTGTAGCGGTTTCAAAATGCTGACATATCGGCAAGAGGATTTCTGAGTGCATTTGTGTATCTCTGCGGAGCAGCAAAAGCACACGCGCTAAATTGGCTGGTGTTTAACCATACGTTTTATTGCTACATAGCAAAGTCTTCTGGATTTTTTTTTTTTTTAATTAAAAAGAAAAGTCAACAATGTAGCATAGGTCTTCAAAAATTTATAAAAATAAGAGAAGCCTGAATATTCCCCAAAGCAGGGTTTGGCTTGGCTGCAGATTAAAAGGTAGTGAGTTAATAAGAGAAGCAAGTTGCCCCTCTGTTTAAGCTGGAGCTTTATCGCCAGTTACTTCGGGGACACTCTGTAGTTCGGTAAGTGGCAAGAGCTCAGGCTGCACGTCCAGGCCACACATACGGAAGCAGGACCAGACCCCGACCTTCTAAAAGGTCTAATCTGTACTTTGACCTAGCATTTACTGGCAGAATTTTTGATCTTTGACTGAGCAACAACCACAAGGCATGTGGCAGAACATCCCTCCCCATTTCTTTATCAAACTGCCAGCTTAGCCATGTTTCTTTCAGCATAATCGTCAATCCTGGCATAAAGACTGCAAGCTAAGAAGAAACCACTTTCTGGCTAAGGTGCTCTAAAAGCTGAATACTTGTCACATTAAAAAAAAAAACCAAACCAAGGAGCTGCACCTTATTTTCAGTGTAACTGCATCTCGCTCCAGCTTTCAACCGCTGGATTTCATCAAGCCGCCTCTGTTACATTAAGCAGTTGTCTGTTACGAACTTACACCACATAAATAAAAATTATGGGCAGTGCATGCTGAAAAATAGGTCTTTTTAATAACGGAAAGGCAAAAAAAAAAGGGGATAAAGTCAAAAGGAAGTGGCAAAGGACAAAATGTAGTAGATATAAAAAAACAAATTAATGCCTTTCGTCTCACAGTTCTGTATATACATTTAATGGGATACATTTATTTTCCCCATTTCAGACTAATGCCAGCATCCAACCTTGGTGATTCCCAAAAGCTGGGTATGAACAGTTTTTAGTTTGTTTGCCTTGAGCAGTAAGAGCGATACCCAGCGTGTTGTGAAGGCAACACAAGGAGCAATAAATGAAAATGTTGGTGTCACAATAATTTGAGGGTTTTTTTGTACAACCTGCTCTGACGCAGGTGGACGTGAGTGAAGAAGCCAATTGCCAAGCTGCTGCCCCTCCAGAGTGTTGCTGCAATGGCAATGAAGGCATCCTTCCAGGCTGCGAAGGATTGCAAGGAAACATCACTGCCTGTTCTTCAGAGAAGTGAAAGACGACGACTTCCTCATCGCCCAAACATAACCTTCTCCCCAGTGGAGATGGCAAATCCACTGGGAACACCAAAATACAGATGTCATTGTTGGAGAAATGCTCAAGGAGGAGTCTTTGTTAGCGTTGCTTACCATTGCCCCAAATTCCACTGCCCACAACTCTGCCTTTTCCCAAGTATACCGTGACCATCGGAGTCATGCATTTCCTCCACCTTTCTGTGACACAATGAGTCTTGAAACGTCTACAGGAGAGATGCAGAATGCTTCTGTCCCAGAACACAAGAACTGGGCACTCCTCATAGTCTGTTACAGGTTTAAAGTCCTCAAGGGGAGCAGGGAAGTCTGTGGACATTCAATGGCTCTTTAATTCCTGACCTGAGATCCCATATAATACCTGAAGCTGTCTTCATGCCTTCCCTCCTCGGTCTCAAATGCCATTTCCAGTACCTCCGTGTATCCATCTCCAGCACAGCACATGGGGGATGTTATTTAAGAATGTGCCATCTGGTCAGAGACTGGCATCAAGGTATCCGTGTGCCATTCGAGCACAGCCCAAGATTTCAGCAGCGCAAACTGAAATATCACGCAGTGCAATATTATGGATAAGCTGTCCAAGCAAGACCAGATGGCACCACCATGCCAAGGACAACAAACAGAGATATTAAGTTGTCAGAGTACAAACCAAAGTCAGCCTCGGCTGCTGAGTTCACGCCATTTCTGTGCACGATTCCCAGGAATGAGAACCAAGCTGTCCCAAAAGACACTGCAGAAATGCTCCTGGAGAGCACTTGAACAATGTTCTGTGAGCCACCGGGTGTCCCCCGAGGAGTCCCAGTGCCACACAAGGGGAAACGCGCAGAAGACGCGGGTGCAGGCAAAACATCAGAGCAACTGCACTTGGAACACTCGGTCACTGCTCTATGGTGTGGTCGCTCCACTAGAGGTCTACCAGGTTGGGTCAACAGCACCCCGGACTCAGTCCTGGGATGGAGATCTTCAGGGACAATTCCTCTGCCCACTTTCTGGTTTAGACTAACACAGCAAGCTTTTTTTCTGAGCGGGGTGGGGGGGGTGGGGGGGGGAGGGGGTGGGCAGGACCAGGGTAACCATTTTAAGAAAGCCATAATTTCTGCCGCGTTTGTTCAAAAGAGCAATGATGTTGTTCAAAACATTCAGCTGTGACTCGCTCCTGTAGCTTCCACAAAAGCAGCATTCAATTTAATATGTGAGACTCATAACCAACTCACGCAGTGCAATAGTTCACATCAGTTTGAAGAAAAAAAATTCTGCTGGAAGCGGAGGCAAGTAGCAGTGTCAATTTTTCATTAACCTACAGCCACTGTCTCTGTAGACTTACAGCTATAAGTAAGATTACTGTTATAATTTCTTCTGGTCCCTAAGGGGAGGGAAAAAAACCCCAAACTTTTCAAAACTTTTAAGGTCATTTAAAAAACTTCACCTTTAAATTGGAGGTAGTTTCAGTTTACTTTCATATTTCAAAATCAAATCTTAGCTTCAGCCTCACATCAAAGCAGAAATGTCAGTGGCTTTGTTTCTACATCTTCTATGAAAGAAGCTCCAGCTTATACATGAGCCGACTGCCAAGTAAACAGATTTTCCTGGGGCACAAAGGCAGCTTTTTTTTTTTTTTTTGGTTTGTTTGTTTTAAACATATGTAAATAGAGTCCCAGGAGTTGAGCTGCCTGTCACTTCAACCAGGTTTACACTCGTGTCACTCCAGCTGGTTATTTCTGACCGACCTTAGGTCAGACCCGCAGAAGTTCCCCTCCCCACCCCTCCGCGCGCTCCTGCCGAGCAGCCGCTCGCACCCCTTCCCTCCGGCCTCGTACCTCCGCAAAGGGGAAATGGTTTAACGCGTATTCCTTTTCCGCTAGTTTCTTACTCTGTCTTTTCTTTTTTTTTTTTTTTTTTTTTTTTTCTCATTTTGTTTTTAAGCTCTAGTTACAGAATCACAGAAATACTCTGGTCCTCCGTCGCAGTCACCGAGGCGGTTCTGAAAAGCTTTCGGCAGAGCAGATCAGTATCTGACAATAAATGGCGACTATCGATAAACAGTCAGGGCTGTGTTCCCACATACCTGCACTATATTAAAGACTGATGGTACCTACTGGTTCATGGCCAAGATTATGGGGGCCACGGAAGAAACAGGAATGGACTGGCAAGAAAAATGGCTTTTTTTTTTTTTTTTTTCCTCTCTCCAAGAGGAAGGCACCATCAGTCTTGAGATTTCTTTTTCTAGTGCCAGGCATTTAAACAGCGGACAGTTATTTTCCACAAAGCCAGAAGACAACAAAGAGGAGTACAATCCCTACACTTGCCCATCTTCCACTACTCACTTTTTTTTTGTTTTTTTAATTTAAAATCGCAGATTACTATAAAATTAAGAGCACTTAATGCTTGTAATTTCCAAATGGCTTCAGTTATATCTCAACCTTCAGCACTCGTTTTGGGCGTAATACCGGGCAGCACCGAGGGATGCATCAATTTATAAGCTATACATAAGCTGCAATTAAGGAAAATCCTCAAGTACACGAGAAACCTCAGTTTTGATTGGCCAAGTTACCATAACTTATTGATAATTCCCATCACTCGAGTATCATTCAGTGTTTTCTTCTCCCTGCTTTTTTCATCTCTTGACAAGTTTACAAAGAAAAGAATGGAGCGGGGCTTAGCTGCGTTACATCCAATATGCTGCCTACACAAACGCCAGCGAAGCTAAATGAACCCCAGAACATATGGCACTCTGCTGACAG
The DNA here is from genome assembly GCF_963924245.1 of Chroicocephalus ridibundus. NCBI lineage: Eukaryota > Metazoa > Chordata > Aves > Charadriiformes > Laridae > Chroicocephalus > Chroicocephalus ridibundus. Next base: position 9,290,249 of record NC_086291.1, on the reverse strand, counting down.
AGCTCAGAAACCGGTTCTGCATGAGCAACAAGGAACATCTTGAAACGCAGAAGACATATGTGTTTTAGGAAGAAGATTGAAGTGTTTCATAATAAAACAGGACAAAGTGAAATACAAGTGCTGTATAAAATTTTAATTAAAAACTGGTTTTACCCCTCAATGTGAATATACAATATGTTTCCCAGATGGATTTCATATTTAAGTATTATCCAAACCAAAAACGTAAATGAGACAAATAAAGCCTTCAAAAATGGCACAGAGGCTAAAATGTATGTAAACACTAGCTGACTGTGTGAAAACAAGGCAGGCAGGGAAAGCAACCTCATAGCAAATGTTTACTACTGAAGCACCGAATGAAACGGTTCATACAACTATCGTCTTCGTAAAAACACAATTAGCTAAACATTCAAAAATTCAATACAAATATAAGCATTAGAATTCACCAGCGTTCAGTGACGTAAATGGTGCTTTTGTTACTTCAAAAGTTTCACAGATTATTTTATACACAGATAATTCATGGTATACAAATGCATAATTCATGGCGTGCCACGCATCGAACCGCTCCCAAAGCCTCCCCCTGCTTTCAGCCTCCCACCCCCACTGTGTGAGAAGCTCGGTGGCATCAGCTCTACGGGGTTACGTGAATGCCTGACCACAGAACGCGATTTTTGTGCTGTATCCTCAGGATCAGTAACTTCTTATGAACCAAAAGGGATGCTGTTTTGCAACAGCAAACTCCTTCCCCTGAGGAGGTGAGAAGAAGGCTCAGATCGCTGCTCCTCAGACTGCAGAGAGTTCTCTGCTAGGTCAGAAGCAATCACCCAGAGTTGAATAGAAATACACGTGAAGAAAAAGCACAGTCTCCACATTGATCAAGCAAAGAGAAAGATTACAGTTCCTTTGTGTTGCCATCCAGACAAATTATTACTGCACTTCAGAGAATTTCTCACCGAAGACAAACAGGGAACAAACTGCGTGGCTTTGGCAAGCCAACGCTGTTCACAAAAGGAGCTACAGCCCCATCTTTTAAGGGCTTTGGTTGATGATGCTTTGAATTCCATAGGGAAAGCAGTAGAAACCAATGCAATCAACAGGGCTTGTGCTTAATAGTTCACTGTGTACTAGAAACAGGGATATTAGGTGTTCTTGATCACTTCCCACAACACTGGTTTATTTGTTGAAACTGAAAAGAACTGGGCAAAGACCGGTTCTCTGCTGCTACCAGAGACCATCAGCTAAACCAGACGTCATTTCTGTCGGTGAGGTAGCTCATTAAGATCATCCACAAAAGCGCTGTTCTCTCTTAGCTTCAATTGTTTGCACGGGAACCAAGCAGCTAAGTTGCGTTGATTTGAAAGTCTCCCCAAATTCCTTCACTACTAAACAAATCTCTTGAGATACTCTCAGCATCCTGATAACGATCAGTCCGTAAACACTGAAGTAATTAACATCCTGGTAGGCTTTCCTATGACCCAGAGTTTCCACATTACAAGATTTATACAGTTAAATGACCACTGCTAAAAGGCCAAGAATTTGGTTGCATAGTCCAGTGTTTCAGAAAACACTTTCAAGCTTCAAAATTAGGAAGAGCAGAAGTATCTAATAAGCTATTCCTTGCACACAGACGGAAAAAGGCAGAGATTCCTTCCAACTTACGCTCTCTGACAAACCTGCGGCACACCACAGGAGCTTCTCCACTGTCAGGTTGCACACACCATTGCACCCCTTGCTCCTGGGGAGAGGATGAGAACAAGCGATGTGATAGATGTTAGCGGTGTGATTAGTGCACAGAGCAGACAGCGCTGAGACATCAGGATGACAAAAAAATAATTTGTATTAAAAGGAAAGAGAAAAAGATATCATGAGAGCAATCAGTGTAAGTATGATGAACCCGGATCATGCAGGAGGCAGAGGCCGTGTAGGATACCAACTGTAAAGATTAGCTCCTAAAAGTACATGTAGTAAAGCAGTTCATTCTCTTTTTCAGCCTTTCCTTAGATTTAATAGATTTCTGTCTTGATAAGATTAAGACTTGCTTAATAATTGTCTGATTAAAACATAATAAACCTGGGAAAATTAAAATAAAGGCTTTTTAGTAACGTGGGGATGAGATGGGACTTTTCAGCCAGGCTTCCACAAAATCATTTCTGTAACATTCACCTCGGGATCCCAAAGCACTTCACAGTCATTTAATTAAGCTTCACCAGAGCACAAACTCCCCATTTTACAGCTGAGGTAACAATGAGAGGGAGTTTGGAACAGACTATTTAATACTGAGCAGAGCTAAATGTTCTGTTATTTTACCCCCAAAATAGATTCCCAACACCTATGGGCAGATTTGTGTTTCCCCTCACCGTTTTGGCAGCCTCTGAAGTAATAGTAAAATTCAAACATGTGATTCACTATCTAAAGAACAGCTCTCGCCATCTTCCAAGCTGCTCAGATTTGGAGTCCAAACACTGCTGCCCATCTATCTTACAAAGCTGCTCCTACCTGTTCCCATTACTCTAGCCATCCCTGTGCTTCTTGTCCCCAGTGGACCAATTTAAGCTTCCCTTCTTCTGGTTGAAAACTTAGATAAGGCAAATCATTAGAGAGTTTGACATTTTTGCCTCTAATCCACGACAGGTCAATGACTGAGTGATTTCCAAAGCAAGTACTACTCAGCAAAGGATTTGCATTTCTACGGAACACAGGCAGGTAGTTTGTCTAAAGCCACCCCAAGATCCTAAACTGTACTAAGTTATTTGTAGGAAAGAGGGAAGGGAGCAAGTAGGAAGCAGACTCTGACTTATTAAAATGGAAGTGATTAAAATATTGCACTGATTGCATACTGCAAGCAACACTGGATGCTGAATAGCATTTGGGGAGAATACTCATAGGCTATAATAACTTGGGGAGGGCAAGAGAAAGAGATAGACTCTACAAAAAAACAATAATTCACTCTTAATCTAGCCCATTATTTCTAGATTTGAGTAGGCAGCTTTCCTTTAGGAGGTAAAATGACGGGGGTGGAATTATGCCATCCCACTGTCACTGAAAGACCACTTTGTGGATGGCAAAAGATAAGGAACGAGCACAGAAAATGCTATTTAAAGCTCCATTCAGGAACCTAGAAATTTGCATTTCATAGAAGGGATTTAAATTGTATTAGAAGGTAAGGTGCACTAAACAATTACAGTTTATTACTATGTTGGTTCACTGCCTGAACTTATCACATAGTGCAGTAGCAAAGGAGCAGCAGCGCTCAGTGCACTTGAGCTGTATGCATATTAATAGGAGGGTTAGCTGAGCAAACAGGGAAAGGGCCAAACGCTTCTGAAAACCAAGTGGCTTGCAGATTTTACAGACAGATTGGAGCAATTTGGGTCTTAAGCCACGTTTCAGGGAAAAGTTTTCCATTAACCAAACCAGATTTCCAGCACAGTGCTTGGAAGAGAACACTCTTTGCTCTATCACAGCATATAAGCTGTGGAATGACTCTGACCCAAGAGAGAAACACACATCCTGCAGCAGCTGATTCAGAAAGACATTATATACACCGTCTCCCCCTCGCAGCTGGAGCAGGGCCAAGGACACTCAGAGTCTATCTGCTTCATTTGTTGTTATGTTGCATACGAAGACTACAGCGAGAATATTCATATCAGTCAAAATTCAATATATGATTTTTTTTTTCTCCCATCCCGTTTTCACCTTTGATGATTTTCTTTTTTTAATTTTTGATGAAAAACTGAAGGTTGCCTTATTACCATATCCTTCCATTCTTTAGCTGGGGGAATGAAACAGATAGATAGACCCCAGCCATTCCTCTGGACCCCTCGAAAACATCACCCTGTTTTTTCACAGTGGCCTTCAACCTTCCTCATCCCCTCCTCGTGTGTCTTGAATTCACGGCAACTTGAGTCCTTACTCATCTCTGCAAAAAACCAAAGCCTCAGCATTCAGGCCTTCTTACACATTGAACAAGCAAGGACTAAAATCTGCTGGATTGCTGGGGAGGGAAAAATCGAAGAGCGCTTCTATGTCATAGAAGCAGATTAGGCCAAAGGGGAGCAGCCAGTCTTCGGAAGACCAACTTTTACTAAGCTATGACACTGGGGAGGGAAAACACCGAGAATACTGAATGAAAACTGTGGGATACCATGAAAAGAACACTAAATCTTATGGCTCAAACACATGCAGGAAACCGCAGCAACCTCCAGATTTCAGTAGATTCCTTTTAAATCAAAAGCTTGGAAAGTATCTCTCAGAATGTGCCCTGCGCATTTAGGATGCATTTGAATATAACTACTTTCCTGCGCAGCAAGGATAAAGAAACAATTCCTTTATGGACTAATATGGGGTCACAGGACTAGGCTAATGAAAGAATACCAGGTACTGGTAGCACAATACTCCATGGCCACCATGCCTTCAGTGGCACAGTTTGGGTAAGTTTTACTTTTCACTTCTGCAAAAAAAGAGTGCTACTACTTCACAGAGTGACTCAACACTTATCCATAGCATAGGACTGTGCAACTAATGCCCTTTGAAAGCACTAATGTGCTAAATGGCATCAGGGACAGGAAGTTATCAGTGTTAATCCACTTCAACTGGTTTAACAGTTACAAGGAATAGAAATGTCTATATGCAAGACACTTCCTCTGAGAGTCCCCTTTCCTAAAACAGAAGCACACAGCCTTTCAACGTGCTTTCCCACTAGCATAATTGCTCACCAACTGCTTTCTCAAATCAATTATGTTGTCTCAGCATTAAAGGACGGAAGGCAGAGTAGACCAACTTTTTGTTTATCTAGGCATGCTGGCAGGTTACAGTCATATGTTCTGCCATCTGTACTGCTAGCTTTATCCTTTATCCAATCATAACAGGTAAAATGGCACTGGTGTAACTGAATCTGTTCGCAGTGTCAGGGAAGGAGCCAGAACAGGCATTTGTTTTCCCCCCCCATTCTGAAAGGAAGCAGGAGATGGACACTCTTGCCCTTTTAAAACATTCCGCTTTTCAATAGATGGGCAATTTGCCCCGGTCTGGTAATGTGGGATCTGTTCAATGCAAGGCTGAAAAGGTTCCATCCCCAGGGAAAGCATCGAACTGCTGATGAACATTTGGTGGCCTTTAGCAAAAACGATGTGATTTCTGCCAACGGGATCCCAGCAGACTGGGAAGGACAGGCTCCAAATTAGGCGGGATTGTGATACAGGAACTTCAGAAGGCCTGTACGGGGTATATGAGGAGCTTGCTGACGAGCTCCAGTCTTTCTCCCTCTGCGCTCCTTTCTTATTCATATTTTTTAAAATTACAAGTATATTGGCAAATGTCATGGCTGCATTCAAGAGAACCTGGAAACTTTCAAATGCACAGAGTGTGTGAAGATGACCTTTCTTCTGATACAAAGGCTGTTGGGCTGGGTGGGTTTCTTTTAAAATTTGGCAGTATCAGAAAATCGGTGACTAAAGCGTTTGAAACCACTTCGAAAGCATGTCTATAGGTCAGTATCAGAGTTTCTGCCTGTCTCAAAAATAAGCAATCCAAAGGCAATTTTCTAGAAACAATTCCATCCCCTTTGTCCCAGATGGGACACTTTTAAATCAACACTCACATTCACCCTTGTCTTTAGACCCCCTCTCTGAACACTAGGCCATACTGTTTCTTCTGTTTATGTTACTAAATAGCTTTAATTATTTAATAAGAATTGGCTGCAGCTGAAACCTGAGTTGATGTCAGACAGGAATGTCCAGCAGACCTCTTAGTCTTCAAATGACTATCTTTTCATAGCCTCAAAGGAGCAACACCATCATGATTAATTATGGAGGGGCTTAGTTACTGGGTTTCTTTTGGATTTTGGGTTTTTTTTTATGGTTTTAGGGTGGTTTTTTCTGGGGGGGAGGAGAGGGGGAGGTCCTTGCGGGGAGAGGCACAGGGCAGATGTTAATAGTTTCCTTTTAGCAACCCAGGCCAAAACTTCATTTCTCCCAAACCCTGCCCAACCATAATTACAGCTTAAAAATAGAATACAAATATTTGTTACATAAAAATAGGTTTCATTACAAATATGAACACTGTGTACTGTGCATTTCCAGGTGAATTGCTATCAGGAGTGCATTTTTTGGTCTGAAGCAGTGCCAGAAGCTTTTTGGTACATGTTTCTGTATATTTTCTCCAGACTCTCTTCAAAGATCGCTCTGCGAGGCTTCCCTTTGTATACAGCCGCACGTCTAGACCAATATTCACCATTATCCAAGTGAACAGTAGCGTTCTGCTGCACTGGTGAACTGTCAACAGAAAGCAGATAAATAATGATGAAATCAAGATAAGGAAGAGGAATTAGAAGCACAAAACCAGCAGAAATCCAAACGTAGAGCTGCTAAACACAGATTACCCTTCACAGATTGAAACAGACACTGCACTGCAGCTACTTCTAAGAAGTAGGAGCCCCACGTTATTCAAGCACACAAAATCTCCCCCACTAACCTGAGTGCACTTGATAATACCTCCCAAATAGAAAAAGAATTAATTTTCAAAGAGCATGCAGTAATTTTGCTGTATTTTGATAGGCAGCGTGACTAGGCACTAAGCCTATGCAAGAGCAACACAGTAGGATTTTTGTGTCCTTTGAAGGTCAAAACGTAACCACAAGCAGCTATTTCAATACGACGACAATCTATCAGAGGTATATTAAATTACTGTGGTTGCAGCTGTAAAGTGCTCTATCGGAAGCATCTTGGATTAAGTATTCTACCAAATACATTATGATATAGTGGCAATCGAGTGTTCCTTCCCCACCCCATCTTCTGTGTCACTGTTTCAATACTAAACACAAATACCGTCTCACATTTCAGTTGCTTTGAGAAATTATTTTCTAGATCTATGAAGTGAAATTTATTCTCTGAATATCATTACGGAACACTGACGAATCTGAAGTACGTATATCTAAGCTTCATGACTATTTGCCTTCTCTTGAAACTTTCAAAACAAAGGTTTGTGCCATATAATGAAATGAGCCATTTTCCTGTAATAAAGCATGAAAACAGTAGCTCAAAAATCATAAGCAAAAAATTACTACTGAGGTGACATTTTTCACACCTGCTTAGAGATTTAGGCACTTAAGACACTTAAAATTAGGACTGAGCTATCTTCAGCCTTTTGTGAATGATCTTAGTCTGGGAAATTAAACTGGAAATGTGAAGCTTACAGTGACCATCTTCATTTAGGAAATGGATTACATTTCACTGGGAAGCTTTACATTTTCTTATAGGCATTTCTTTTATTAATCCTCTATGATCAAACCAGTACTTTGTCCTCAAGTTAATATCATTAAACACCTGTGGCAAAATTGAAAGCAACCTTATTTCAAAGGACTCACAAATATACTTCTAGCTAGCTGCGTCAAAACACAGGGTTTTCATTTAAGAAAGGAAAATGGTGAGGGAAGACGAGGATGATGTGGGATCCATTTTCTAAATTCACATTTCTAAGTTTCCACTGTCCCATGGAAAACAAAAGAAGGAATAGCTTTTGCTTTTAGATGTCTTACATTCAAATATTACAGTGATGCCAATCTACACCACATAAAACAACAAGAAGATGATCTTTATGTGGCTACAATATTAAAAAGGGAAGAAGGCCACTTTCACACTTTTTCAAAGAAGTGCAACCATTTAAAGTCAGTCAACAGCATGAAGCAAATTTAAACCTGTTTATCATCCTGGAAAGGGTGAACTGTGCTTCACAGTTTGGACACAAAGAAACCAACCTATCAAACAGCAAAATCAATAGAAAAGTTATACAGGCCTGTGTTAAACGTAGACAAGTCAATACCCTGCGGACCCATCAACAACTGAAGTTTGTGTTACCTCACTTCTGATGGAGAATTCTCAGGCCAACAAATCAGCACAGCACTAGGAGCGGCACTTGTAACTATACAACAAACAGATCTGACGCTCTTTTCCTTGGAATCCACGTCCTGCCGTCAGCCTTGTGCTTGACTTTTCTTCTACTAACGCTTAATCTACATAGAGACACTCAAAACCCAACCACTCTAACTGCAGTAAAGGAAAAACTTAAAGAACAATAGTAGCTTTCACAAATTCCTTATTCTGGTACTGACAATGACTTAAAGAAAAAAAAAAAAAGAAAAAGACGCAAGCTTCATTTTTCTTTCTTTTTTTTGGGGTGTGTGAGTGTGTATTTCCATTAGCCAGTCCTTGCTCATGAGATACTAAGCGCTGGTGTGGACAAAGACACAGCCAAGCTAGGGATGAGTCCCTCTCCTGTCTCAACTGGAAACCAGCTGACAACCTGAGCTAAGCAATCTGGGAATTACACTCACAAATCATATTAACAGCAGGATTTCTGCACGCAACTCCCTGCTCTGAAATACCCGTCATATGCTTTTGTTCCCTCATACATCTCCTTTAAGAGTCCCAGAAGTTCTTTTCTGAGTGAATCATATACTAAATATTTCACAAAACACGGACCTTTTCCTTACTCCCAGTGGTTTTCAATCATCTACTTTACTGCCAACATTTGGTCGACAGTACCATGTCCTTCTATGAACTCTGTCTCTGTCCTTGTATCCTGTTTATGAGCACTGTGGCAAACACTCAGCAATCAGACCGTCCCCAAACCCTTTTATGTCTCGCCCTTCAGTGAATGGGACTAGTGCTGCTGGCCTCTAGACCCAAGGAGCAGTCCTCTCCCAACTTGAGTGCCACATTTCATATCCCATCGCTTCTTGATTCTGTAGTAGCAGGATTTGTTTTTTCTGTTTTCATGGTCTGCAGTTTCAGCATCAATCTCAAAGTCCCAAAGCTGCCTCAAAACAAAAACTTGCACTTTCTCTCTCACAAACACATCCTACACAATTTAATTGCAGCAGCTGTCAGGACAAAGGATAAGGGAGCAAAAAGGCTACACGCAGAACACCGGAGTGAGCACAGGTATAGAAATACTAACAACCTCAGTAGCAACTTCTCATACACGTGAAAATCTAAGACTAACTAGATCCCTTGTGCAGAGGTGACTACAATTACAGGAGTTTAAAAAAAAAAAAAGCCAACAAATCATAAATGAACTTTTTAGAGCTGACTAATTGCACGTAGAAGCTCACTATGATACCTGTATTGAATTACCCTCCTTCCAGTCGTATAGAGCCGTGATTTGGGAAGCATTTGTTACAAAACATTGCATCACATTTAATTATCAAAATAATCCCTTTTTTTCCTAATGTCAAGACCTCTCAAATTTAGCACCACTGTTCTAGGATTTCTGTCTTAATATAGAGGAAAACGGAAAAGCCATACAGTCCAAAAAAATGTTTTACATTATTTAGTGTCTTTCCTCCAACAAGTATCCAAAATGTGCATACCTACAGAACATCAGTTCTACTACAGAAGTTGTCAAAATTAATTCAGTTGAATTGTCTTTTAAGTAAAATATTTGAATGAAACCCATGTCATATATGTGAGGAGTACGCAGAGTAATTAACCTACATAAACCAGGTTTTCGGGATCTCAGGTTTTCAAGATGTCTTCTGAAATATGGCATGCTGAGTCACTAAACCAGAGTATATACATTTGCTGTGTTTTTAAAGATGCTCCTCTTTTCCAAATATGTATTTTGGAAAAAAACACCAAACAGCCCAAAACCATACTACTAAACAATCTTCAATTTATTTTTGCATTCCTATCGTTTTAAGAAAAAAACAACCGACTGGTTATTTTTAAAGTGACATTTGCTCTCTGATTGATAAAATCCAAAAATTACTGCCCAAGGATCATTTTTATGATTAAGCCCAGTTCCAAAATCAGTGCCTTATGAAGACTATACTGACACAGTGTCAAACAGCATGAAAGGCATAAAGATAGTTAACTGTATTTTGCTTTTAGTTGAAAACACTTGGTAGGACTAACTCCTACAGAAGCCTTTTCCCAGTGCAATATATTATGTAGTTCAAAGGAGGGAGAGAAATTTTTAGCTAAATTTAAAGGGCAATATCGTGAGTATGACTGTTGTGTCTTCGCCAGAGAAAAACCATACCTGCTCTGCAGTTCAGTCATGGATAAGGGCGCTTTACGCGAAGATTCCCTTGTCTTAGTCAAGTCCCCTTCTGATGAGTTACTCTCATCCTAAAAAAACAGAAATCAAATTCTCATTACCTTGGTTTCTGATTACAATGATCTCATTTCAAAAATACTTTCCTTCCATTTAGTAGAAGACTATTAAAGTGCTTACATTTCTTGGGGGAGAAAGGGACAAAGTGTAATGAGCCAAAAGCCATTTATGAACACTTTTAATTAAATTCAGTACAACTCAGCTAATAATTTTCAGGTAATAAACTGGAAAGAATTTCTTGACAGTGTAGATCTAAAGAACTAGGCAGACAGCACAAGCTTCACTAATCCCCAACAAACATGCTGGTTAAATGCTATGAAACCTACTGCTCACTGCCTTACTTTTGTTTCTTGCAGAAGAAGGGAAAAAGAACCTAAAACTTATTATTCATTAGCTTTTATAATGAGCCGTTGTTACCTGTTTAAGGCATCTTAACCAGACAGAAGCATTCTACACATCTGAACACTTTGATTCCATATACAGTGCTGAGAACATGCTTACCCAACTTTAAAACATATCTATGACACACTTAATGACCTTTCAGTGGTATTCTTAGCAGTCGCTAGAAAGCAGTCGTACCTTCCAAATGCTATCTAAACGTTAATTAATCCATATTAGTCCTCTTAGGTAAGTAAGAAACAAAACACCTCATGTGAAGGGAGCCAGATGCTCACCTGAGACAGGATGGTAGAAATTCCACCACACACTACCACGTTCGCTCTACTCTGAAGAGCAAAGACACTACTTAAGTGGTGATCTTAAGTGAGGCTTTTAGCAGAAGTCAATTGCTGTAAGGATTAGTAAACAAAATCATCTTTCATGCTATAGAAGGAACAACTGGAAAAAAAGTCTGTGCAGTAAAAATAATCACGCTTGCTGGTAACACAAATCTGGGAGAAAAGGCAGTAAATATAGTGGTAGATGGCAATAAGATGCAGAGCAAGCTGAACGGTAGGCGTATGGATGAGGAAAAACGTAACACAATTTATTGTGGTGAAATACAAGGTAATAAGTGTGTTTGTAAACAGGAAAACGCTCTTCCTGCAGCAGTCACAGACTACAAAGCACTGAAAAGGAAATGGGGTACAGTGGTAAATAAAATTCTGCAGCATTTGCCAGAGGCAAATTATGTTCTGGAAAGCAAAAAAAGATGGAAACGTTATGACGCTGTCAGAATGTCACAGCAGAAAGCTACAGTGGACACCCCAAGGAATCTGCAGCAGAGCTCCAGTCACGCTATTTTTACAGAGCACTATGGAAACGAAATTTTGGAAACACAGCTGGATGCTTCTGGGAACAGTTATTTAGCATTAGTCTCTTTGGAAGGAAACAGAATAAGAGATACTTTTTAACCTTTCAAAGTTTGGAAGGGGAGCCAGACTGGAGCCAAAATCTGCTCACCACATTGCCAGTGCACTTGCTTTACTATTCCCTCACTGTCAAGATGACTCATTTACCTTGTCCATCCACAGCACAACAATGCAGCCTAGATTTTGGGCCATCTGGGGAAGCACAACCAATCCTGGTGTATGTTACAGGACTCACTGCAAGCAGACTTGATTTATTTATTTTTTTTTTTTAAGCAGGTCAGCTGCTGTTAGCACAGCTTTCACAAGTTACCTGTACACAATTACCAAACACCGTGAGACTACTCTGTAACATCCTCCCATTTCTTTTGCTCGGTGGAAGAAAATCAAGTGAGAAAAACGGTCCTTTTCCAGCATTGTTCTGACCAGGCTGGTAGTTCAGGACTCAAAATATCTTACCCAATATCCTGATATCTGAATTTTTTAGGGCAGAAACACGAGGTTTTCCAGCAGAAGAGGAAACAGAAAAGCATCATCTCTGATTATTAATCCCTGTGAGTATTCAGCAAGCGTTTGATACTGGAAGTGACAAGGTGTGCTAACAGAAAGGACCACGCTTCAAGAATCTAACACTGTGCTTGCAAATTTTTGCTCATTTGCGCAATATTGCAGTAACAAGTGAATATCAGCATATGTGTAAGTCATTCTAGAGCAGAATGTTTTAAACTATATAAGTAAAATAAGTAAATAGGAAGAAAATGATTGAATTCTCGTTTACCCATTACTACATTTAATAGTCTTTATGACTGTATGGAGAAACCATGTAACCAGCCATCCAGCTGTCCTAACAAACTAGTAAAACTTTTATCATAAAGTCATGGTCTGCCGTTCGAGGAAAGTAGTCAAGGACCACTGGAGATAGTTCAGGCTGTGCAAACTTTCATTACATGTAGGTGCTGGACCGCCATGAAATTCAATTTGTTATCTGAAGTTCACTGAAACATCAGAGAAGTATTTGGCATGATTTGTGCCTATTTTGGAGGGGCTGAAAGACAGAAAAATGTGATGGGCATCTTCTATTTGAGAGGCAGCAGCTCACAAGATCATAAAGTTCATATACAAACTCAGGGAGATACAGCATGAACTAGATCAAACAGTCTTAGCATGCATGAGAAAAGGTTTTTCAGACTTTAAAACAAAAAGCACAACTAAGCGAAAATGAAGATTGAACAGAAATGAGAAAATCAGATTAAGAGAGCATGCCCAGAACTGCTAAATTTGGGGAAATAAATAAATAAATAAATAAATCGAGACTTCAGAGCTAAGACAGACGTTCTTCAGTACATCTTGCAGCAGTGGACTGAGACAACAACCTTCACTTCTGCCCCAGCCCTCTGCCATGGGTTAACTGTAGTTGGTGGAGTCACCGCATCCCAGCCAGCACAGCTCCCGTGCCGGCGTACTAGTGTTACGCCTGCTGTCTCTGCGCTGCAGTGTGAGGCGGGGAGCCCAGGGCTCTCACACGCTTTATCACGCTTCCCACTGATACAGTAAACTGTGTCAGAGGGGAAAGGTGGACAGTTGGGGGACAACAGTAGATTAAACTTGCAGCAACGTTCTAAAGCAGATTTCTGTCAACACTTCTTTTTCTAAGAGGAGAAACTGAAGCAAAAAAGATGGGGTTTTTTTCCACTTTGAGAGACCCACGTCTCTTCTAACTGATCAATGAGATTTGTGTGCTAGATTGTCAGACAAAAATAATTCCATCAGAGCTCCTAATCTTAATCTTACCTACCTCTCACCCTTACATCCTTTTACCTTACCTTTCTTTTACCTCACCTCACACTTAAGACCCTAAGTTCTTTACAGATGAACAAGCTTGTTATTCAGTTTGTAAGATGCTCTGGCCAGGGAGATCCTGTGCCACAACTGGGTTTCTCAAAATCACTATAGCAAAAATTTTTATCTGCTGTCTAAAACCACACTTCAAAATTCCATCAGACTCAAGGACAAAATCCTCTTATCCTGGGCATAGTTTCATTAGATAAAGAGCTCTGTTCATTGAAAGCCAGGTAATTAAGGGAAAAAAAGCATAGATCTGAAGAATAATATTAGCTCTACAAACAGCTGGACACAAGCAGCTGCTGATGTGCAGGTGCACAACATGTTAAGTCTTGATGTTCTACAGATCTGTAACATATTCTTTGCTTAAATTGGAAGTGAAGAACCATATATAAAAAAAAATCCCGTAATTGTCCTCAATATCCCATGAGAGGGTTACCTACACCCACTGTCCATAAAGGCTACACATAAGGAGGCTACGAAAATCAGTGTTAAACATTTCAGCTTATATGCTGAATTCATATTTCTACAATCAAGGCTGCCTCAACAGACAACATTATAATAAACCCAAGACTGTAGGCAAAGTTCTCTTCCTCAGCCATCTTGGAGAAAACAAAGGGTTAGTCTGCAGTCAAACTTACAAATACCAGGCGCTGTCTAGCACTGTGTGTCCTTAAAATATTTTTCACTCTTTTATGGATCTCATCTCCATTTGCTGGTGAAGGCCAACCAGAGCTAAATCTGCAGGAGGAAAAGGAAAAACAAACAGAAGAAATATTTTCTTGTTGAAAAGCTAAAACATTCTTTTGACTCAGATTATTATTTTTTTTTTTTAAATTATGAAGCATGCATTACTTCTTCTATTTGAAACATACACAATGTTTAGATTTGATTCTTCTTCTCCTCTGGGGTACAAGTAAAGAAACATTTCAAAGCAATGCATAACCGACATGCATCCACAATACCAACATTAGATGTGAAACATAGAAAATGTTGATGATTTTGCAACTTGAGTAATATTTCCGTAATGTTTGTATTGTCCCTACAGAATAGAAAAGCTATACAGTTATTTTATTCCCAGTGATCAGGTTTCACTTTTCTCTTTTTAAAGGAAGTATTACACACATGAAATTCTTTTCACTGGAATAAATCAACAGGAAGATAACCCCAATGCGTTCAATTTGGAAAGCCCATGGACTTAAAAACCTGCAAATTCACAATCTTTATTTAACAAGATAGAAAAGCATTTTAAGTTGGTTTTTTACATTAAAAAACATGTAGCTTGCTTGATATGAGTAACTTAAAACCAACAGCTACTTTTGGATTTTACCCTTTTACATTTTGCAGCACATTTGTTTCCACTTTACTAAAAAAAACAAAGAAAAACAAAAAACCAAACCTCATCCTTCTCAGTACATTCAGAAGCTGGCAGAAATTTCATATCAGTAGTTATTCTCAGACCGTTAAAGGCGCCAACTAAGATTTTAGGAATAGGATCATTTACACACCAACCTCCACGTTCACATTAGTACACTCAAAAATTTATTACTTATTAAAAAAAAAAAGAAAAAAGAAAAAAGAGAGATCAATATAAAGAAAGAATTATTGGGGAAAAATTGTGAAATGTTGACTTACACAATCTCATCACAGTGCATTGAAACGGCGCACCATATCAAGATTGTGCATCTTCATTTCAATGTCTCCTAACCTCTGAGAACCTGACTTTGCACTGAGAAAATAAAAACTCATGATTTGGTATCACGCTAGTATGAATATGGCGTCACCAGGCAAGCAGGAAGCTATAGCGCTGCAATTTGAGCTGATGGAACACCAGCCCGCAGCAGAACTGGGCTGTTACACTCTGGGTGCATCAGGAGCACAAGAAACAGTGACGTGCTTTGATAGTCACTGATAGATAGATGCGGCACACCAATAGAATTCGATGCAGTGGAGAAACATCGTGACTTTGAACTCTGAGATTCTCCACTGGGGTCTGGATGGGTTTGTGGGACTGAGGCTGCAAGCCCTTCTGCCCTCTTCTCTCCAATTTATCACATTCCCTGCATTGTCCAGTCTCTGAAATCCCCAATCTGATCACGCCTGGCTTAGTTTATCTTCAGCAAACTTTGAAAAACTTCAACATCGCTAAAGAACTGTACAGCTCCTTCCAAAAAGAACAAACCATGTACACGTAGAAAGCTTCAGTCCAAAACAAGTAACTTGGCAATGCTAAAATTAATGGAAGCAGGATCCTGAAAATAGGAAGTGCCAGGCTGCCTTGAAGGTTACAGACAGGGCTGGGAGCACTTTGCAGTCTTTCGGATCATTCCTTCTATTAGTAGAGAGAAAGAAATATAAGTAGAAAGTGACCAGTTCTCTGCTGTTGAGTAACTTTCTTCCATTTTCTTGTATCTAATCAACTTATTTGGACTCACTTCTTATTGCTTACCTTTCCAAAATCTCTCTCTCTGTTCTAAAGAGCCCCAATATTGTCAAGCTATTTATGAGTTTCCTTAAATCAAACTCTATATTTCTGAATGCTTCTATTTTTCTTCAAGAAAGGGTGCCAAGAAATGACACAATAGTGGAAGGATGTATCATATAATCTGTAGGTGGATGTATTTGCCGTATTTCTAATGACATTTAACATTGTTTATCTTTGGATCATTACAGGCAAGAATTTTCACAAAGCTGGCTACAACATTGGTATTAGCATCCTGAACATTTAGAATTAATATCAAACCCAGCAGCACGTATGGCAAATCGATACTGTTCAATTCTTTTGCATACTAGAATCTACTGATCTGTGGCACTAAAAGATCTCACATAACTTTTCCTAAAAGAAAGCAACATGGTGTGTGAATTTTAGTAGGGGAGGAAAGCATTGCCTTTAAAGAAATAGAAGTCTGAGTCCCTTAAGCAGGCAGGAACATTAATTTCCCTAACACAGTCAAACCCAATTTGACGTACGGCATTGCAATGCATGCGCTCTGTCACTAGTGGTGTTTTGAAAAACCTTTTTCTTTTCTTTTTAAAGAGAGAGATAAAGGAAAGGGGCTGGAGTGGTACTATCATCTTATGACCTCCCATTAGCATTTAAAAACATTTTCCAATATTAAAAAACCTCCAAAAATGCACGTTTAAAAATCTGCATCCTAGATGCAGTGAGTCATTTCCCATTTGACAAATAAAAGATAGCCCCGTGAAGTCACGGCATTTTCTCTTATTTATACAGCAGCTGCTCTTCTTTCAACATCCAGGTTGCTGGCACTGAGAAGAGAAGTTGGAATAGATTGCCTTTGGGAAATAAATTTTATGAAATTCGTATGTAAGACTTCAGATCATTGTTATTAATCTTAAATTTACAAATATCCTTGGAGATAAATGTATTTACTTTTGGAAAAAAGAAAACCCAGCTTGCTATTGTATTCGTTTAGAAAATACATGGCTATGTCTGCAAGAAGAGGAAGATTTAAGTACTTAATTCAAGAACTATTAGATTTATTTCTTCAGGTGATTTTACTGATCAATCCACTAGTGTGCGCTGTGGTATAAGAAATGTTACTCATTCACAGATACCCCAAACTTAATTTACAACCAAAAAAAAAAAAAAAGGAAAATAAAGAAGAAAAAACCATGAAAGCCTTAGGTGTGATTAAAACCAGTATCAGCTTCTTTTTAATTAGTTTTTCAAGTATTTTTATTGTCTAATTTTAGTAATAACTATAAAGTCTAATGCACATTTAAAGTCATAATGTTAATATTTACACCATCCAAAACTCAAACTAAAATAAAATCAGGCCTGAAATGTAACAACCATAATCTGAAGTGAAACCTTTTTATGATACTCTAACTCTCCTATTGGAAATATTTTATAAAACAGGCTTTAGAGCACAACTTCTTAAAGTATAAATAAAGGGATTCCATTTGCCCAAAATCACCAATAACAAGTTTTTTAAATGACTAGCTACTTATTTATGTGATTAAGGTGTCACTATCATATTGCAATGTTGAAAGGAAAGTCATTTCATTTCAATGACTGTTTGTCCTGATAAACGAAATAAACTTCTACAGCTGTATTCTTTGTCATACTTTCAATTTTCCCTGGGACTTGCAAACATTCTGCAGCTACATCAGTTTAAATTGTTTATTGATTCCAATAGATTGTATAAACACTTTGGAAATATAGCTCAGTGACCTAGAAAAAGCCAGATCAATCAGAGAACTTCTCAAGATTAATTTCAAAGATGTTGTGTCGAGTACGATCAAGGAAACAGAACCATTTTCCCTTGTAATGTGACTAAAGGCATTTATTTTCTTTTATGAGATAAGGATTTTTTTTTAAGGTCATACAGACAACATCTACCTTGATAAGAAAAAAAGAGCCTGAAGATTGTGCTAAATTTTAAAGTTATTTTTATGTATAATTTTATCCATTAGGATGAAATATGCCATTAGAAATACAAACAGGATACATCCACCCAGGTACTCTAGTCAAACAGCAGCTTGCGAACTTGAGAGTTGTAATAAATAGGAATTTTCAAATGTCAGACAATTCAATCATCCACTTGCACACCGCAAAAATGTTAATATCACATTTCAGCAGGAGATACTAATACATTTCGTATCAGTAGAATTAATGCAAAAGCCTACTGCAGAATATTTGCCATGCCTACGGTGACCCCTTCCCCCACCATCGCACCTCCTCGCCTTGCAAACAACTCGGTGCATGTGGCCTCCATGAAGAATTCATCAGCTTCAAAGACACAGACTTCATGCTGAGCAAAACCACATACAAGGACAAACTATCAGAGGACAGAAATCAATGAAGTACTGTAGTACCAGATTCACAATTGGAGAGAACGCTACTGTAATTGGGGAGAAGAGGGAGAAAGGACTCTTAAAGCTAAGTATAACCTGAAAAACCACAATCTGCAAGAACTTATACACGGAACAAGAGAGATTCTCAAGAAAACCAAACATATTTAATTCTGAAATAGAAAAAAAACCTCACAGATTTTATATCCAAGTAGGCATTTATGCAGCATTCACAGTAAGTGGAGAAGTTGCTTTATTCTCATTTAAGAGGACATGAAGTGGTAATTGAGTACAACGAACTTGGTTCTCAGTGTATACTGGTCTGTATGGAGGCACAATAGAAAGGCTGGGCTACACTTAAGAGTTTTACTGATCTACTTAGTAAAGGATGCAATTTTGTTTTGCGTTTTCTTAAAATAACTGATGGCAATGAACCTTAGTGTAGATGCAGCTATTCCAGTGCAAAAGTGTTTTAGAAACTATATTGGTACATACCAGTTCCTGAACTGTAACGAACACATACCAACATACAAATACTGTAAGAAGGTAAGGATTTTAAGTGGAGGAAGTATGCCGCTTTCAAAATGCCAGGATACTACTACGAAGCAGAAACAATTACACACAGACAAAGCCTCAAATCAAAGCACAGCAGCCTATATATTTGGAAGCAGAAGCTGACAGCTTAGCTGTGTACCCATTTGGTCTCCCTCTTCTGTAAGAAGTTTTAAAAAAGAAAAAATTTCTCACCCTTTCTGAATAGTTTCTCTTAACTTTTAAAAGCCCTGTTTACAGTTAGGCCTTGAAGCACTAGAGATACGTTCAGTGCTGAGTTTTTAAATTAGTAAATACTTTCTTTTCCCTCCTAAGCTTCATATCTAGTCCTTAAAACTGGGGCAAGACAAATCATCCTCATGTAAAAAGTGAATCCCAAGTGACAGACACTTAGGAGATCTCAAGGGAGGCCAATATTCTAGGCTGAGCAGTTGCCCCAAAAAGGTTCAAGTCATTCTGGTACTAAAACATTAGTATGTCATAAATGGGCTGCACCTCCTTATCCTATTTGGAAGCTTTTCCATTACCTTTTATCTTCTCTGAATTTATTCATTTATATAAACCAGCTTTGACGGCAATCAATTTCAAATTTGCCTACCGCTGCAGCAAAATCAACCAATGAAGATGACAAATAGTAGAGATGTTGGTCAAAAATATGAAACAACGCTTAGGTACTGCTCAGTTTTGCAGAATATAGTATGAAATAACTGATCGTCAAGTGCTGATTTACAGAGGTTAACTTAAAGAATGAAAAATAAGGAAACTTCCCCAAAAGATTGAAGAGCAACCTTACTACCAAACTAAATTCCGAAAAATCAGAAGTAAAGACTTTTAAATAACTCCAAAGAGACAGGAGACCTAGTTGCCGCCTCTCCCTAGAGCAAGCTTTTTTTCTAAAATGTCTGCTAAATTTTTCAGTGTTCCACTTTGTAGCCAAAAGTTCTCAGAACTTAAACACTCTCACAGAAGTAAATCCTGTCTTAGGATGCGCGACACTCTCTAAAATATTATGTGAACTACCTGTGGTCTGGATTTTGCTATGCAACAAAATTAGTACCCAAGATCCTGGGCTGACGATTCAACATTACTGAAGCCAAAGTTTCTGGTAACTGGAATTTTCAAGGATTTCACGGAGGATTTAGTCTTTCATTAGCATCTAACTATTAGTATCTGTCATTATACCTATCATCAGTAATAGCTAACTTCACACTGGTATTCCCCTAGTACTTGGAAAAAGATAACATAAAAAGACAGTAGTAAAACAATAGAGGAATATTACAGAAGGGCATCTGATCCATACGGTTAACCCTCTGTCTTACTTCAAACAGAACTTAGATTTTTGTTAAATTTTATAGTAGGTAAGATCACATATCAGCAGTATAACCAGGAGAACATAAAAAAAAAGATATCGAGCTGGACTTCACTCTGGAAATGATTATTTTTCAGATCAATGATTAAAAAAAAAAAAAAAAAAAAAAAGGCAAAAGCCTGCCATGTCCAGAGTAGGAAAAAGAATCCTTTGATCCCAAATGCATGAGAAGTAGCTTTGCCTTTCAACATAACAGAAATGGTCAAACACTCCTATGATTGCTGCGGTCTCTTGAGAAAACAATTTTTCTTGTGCCAGCAGATAGCTCCATTCAGAGGACTTCTGTCATAACCTCACAGAATCCACATCACCGTTCCCCCTGTTCTTTACAAAAGGTACTTTGCTGCAAGGAAGTACCTTGGCTACTTTACCTTTCAAGTCCACGAGAAAAATGCCATCTTCTACGTGTGCATGAGGCTGTACGCGCACTACGAAAGCAAGGACTGGACCTGAATTTTGCTTTCCTGCAGCAGCATTAAGAGAATATAGTGCTAATGCTCTTTCAGAAAGCATACAGGATACTTATCTATGTACAAAAGGATGCTTATCTATGCACAGCCAACCAGTCTGTGGGGGCAACTCAACTGCGTTGACTGAAGCTGGACACACATCGTGGGCAGGAACTGAAGAGTATGCATGTACCATTGCTCCGCACAGGAGCTACAATCAAAATGAGAAGCAAAGCTGTACAGCCACATCGCTCTGCTTAGTGTCACTTTGCAACACTAGCAAATGCTTTCCTTGGGTGACCTAAATAATGAAAAATGTAAAAATAAAAGTGCGAAAAATAAATATTCAAAACTTGACTGACTTGTTCAGCAGTAAATCTATTTACAGTTCTGCTTCTGGCTCAAACCCAGTGGAAAAGGGGAGAGGATTGATTTGTGGTCTCTCTAGCAGACTTACAGAAACGGACTGGAAACTGATAGAAAAAAGGGCTCAGAGGACCTTATGCAAGACCCCAATTTCTTTATCACTGAAAAGTACTGCAGTGGCTTAACAACTACTCAGCGGTGCTTCGGGAAGTACTCCCAAGAAGGCAGACATTCACTTCACACTACTTTTTTTAAAAAAAGGGGAAAAAGGGAACTAAAGGTTAAGGTGGGGAGTCAAGTTTCATATTGACTGTGGGTTGACGAGCATTAAAAAAAATAGCTTGGATATGCTAAGGTCTTTGCCTTTGTAATTCAAAAAAAAAAAAAAGAGAAAATAAAAAAATACTGGGAGATAAGACACTGTATTCTTGCAAATACACTAACACTGGAATACTTTCAGTAGTACTAATTTTCTCTGTATTTCTGTGATCTGAACAGCAGCATCTGCATGCATTTCCAACCACTGACCTCTGATCCATGTTTGTCATTCCAACTGTAGCTCTCAGTACACAGTCAGCTAAAGCCATTGTTATCTCAGCAGCATAAAAGAGAGATCAATTTTTTGTAGACTACACCCTTTACCTTCTCATTTTGAATTTTTTCTGATGACAAAAGTAAATACTTATATCTTTAACATAAAGAAATGTTACATCTCTAAAGAGCTGAGAAAATTTGTTATAATAATAAGAAAAAACATAATTTCACAAGATCACAAATCTCTTCTGGAGAGGGGCTCATAAAAAGAAAAAGCAAGAATATTCAGATCATTTCAAGATTAACTGACAGATGACTAAATTACTATGCATGTAACAACATACAAGACTTTCCCGCCATCAATATAAGGGACCCTGCCAGCTTTAACTACAATCCATTTTAAAATTTAACACTACCCCCAAGGGAGTCCAATTGAAAAAAGACGGATAAAAAAGTCACCGTTACAATATCTCTTCCCCAGACATGGGTAACTAATGCACAAACAATGTCAGTAGAGAGTGGGGAGGTAGACAAGGTGACAAAGAAACCTCCTCCAAACCCCAGACACATCCTAATCCCTGTGTAACAGTTTGTAAGAAACACTATTACACAGAACAACAAACAAGCAAGTTTTCAAGCGGAGGAAAATGTTAAAACACCAACTTGATCTTTATAAGTATTAAAAATTCAATCCCCACCTGCCATCTGTCATTTTTCTTTTTAAAGAAAAAAACTGAGACAATTTTTCTATTTAAAACAAAGAAGCAGCATTAAGCTGTGCGTAGGTTATGAAATGCACCCTGCGAGCATTGACTAACTGAGGTACCAATGGTGCCAAGGATGGAACAGCCTGGAAGGAGCGTGAACTAGCCACCAAAGTATATCTCCAAGTAGGGCTTCAGTAAACACTTCAGCACGTAGGACAGGACATCAATTTGATCTTCAGCTGCTCCCAATTATTTTATGTATTTGCTTATTCAGGCCCAGCTTTGTATATAATTTTTCTACTCGCAGAAAGCTGTCTAGTAACTGAATGTACAGTAGAAGCATTGTGCATCAAGTACAAAATATTAACCCTGGGATTGAAATCCACTGAACTATGGGACGTTAGAAACTCTCTCCACCCCAACGCCACTGGGGTCAGTGGAGACTACTAAAAAACCTAATTTAAACACAGCAATTAACATCCACACAATTGCTGCAGAGGCCCACACTTCAACGCAAACAACACAACATCTTAGGATGTCAATATAGCAGAAAGATTGGAAAATCATACACCGACTAGATTAAAGCTAGCCCAAGGATGTTATGCATGCTAGTCACACATCTGACTACAGAATACAAGTATGTGCTTACAAACACTACGCTGAACGGCAGTCAGAAGGAAAAAAGGTTTCCAAGTACCTCCCATAAAGCCTACTTGACATGTATCTATCTTTACATTCCTGAGATTCAAATTGCTTCTGAAACCATGATTATTTATTTATCTAAGTATTCTTTGTTTTAAACGGACACTGGCAGACTGAAATCCTGGGCTTCGTTGTTTCAGGGAAGGTTAGTAACAGAGTTGTCAAAGATCATTTTCATTGCCATGTTATTAGGATTCTATTCATTAAGCAGAGCGGTGATAGCAAACACAGCACCTGAGGAAAAGCCAAATGACAACATAGTTGTTGGGGAAAGATTTTTCAGTCTCTTCAGCCTGCACACCTCCAAACATGCAAATTATAGTCATGCAAGTACTGTTAATTATTCCGGAATTATTAATTATTCCAGAATTTCACAAACAAAGCCAAGTCATTCTTTACCTTTCCCTTAGAGAAGATCGATTTAGCACAGAACTTAGAGAACGCTTCTGAAATGTTGGAGGTGCTGAATGTTCTAAAAAACCAGCAGAATGAGACTGTTTGTTGGGTGAATATGAGATCCCATCCTCACTGCAAATGCCTTTCCCATGAGTAGATTTTGCCTGTAAAAAAAAAACACCAAACCTTGCTAAAATTTATTATGACTATCAAGATGTACAGTCTTCATATTTTTATTTTTCAAACCAAAAGGTTAAATATTGCACATACATGCAGGAATATCTGCCTGCTGGGGAAAGAACAAGGACGCTCATTTCTTAGAAAGAGCCCTGGTCTAAATTAAATCAACACGTGTCAGAGGACTCTGTTGATATCTAACACACCATCTTATGGCAAAGTCTAGTGTAACAGCTCTTTTATCACCTTTTCTGACTGCACAATTTAAAGACTTACCCCTCCCAGCAATCTCACAGATTCAGAATGATGCCTGAGACACAACACAACAACACAAACCTCAGACCTCTCCTCAGCTTGGGACCCCTTGTTCTTAAGATATTTTTTTTCCTCATGATTTGCTATTTCTGAAGGGAAAACTCAGGCCCATCTACTCATCTTCTATTCACTCTTCGCCATACTAGTTACTCCTTTCGTAGTTCCTCTTAATCTGAAACATATCACTAAAATGTCTCTATGGGTTACCCCATTTTACCTGGAATGTGGACTTTTACAAGAGTTTTTTCGCAAAGCTGAGTCAAACCCCCCCCCAACAAAAACAGACCACCAATAATCAGGTTATTCATTAGCTCTTTCCAGGCTGCAGGGCCTTTTTTCCTCAGCTTTGGGAAACAGCTCCTCTTAAACAAAGCTATATTACGTTTCTGGCAAGAAAAAAATACATTCTCTTCAGCCCTGATTTGGTGAGAATCACAAGTAATTAGAGGCCTTAAGAACATGATGAATTAACCTGTAGCTCAGCTATCTCCATTCCCCAAACAATGTCTGCTCCTAAAATCTACTTTCCCATTGGGGGACAGAGGGATGGGGGGGACAACACAACCTTAAAATAGCCATCATTTAAAAAAAACAAAAACAAAAACAAACCCAAAACAAACCCCAATGACATATTTAGCATTTTTAGTAGAAATTCTCTGTTTTCCTTACCGTTTCTCATCTACTGCCATGGAACAATCCTGAAGTGGCACAATATACTAGACTCGCGTGGTATGCAAAACTGCCATCCTTGGTAATAAAGTTTAGAATCTAACAAACAAAAGTGTGCTTAACATATATCAAGGTTTACCCTTTTAATTCCCCTTCTATCCTCTTTCCTATTATCATCAGTTTTCTCTGCCATTAGGAAATCTAAGTGGGCATACATAATTAACTACCTAAACCCACAATTTCTGCACTACTTCAGGAAGACAGGCAAAAACAATTAAATGAGGATGAAAAGAATAAAAAACATCAAAAAAAGGGAACCCTGACATTAATCTTCAGATCCACAAAGCACCTAAAATCTGAAAAAGCAAGGATGTGAAAACACTGAACGGTGGCTTGCCAGTTGTACCAGTGCTACCTTTACATACCATCGCAGAATGAACTGTGCTCTCAGAATGAGTTGGACGGCAAACGCAAACTGCCTTTAAAGGCTCTTTTACAGCCTTGTCACAAGCCTTAACGCCAAGGAGAAGCAATTTCTGTACCTACAGGCATGAATACCTTATAGAGTGTTAAGTTTCACATTTCTATTTGTAAATAATCTGTCAGCAGGCCTAAAGCAGGTTAGATCAGATTTAAAATATCTCTTTCCTTGCTTTTGATACTACAGTAGATAGTTTCAAAAATACCTATGCAGGACAATCCTTCTCACTCAGAGCTTCCCAAAAAACAATTTGTAAACAACAGCACTTTAAAGTACTCACTTTGTCTTTCTTGGGTCTGTAGCTGCCGAGAAGAGAAGGATCTGGAGAAAGAAAAAAGGTGCATCCCAGAAGAAATTCAAAAGAAAAATCCAAATGTTCTAAATTTTATGTAATCTTTTACATAATAGATTTCTGCTCCTCCCAAACAGTACTAAAGCAATTTGTTATTATTATACATGGTGAAATTCTAAATAGTCTGCTCAGAATATTTCAGGAAATCACTTTCTTTAGCTGAAAACAATGACTTCACATTTAATACAATGTTTACAACAACGAACCGGTGTACGCACTGTCTCCTGCATAGATGGAAGTGGCACATTTTTTTAAGCTATTAATTGCCTAAATCAATACAAAATCAAGATCTACCATTCACAAAAATTTTCACGTACATTACACTACCTTACTAACCTTTTCTGAACAAGCTTCCCTATGATCACCTCTCCCTCCTTTTATCACCTCTTCATTCCTTCCTTCACCACTAACCCACAAACATAAGTACGAAGCCCATGGAAACATACATGGGGAGACTCCTAGGTCCATACCAGGTTAGGATGTTTCATCAATGTCAATACGCACACCATCCCTGAGGGACTGACATTAAATTATGTCTGGCGTCTTGATCTGTTACATCAGTTTGTACTGAACAACCCCCACACTGTGACCCAAGGCCAAAGAGGTACTTCTATGCTGTACAGCAATGTAAAAGACACTCCTCCATAAGCTACCTGCATGAATAACTCAACTGTACTGTCAGTATTAAGATTTCTAGGCATCTGTTTTTTTCAGAAGTTACAGTTAGACTTCAAGACACGGGCAGGTGACCAGTGAATCCTCTGGATATTAACAGTGAGATAGATTTTGGTCTCCTTACCACTGGCCAGAAACCACCAACTCATTTCCTAAGTATGTAATGGTATCAGATGATAATAGGTCTGTCACATTATCCAGTTACTACAGATTGGTAAGTATGACCCCAAAGGGAATGTGAAACCTGCACCCAGTGCTACTACAAAGAACAAATGTAAAATAACAATTTCATAATGATTTGCTATATAAGAATTTCTAATTGGTGAGGAGGCACAATAAAAACGAGGCAGAGCACACATAACAAACAAATACTGGTGAGACTCATTAAAATCCTCAAATTGCCAGACACATGCAATAAAATCAAGTTTTAGGGTACTTCCTTAAATTTCTGGTCCCACACCTTTTATTAAGCCCTCGATTACTTATACCAATGAATGCCAAAGCAGATATTCAAGCACATCCTTGACGCTGATTAATAATGGTAAGTCACTGATCCACTACTCACAAATACTGTTGAAATAAACATTATTCATTTTTGAAGCAACAGGGACCTTGAACTTCAAAATCATCAATACTCCAAACCTGATCAACACACCCACAGACTGTGGTGCAGATCTGCTCCACCATCCAACTCATCAAAGCAAGTGGAGTGAAACAGAGCACTCGCCTGGGCTTTGGTATTTTCTACTCCTACTTTGATATCATGTAGAACTATGTTCCAAGTTTCATGAGGTGAAGAACTATCCAAAAACCACCTTCTTGCAGCAGTAACTTATACAGTATCCTTCTTATTCCAAGGAAGAAAGAACTTTTTCTCCATTATAGACTGACTTTTTAAAAATAAATTAGAAACCAAACCAAAACCCGCAAAACAAAATAGCCTCACTAAACTACTGCAGGAAACAAAACCATCAATGAGATATATTGTAGAAAATACTGACCGTGGTCTGCCTTGGTCAAGGCTTCTGCTGTGTTTTCTCGCGTGGGACACCAGGCGTGAAGTTTAATACCAGGACTCGGTTGTTCAACCTGACACAAAAATACTGTTAAAATGCTCAGTATCAGAGGTATCAATTCCTATTTTTTTCTGTTTTCATTCACAAGAATACATCTAGTCCTTTCTGAAATATTTTATTCGTATTTAAATACTATTTAAAGCTATTTTCACAACACTTTGCTCATATTATGTTTATTATTAGCATTACTGCGCATAAAAAAAAACAGTGCTAGAATGGTCTAGAAAGTCTGAATATCATATTCTTCAAAGGGAAAAAATGCAGATAGTTTCTCCTTCATCTAGAATGTCTGCAGTCTTTTTAAACAATTCTTGGTATCTCATATTTATTCCAAACTGTTCAGCTCTCACCAAGAGAGACCTCTATCTCCTCCTAATTAAAAAAGTTACATTTAACATAATCTAATTTTAATTTTCACGTAACACAAAATCTCCAGGCCAAAAGAGTCCTCAGCAGTAAAGATGCCCTAAAAGGAGTTTTCTCAATCTAGAAAGGCCATGACAGTCAGGATATGGTACATTAAGAGACAAGCTTTTTCCTTTTTTGTACAAACATAACCAAGCAATCAAAATCAATAATCAGTGTTGAAAGATGCTATAATTAAACCTTGAACTTCACCTATAGATCAAAAAACAGAAGAATTGATTAAAAGGAGTTAAAAGAAAAATATTGGAGAGAGAGAGAAAGATAAACAGTAGATTGATGAATGATTAATGACTTATTAAGGCTAATGTGAATTTCTAAAAGGTACCTATATGTAGAATAAAACTTGGAAAAGAATTCTAAAATTTGACAGGCTATGATTAATTCATTTGTACATAAACTAGAAAAAAATAAATAAAGTGAGATGCAAACTAATTAAATGCTAAATTATCTCAATGGCTGTGACGAGTGTCCACAATTGTACACAAATCATAACGTCATAGCACAGAATCAGAACAATCCCATCTCTGCCCCTGCACATTCAAAGTGATATTCTAAAAATAAAGGATTGTTGCAATCATAAGAAAAATTAAGAGAAAAAATAATAATATGAGAACGTGATCCTCCAAGAGTCTGGGAAATCTGGCCCCTTTGTATTAAAGCACTCAAACACAGTTTCTTTAAATAAGTACCTAATTTCAGAACAATTTTTCATGTACGGATAGCAAAAAGCCCTTATGCAGGTGCTAAAGTCAGATTGGTTATGCACTCTAAGTCAAAGTGTTAGAGATGTAGCTCTGAGCAAAGGAAGTGTTTCAAAGATCATAGGATGCCAACATAAAAAAAGTTGAAAGAGAAGAAGTGCAAGTGTTCATAATGTGACTAGACACTCTTTCTTTCAAGTCTTATTCAGGAATTTTTAATACTAATATCAATTACTTCCAAGCTGAATTTATACACCTATTATCCTGTCTAGTGCGCTGGAAGAAAAGAAATGGGGCCTCAGAGAATTTAACCAAGATATTCATGAAAGAATTTGATCTTTGTCTGTTACTAACGCAGATAAAAGAAATTTTATTTTAGTTAATTTTACATTTAAATCACTATGTGACAGACTGTTAAGGAGAGAAAAATTATTCATCTAAACTAAGAGCTGAATGAATTTTTGGAGCAGTATTTAGTGAAAGAACAATATTTGATCTGAGCTTAAGCTGGAAGCACTTTGGAGAGAATACAAACCCGTCTAACTACAAATGGAGGTTTATCAGTTTCTCTTCTGAATTCGTAAGGACCAAGGCTTAAATGGGACAGTCGTTGCCTGGCTTCTTCTGATAGCTCACACATCCGTCTTTTTGTGTATGGAGATGGAGAACGTGATTTAGAAGCTATTGTAGGCTGCTCGTAGTTCTTTGTTGCTAAGCTCTGCCTGCTTTTCTCAGGTGAAAGGGTAATTTTCTTTGGTAACTTCGTTTGCAGTTTTCCATTTGGGGTTGAGTGATGTACCCGATTCAAATCACCCTAAAATGAAAAAGAGAAATTATCTGGTTTGACAGCATGAAGAACAAAGATCACTGAAAATAACGCAAACAGGGAACTAATAATTTTAGCAGAAATAGACACCACGTCAGCGGAAGTTCCCCTCACAAAACTACAATCAAACGGCAATTT
Source organism: Chroicocephalus ridibundus (assembly GCF_963924245.1). Classification (NCBI taxonomy): domain Eukaryota; kingdom Metazoa; phylum Chordata; class Aves; order Charadriiformes; family Laridae; genus Chroicocephalus; species Chroicocephalus ridibundus. The sequence goes on along the minus strand of NC_086291.1, from coordinate 9,261,261 downwards.
AAAACCTAACAACATATTTACCATTTTCTCTGAAACCAGGAGGAGGTTAAATCACATATTCCTACATGTTAGATTTTAAGGTTAAGTGTCTCATACTTACCCAATTAGCTTTCTCACATAGCTAGTGTAGAGAGACTGTAAAAAGCTAAATTGAAATTTATCCCAAGTTCATTTAACACAAACTTTACCTGGATTGGACATACACAGATTTGAAGCGTTTTTTCACCTGCTTAA